>NC_084475.1:55765795-56121629 GCF_027409185.1 Cynocephalus volans | reverse complement strand
AATTGAAGGCCCATGCTCTGGAGTTCAAATGCCTTGTTTCAAATCTTGGAAACACCCCATCTAGCTGTATTATAAATTCCATAAATTTTTCTTTGCCTCAGTTCCCTTATCTGGAAAATTAGATATTAATGAGAGTACCTCATTAGGCTGTTGAGAGGATAAATGGGATTGTGCATGTGAAGCCTTCATCAAAGTGCCTGGTACGTGTTGTTATTATTATTAGGCAATGTGACACATACACTAGTCAGGAATGAAAGGATTAATTAGTTTGTTTCTTTTGGAGAGAGGACGTAAAATCATGAGTTATTTTTATTGGCAATTTTTGTTTTGTTTTGTTTTATTGTGATTTAAAAATAATTAAATTGCTGCTGGTCATCAGACATCATTACTTCCTTTCCCTTTTATTTTTAATTCTGTAGCAGCCAGCAAGTCTCCCTGATAGGTATTCTAGCAGTCTCCTTCCAAGAGACCATTCCTTAAGTGGAAACCACACGCCTAGACATGATCTTATCTTACCTTCTAGAAGTTCCCTTCAGGTGATGTCAATATTTTTCTTCCTTTGCGAGGAGAGAAAAGCACTGATTTCTGAAGTGTATTAACTCTCTAAGTAGCTTTATTTTATAGGAGACACTCAGCATTTGGAATAGACGTTTACTCAAAAGTCATGAGAAGTGAATGGAAGAGGTGGAGGGAAGAGAGGGCACAAGGCGGCAGTGCAATGGCCCACCTTCCTTCCCGCCCTGACAAGCTGCCAGTTCCCATCTGTGCTCCTCTCATGTGACACTCCATTCTTTCCTCCTAAGGTGGGGACTGGATAAGGATAAGAAATCTGGAATGAGCTGGAGAAATTGGATAAGCCTGAGATATGCAGCTTTCCAAACTTCGTACAAAGGAGCCCCACAAAATCTTTACAGAACACACCAGATGCTCCCACAGGAAAGGGAGCAAAACGTTCTTTGCTTCCAGGCCATTTCCCTTTGTGGAATCCCCTTTTCTGCATTGTCCCTTCCTTTACTTCCCGATTACCAGGTTCTGAATACCAACATGCCAGCCTTAATTGTCCAAGATTGCCCTTTCTGCTCAGGATTGGCTTATCTGATGATGTTCAACTCTGTCTTGCTCCTAAATGGTCCTTTCCTGCACATCAGCAAAATGTCCTCCCTGGGACAGTCTGGACTGTTGGATGTGCCTATGATCAAAGTAACTCACAGTAGAGTCTGAATAATAGACTTAAGGGCACAGGCGGGGAATTTTCATTTTTCTAACAAGTTATTATCACTATTATATTTAAGACAGATGACTTCTCTATTGATAGATTGTATGTAGAAGCCTTTCTGGTGGTCAATTTTTGACTGTAGGAACCTTTACCGAGAGGGTACAGAGAGAAAAGAGGCTTTTCTCTGAAAGACAGAATCCTGAGTCAAATCCACCCGTGCTGATCACATTTGTCCCTCTCAATTACTCCTTCTCACATTTTTACCAAATATTCCAGAATCAAAATTCTCTACGCTAGTGCAAAAATAATGTGTGCCTTTACATTTATCCAGAGAAACGAGAGGGATGTCAATGACTGAACTTTAACATGGTAAGAAATCCAAATTAAAATATTTTAAAATAAAATTTCAGCCCAATATCCATTTTTACTGCAGTTCTTTGTCTTTCTTATAAGAATAAAATCACATAAACAACCTATGTTTCCAGTACTTTACCAAATTATCCAGTATATTTAAATATCCCCATTTCTTAACTGGCTTATAATTATTACTTGATTTATTGAATAGAAGACAGTGGTTGAATCAAGGAGAATAATTGGTTTTTCTGTACCAGAAAGAGCTGATTCCTCTGAAAGCACATTCCATGCAAAACTTAATGTAAACTGGAATTTTTTTAAAAATGAGAAGTGAGAATATATGGTCATATTTTTGGCCTTCCCATTAATTTAACTGTGAACTTTTATTTGTGAAACTGTGCTGAGGTTGTTTCATAATCTAGCAAAATAATCAGTTCCAAATTAGTGTTCAGATTAGATAAGGATAACATAGATAAAGATATCCTGCCCTATTTGTAAACACAAACTCTCTATTCCATTGCAGAGAAGTTTTCAGAAAAATATACATATTAAGAAGTCAAGGGTTAAACTGAATTAACTTTGTATCTTATTGCCAACACAGGCAGGAGAAGAGAAGGGAAAGAAAGTAGTAATCTCCAATGCTTTCTTCATTTGGAAGAAACTCCATGTACAAACTAGAATGTAATCAACCACCTTTAATGAACCCAAGCATTTTAATGTGTGCAACATAGCCTGGGAAAGCAAGAATCATATTAAAATAGAAAAAAAGTTTTTTTTTTTTTAAAAGAATGTAGTATCATTCACAGGGAGTAGGAAAGAAGACATGATAAAGAAATTTTATTATAAACCTATCAATTTTATATTTTAGATCTAGCTCCGCAATAGAGTTATAGCTAGCTCTTGACTTATTAACTAAATAACTAATTAGAGTAGACAGAGTACAGTAGAGATGAAAGAAATGATTCTTAATTGTTTTTTTATTTTTTATGATACATTTGTGTTCTTCGCAAATATGGCATATCTATTTTCTTTTTTCCAAAGAATTTCCAATTTTATCCCCTCTTATTTTAAAAATTAATCAGTTGAACATTGTAACTACATTTCATTTTATGTTCTTATAAAACTTAGCATATGAGTAAATTCCTTTAGCAGAAGATGACCCAAATTTGTTTGGAAATTTTGGATAAAAGGAGTATAACCAAATCCAGAGAGTACTGGAACAATCTTACCTACCTGCAAACAGAAACCCAGTGGGTCTGATACAGACCGCATTAACTTTTGCATTGACCCCTTGCCTGGGTAGCCTGAATCAGACCTGGGTTCTGCTCCAGCTTATGTCCTTATGTATTTATTAAATCGCGAGTGTGTTACCTGGTGCTGATGAAATCCACACCGGTCACACCAGCTTCGGTGCCTTTCCCTTCCTTGCTTTCTGTTTCTGCAGCAACATTCCTGCAGGCTGCCCCTCTGGTGAGAGGTCTCAGGGCACATTCTGCACCCAGTTTAAAGCAGGTGTGGATAAGGAAGTAAGTCAAATTAACAGCATATGGGAGAATCACCACAGCCATCAGTATCAAGATTTTCCTGTTAACAGTAGCAAAGGTATGTAAAAAAGCTTTGTTGGCAGCAATGTAATAGTGAATATTTAAGTATTTTATTTGATTTTATTTGTATTATCTTATTTAATCCTCATAAGACTCATGAAAGGTAAGTACTAATAATACCCCGTTTTTACAGATGAGAAAACTGAGGTACAGAGAAATGAGGTGACTCAAATACTGGGAAATAACAGATTTAAGCAGCATCTGACTAGCAGACCTAAATTGCTTAACATATTTCTTAAAATTTTGGTTCAGTGAAATAACTTGATTGTCTTTTTTTTTAATATTAAAGAACTTGAAAATTTTAGAATTCTCTTAACCCCAAATCTAAACTAGAGTCTAAAGCAAACATTGATCTCTGTTTTCTAGGATTTGTGTGAGGTATAATAGTTTGGTCACCAATTTCAATTTCAAAATTATAAACATCAATAAGTTTTGGTGAAGGCAGATATATGAAACTCAATATATTATCAATATATTATTCTGCCGTCATTATAAAAACTCATTCATCATTGGGCTTATATCGAAACAATAGAGTAATAGCTACAAATTATTAAGAACTTACTACTGTGGGTCAGGGCCTGTGCTAAATATTTTACAGATATTATTTAATTAAATTCTCAATAATGGGTATAATTATTCCCATTTTAGAGATGAGGAAAGAGAGGTTCAGAGAGTAAGCAACTTATTCCAAATTAATGCATCATTGATGTGGTGGACTCAAGATTAGAACCCCAGGTATGCCTGACTACAAAAATCATGATTATAACCTGTGGGTTGTGTCTTTCCAATTCAAATAAACCAACAAATAAATAAAGCTATTAAAAAGAGAAAAACATTTTTTAATGGAATTATTTTTATTGTCATAACATCACTAACACCTTCTTGAACAAGGCCTTCTGCAGTGTGGAATTCTGTTATTTTGTGGCTCTGGCTAACACCTGGTCCATGTAGGGTATCGGGTCTCACTCATGATGATCCCACAGATCTGAGAATGGCCTAAAGTTGCTTTGTGCCTCTAGAAGTCACATGTAGTGCTCTGCATTCTTCAAACCAGATATTCTTCAGGGGCAAGGGGAGCATAGAGCCAGCACTAACTCTGCCTAACCCCATGGCTTTATAGGTACCTGAGATTTGGAAGTAGATTCCTGTGTTCACCCAGAGACATTGGTGTTTAACTGTTGGCCAACCTGCCCAATTATGATGAAAGTGGGCTTCCAGGCCTCAACAAGTTTCCTTTCATAGTGGCTGCCCTGAGGAAAAAGGAGGGGTTCTTCGTATGGCCTCATTGTTTGAGCCTGCCGTGCAGGTGCCTGCCTGGGAAACAATGAGCTCCATTGATGGTGGGGCATGACCCTCCACATGCCAAAGCCAACGCATATTGCTGTGGGCAGGTACGGAAGTCAACAGCCGAGGCATAACCAGGTGGGGGTTCAGGATCAAAAATGGCTTCCTTCTCCTCCTCAGTGCTGACAAAATCAATCCCGGCCATGCTAGAGAGCAGACTACTGCGAGAGTTCAAAAACCCATCTGTGAGTTCGGACAGACACTTCAGTTCTAAAGCTCTGATATTATGGCAGATGCATCTATTTTCAGCATCTTCCACAAATGAACTCTTTGGTGTGGAAAAGTATATGTGCTTTATTCTTTACAGAAGGTGTATCTGGAGAATTGCCTTACCTGCAAAAGAGGAAAAGGAATCCTAGAAACATTTTTTTATTCATTTACTATTTTTTTGGTGGGGGATTAAGTGAGATTGTGCTTGAAAATCACCTAGCACAGTGCCTGATACATAATAGATAGACCGAAAAGAGTGTTGGTTGTTGTTGTGAACGGTTTTGGATATCTTGCCTCTGTTGGCCTTTCTGTAGATGAATTTATGGATGGCCCTGTGGATTGGGGTCAGGCCTGGTACCCGCTAAGGGCCTGCCATGTGGAATTTCAAAGTGCATGAAAACAGACTTTGGTCTCTGAAAAATCTCAGACTCCTCTCTGATTAGCAGCATATCCAGCCTTTCTTCCTGCAGCTCACTTTCCGCATTCCTCATTTTTACCTTCCAGTGTGCTGTCTTCCTCTCTCTTTGCCCAACAGGGGCAAGGGCCTGGGAGGGTGTAGACGAGGGGGTTTCCCTTTCCCTGATTCCCAAGATCACCCTGTTCTAATCCCTGCTGAGGAAACAGGCTTGTCGTTACCTTTGGGGAGATTTGAAAGCCAACCCCAGGGCTTGGCTCACCAGCGTGGATGCGTGGGCAGCAGCCAAGCTGAGAGCCAATCTGGACATCATATTGGCCATGAAAAGGGGATGTCCCCTGGGGAAACGTGCCTGGTTCTGTTTGTATTGGCTTCTGGAGAACGCTTCCAACCTGACATGGTGCTGACTGGGTGTTGTGGGAAAGTCCGTCTGACCGCTGGCTTCCTGCACTTGGCTTTTGATTATGCTGAAGGAAGGGCCTGAGAATCAGTGTGCAGATCCAATCTCCAGGGAGGTCCTCTGTCAGTATAAGGACCAACCTCCCTTTGTTTGGGTAAGAGAAGAGGAGAGCACGCAAGGACTTAACCCAGTCTCAGGAATGTTGCATGCTCAAACCAAAGGTTAGGTTTTTCACTTTTTAGCTTCACTTCAACTGCAGGAGCTGGCCCTATATTTGGCTGCCATTGGACAAAGGTCTTTTCTCCAGCTAGGGCCACAAAGAGTGGAATCCTGGTCAGCAAAGAGTAAAATTTAACATCTATTTATTTAATGTTTTCGTTATTACATCTTTGGCCCCCAAACACACTCCCGCTTCCCTCCCTATCCCCCCTCCTCACCAACTCCCTGATCAGGTTTCTGAAGGTGATATTGGAAAACTACAAATCAGGTTACTGCCTTTGACTTACTGGCCTTCCATTAAGCTGGTTAAATCTTGTGAGTTAAATGAATTTTACTTGGCAGGAGCAAAGAGCATCAGATCCTAAGAGGAAAGAAGAACAAGGTTCATACAGCTAACCTGCCTTGGCCTTTCTGACCTCTTTGGACACTCCCTCCCCTTTTCACTCTCTATGTCCCTCCGCAGTGGTTGGTGCCATGCAGCTTCTGGTTCTCAGAAGTACCCCAGCTAATCCCTCCCTCTGCCTGTTTTTTTTTTTTTTTCTTGCTGTCAGTGGAAGGGGAGTTAGCAAATGCACCCACACTGAAGACTGACTAGTCACCACCCTCTCTGGCTCATCCTCTCCACGTTCCCAGAGGTGTTTTCTCAAGGGTTGGATTTCATTTAATTTCAGGATGGGGCAGTGAAACTCTGTAGGTGAGTTGAAGACCAGCAGTACAGCCTAGAAGATGTGGGTCACAGAGCTGGAGAGATGTGGGTTCTAGCCCGTGTATTTTGGGCAAGTTACTTAATCGTTTTGAGCTTCAGTAGCCCCATCTATGGAGTGGAGGTAATACCTTTCTTAGAAATAATACATGTAAAGCATTAGGTTGGAGCCACATAGCAGATACTTAATCTTCATTATGATCATTATTATTGGGCTGCTCCATCTACACCTGAGCCCAGTTCTAGGAGGGGGATGATTGTCAAGGAGGCCTACAATGTTGGGAGGTGTGAGTGTCACAGATGCCTTTACCTCCCCTTTCGTTTCATGTCTTAGTTCTGCCTGTGAGGAAACCTGGCAGCCTAGGAAGGATGAGGGTGAAATGAACAGAGGGAATGTGCTGTGCTGCTTGGAGTCAATTCCAAGTAGTGAAGGGCTTGGTCACCCAGGACCACAAGAGTTTTATTTACTTGAGGAGACCAGAGGCTCAGTGGCCCAAGGCTCTTGGATAATGAGCAGAATTACCTGCTCTCTGCAGGGTTCCCAAGTGCTCTGGTGACCCAGCTTCCACTGGTCACCATTTTCTTTCTATGCCAGTGATTCCTATCCCTGCTGCACATTGGTATCTAACAGGAGAGTGGGCCTGGCTAGTTGGAACAGCTCCCCAGCTGGATATAATATTCAATCAGAAATGAGAATCGCTGTTCCAGACGCAGCCTGAGCCTGTTGCAACAGCTCCTGCAGAAGGAAGCTAAGTTTAGGTTTGGGGTTATACTGTTCTCCCTAGGTAGATCCCAAATGATCATTGAAGCTTAATGCAATTATTTGTGTTGTTTAATATCTTTTACATTTTAAAACATTTATTTATTTACTTTAAAAAGTACACAATCCTCTTTCCAACAAGCATAGTCTAATGTGGTATGATCATATTTCTCAAGTAGTATATTCCTGGTCTTCCAACTTAAAAAAAAAAAAAAAAAAGGGAAGAATTATTATTGAAGTTCCTTTCTGGAGCAACATCAGAGAGTAATTTGGCGGGGGGGGGGGGTGTTAAATACATCCTTATCAGGCTAATTTGAGAAAACCTTTGTAGTGATTCTTCTACTTCTCTGAACTGGTCAACTAGTGCAGACACAAAGCCTCACATGTAATCATGGATGCCTTGACTCCCTTGAGACCTTTACTATCTAAGCTGTCCTTTTTGGAAAGGTAGATGCTGTGCAATCCCACACTCCTGTGACCAGAAGCCTGAACACTAATGGTTGACCAAGTTCCTACTCTCATTGCAAAGATGTAACTGTGATATCCCCCAATTTTAAAAAAAAAAACTTTATTTTATTCTAAAGAGCTAATGTAAAACTTACTGTAAACACAGTAAATATGAAGGAAAACTGAGCTTGATGACACTGTTGATGTTTTATCTGGAAGGACTGGGCCACCCACTAGTATCAAGTATTACATTTCTGTTACATGGAAGAGTGACATAACTATTTAGGTTCAAGGGAATGCACTTGAACCTAAGTATGAGGTAAGTATGAGAGAAACCCTTTTGTCAGCTGAAGATGGAATGAATGAGCATCTTTTGACCTATCGGTTCAAATGCCTCAAGGTCAGAATGCCCAGTTAAAAGGGGATCACCTAGATTTTTTGATATACACCAAAGACATTCATCTGGCCAACAAAAGTGTATTAGACACTGAAGCCAACGGGAGAGAGAGACATAAGAGAATAAACTCAATCCGCATCTGAAAATATTTCACACATCCATGAAAATTTTACAAAAATGAGCTTTAATGGTAAGGTATTTGGTTGATCTCATTATGATGCCAGAAAAGAAACCCGAGAGCCTTTGAAATGCTTGGTTCTTTTCTTATATGATTTTATTTCTCACACCCGCCCTGGAGGTAGGCTATCCATACCCGTAAGGCTCAGGAAGCTGAGGCTCAGTGAGGTTAAGTAACTTGCTCAGAAGCTCACGGTTGCTGACTGGTAGTAGCAGCATTTAAATCAAAGTCTGCTTAACTCCAACTTGTTATAGTTTCCTCCTGGTCTTAGGGCTTCTGCTTTGCTTAATTAAAAAAAAAAAAGTTTTGATATTTGTTTCTTCACATAATATTTGTGCTATATCTTCAAAAACTCATCAGAAATGATAAATATGTGAAGTAATACATGTTAATTAGCTTGATTGAGCCATTCCACAGTGTGTACATATTTCAACACATCATTTTGTGAATGATAAATATATACAATTTCTATTTGTCAATTTAAAAAACTCATCAGAATAAACTGATCAGAGTAAACTCCTTATTCAGTATATATTTGGGAATGATTTACCCACTATTTGGTCTGAGCATCAGGCCGATTTTTCAGATGTGCTGGTAGACATGGTATGCCAGAGAAGGCCCCCCCATTCGATGTATTTCTCAAGTGAGTTAATTAAAGATAACCTAATAATAGATAGACCAGCATAGGTCTTACTTGAATATGGCAAACCTACTTTCACATTAGCATTTTGTTGCGTCATGATTCAGTTCTCACCTTGTTTGAGTAGAAATGGTCTTTGTACCAACCAGGTGTGACAGAGGTGTTTGTAGGCAATGCATGCTGGGTATTCATTCATATCACTTCCAAATCCTGGCTCTGCTACTTCTCGGCTGATGACCTAGAGCAAGGCATGTGTGTACCTTCTCAAATAGGGGTTTTCTCACTGGGTGGTTGGAATTAAATAAGATAATACAAGTTAACTATCTCCTATGGTGCCTGCAGCTTTTTCTTCCCTCCCTTCCTTTCTTCTTCCTTCCTTCATTCAGCAAATATTAATTTTTCTCATGCTCTGCACAGACATTGTGCTAGAGATGCTGAGGACTCAATAGTAAATTAGACAGCGCTATTTTCCTTTCAGAAGCAAAGTTCAGAAATACAGTTTACAGAGGCCAGAGTTGCTATTATTAATTACATCTTTGTTATGATTATGGTTTAAATGGGTTCTTCTTTTAAAAAGTTTTTATAATGAAGTTTTCATATATTCGCAAAATTAGAGGGTGGTTGATATACCATCACTCAGCTCTAACCATAATCTACTTCTGACCACTCATGTTTTGATGATACCCAGACCCCTGAGACATCATATCAGTACCTATTAATAAGTGAAAAACGTAGTAAGTAAATGATTTGGATAATCTTACTCTATCTTACAGGTGAATCTTTGGGGGCTTTGGAGCTGAAACTCTTCCGTGCATTGTTGTCTACCTTCTAGAATCCTACTCCTTTGTCTTCACTACACGTGATGCCCACTTTTACACTTAGACTTTGCCTTAGCTTCCTGTGGTCTAAGTAAGTTAATACTTAGTGCTTAGAAAAGCATTAACACATCATGAGTATTTAATAAATATTGACTACTAAAGATGTTAGAGTGTGATAGGAATCTGAAAGTTTGTCCAAAATTCCTGCTCAGAAACATCCCAAATTAGGAATAACACATCTATGAGTATTCAATGGCTTAAACTGGTGGATAATGAAGGTTTCTCATAAAGCAGAGGAAGTTTCTCCTAAACCTAACAGGAACTGTAGACATTTAGAGGAGACTATTGGGAAAAAAAATGAGCAAGAAAGCGAGTGCAACTTTTTTTTTTGGTATGCAGAATTCCCTTTGATTTCTAGAATTCTATCATTTGACTTTTATAAAATATTTTGTGAGGGTTTGACAAACCTAGAAGAATATATAAATCACAATAAGCTAAAATCTGACTTTATTAATTTCTGTTGAAACCATCATAACAATTTATCCACGCATTTCGTCTTCATTGACTGTCCATGGTGCATCAGGAACTTGGAAAGTACTGGAGATTCATGTATGTGTAAGTTATTGTACTTAGCTCACAGAAGAACTTGAGCAAAATAAACCACTACGGTGTTAAATAGAGACCTAAATAAAGTTAACAGGACAATAAATTATGTTGGGACAATTCAGTTTGGGCAATGCAGAGGTACAGTAAGGGCATTTGGCCTGAGGGAAGTTTCTAGAAGGAGTTTGCATTCCAGTCAGGCCTTTCAGAACAAGTAATATATTGCCACGTGGGAAACAGGGTAGGGCATTTCAAATGGGGGTGGAAAAGATGCACAGCAGGGGAGTGTGGAAATGTCCTTGTGTCCTGGGAAGCCTGAGTTGTCTGTTGACCTCTCTAGTAGACACATGAGGCACAGTGCGTGGGAAGAGATCCTGCAAGCTTTAGACTCCAACCCAAGGTATGTAAAGCCATCTTACTGTTTTTTTAGGGTATTGTGGCTATATTTGACTGAAGTTGGGGCTTTATGCTCCAGGAAATGAGGACAAGTGCAGGTTTTGGAGAGTAGAGGAAGCCACAGTTTAGAAAAATAAAGGAATTGCTTGGTAAGGTGTACCATCAGAACTTGACTGTTTTTCTGTGGTAGTGATTTCTTCCCACTCCCCAGGTCCATTATTTTCCAACTTAGGGTCTTTAGATTCTTTGTAGGTTCACAAAGGTGGAAATGGCAGGGGGAATGGTATCCATGAACTATTTTCAAACTTTTAATAAGCTCAAATCAATTAGGGATTGACTATAAGGTTAACACTAATCTTCTCCTCAAAGCAGAAGGACCCTTACTTTCATTATGACTCTTCTGTAAGGGCCTCTGGGCACCAAATTCGGGATGGTCTTCCTCGCAGAGCAGTTGCATGGCATAGGAGTCACAAGTGTGGGCTTTGGAGGCTGACAGCCTCAGGTTGAGTACTGGCTATGAGCCATGTGATGTTGGGCAATTTATTTAATCTCTTCCAGCTTCACTCTACTTGGCTAACTAATAGGATATACTGTCTATATACATCTTATAATGTAAGAATAGAGTGTGACTTATCTGTGGAAATTAGAAATGCTGTCAGGTAAAGCACAATCTTTTATGTGTCCATCAGTACCACTGGTCACTAGTGGTCCTTGCTGTTTGGAGTCTCCACGGAGGGTCTCTGAGGTAGGCTTCTTCCAGCATTTGGATGGCCATGCTCTTGGCACTCCAGCTGGCCAGCATGTCTGCTGATGGCTCTGTTTGAGTGCCTCCGAGATCCCAGTCAATCGTTTTTTGCCCAGTGCCTCGCAGAGTAATTTCCTGAGCCTGGCTGCTTGTCTCTGTCTTAGAGAGGCCACAGGGAAACATTCTCAGTGCCATTTCTCACCCAGCTCATTAGTCAACTTCAGGACTTCAAAAGACACGCTGTGTTTAAGTTCGCTGCTTTCTATATCTGACACATGTACAAATGTGTTCAATGCACTATGCTTCGGCATGGCTTTGGGAAGTCCTAATGGAGACCCAGTGGCTTTATGCTTTTTGGTTTATGTTGCCTAAGAGAACTGATACAAAGGCTAAGCAAAGAGGTGGTAGATATGGATGTCATTTAATGTTACAGTCATGTGGCAAGTCTGAAAATGATCTCAAAGCTGGTGGTATGCCCTAAATGGCCTTTTCATATACAACACACCCCTCTGGAAAACAGTTTGAATTTTAATTTTCTTTTACTCTATTGACTCTTAGGGATATAGAATTGTTGACAACACATATGCAGCACTGTTCATTGTACAGTGCTGGGCAAACATAAAATGAGTCTCTTTGGATAACTGCCCATGTACTTTACTGTTCATATGTGCTTTCCAAACTTTCAGAGCTGGAAAAACATTAAAAAGTTGGGAAATCTCACGTGAACTGACTTTCTTGAGCAGATTTCTGGCAGATAATGCTTCCTGTTACATAGGAAATGCTTTTAAGCTTAACTCCACGCATACTGCTATGGCTTGACTACTGTCTAAGCTATCAATTCTGCTTGCTTGCTAATAACAGATACTAAAGAGCAAGACAAATGACGACAAAACAGTGACTTGAAGATATTAGCGCTTTATTTTCCTCTCATGTAAAATACATTTGGAGATGGGCATTCAGGCTGGTATGGCAGATCCCTGATGTCATCAAAGACTTAAGGCCTTTCTAGTTTTGTGCTTCACAAAAGGCTATAACTCTTATCCTCATGTTCTGAAGATGGCTGCTGGAATGCCAGCAATCATGTCCATGTTCAGACAGGAAAAATTGGATGGGTAAAGGGCAAAATAAATGTACCAACCCTTGTTTTAAGAGATTTTTCTGGGATTCCCTCTCAGTCATTTCTACTTCTATCCCATTAATCATAATGCTGTCACATGAAATCCCCTTGAGGCAAGGGAGATTGGATACCTATGTAGATGGGCCCATTTCCTCCTTTAATAAAATTGATGTTTGTTCATAAGGAGAAAATGGCTACTGGGTAGGCAAGGAGCAGTCCCTGACATATGCACTTTTAATCCTAGCTAGACTTTTTGCATAGTCTTGGTTAAAAAAGTCTTAAGGGGAAAATGGAAAAGTTAATTAACCTAACTATAAGCAGATTTAAAATGTTTTTCTAATAATGAAGAGCTAATTAATTATACCCAAATCTACAACACTACATTTGAAAAGACTTGAATTGGCCTTTATTTGGTTTCCACTACCCCCTGAATACTTGTAATCCTAAACCTACAGGGTCTCACTGGATTCATTTGTTCTGTTACAGTTGTTCAGTGAAGGTTCCATGATGTTTTTATCTTATTTTTAGGAAGGACATTTGAGTAAGAAGATATACATACTCCAGGCTCCAAGCACAAAAGTTGTCTCATTGCTTTCTCATAATGACTGCAATACGTTAGGGGGTGGAAAGGAAACAAATAACACAACCTGTGATCAAAACTACAGAATGGTATAGAGCAGTGTTTTTCAATTATCTTTAGTAGTAAAATTATTTCAAATGAAATCATACTGAGGATGCTTATGTTACAGGGATAAGAAGCCGGCTTCGCTAGTTGAAGCAAGAGTGAAGGACCCTTTCACTCCTTTCTCACCCACGCCCTATCTCCTTCGTGATCCTTGGGGCACCTGCATAGAGCAAGAGCTACAGAGAGAAAATTTGAAAAGCACCTTTTCGCTCAATTTTCCATCAGCTCTACCACTAGCTGGCTCTGTGACCTTGGACAAATTACTTGCCTTCTCTGGGCCCCAAATTTCTGATATAAAAGACAGAAGGGTTGAACCAGATGATCCTGAAAAGTCTCCCTAGCCCCATGTTTCCAAGATTTCCTGGCTACCAATGTGTACATGGTCAGAGAAGTTTTGTCTATTCTTTTCTCACCAAAATGGCTAGAGGCCAAAAAAAAAAAAAATGCAATCATTAGTATTGACTAGACAGAAAAATAGGAAGAATGTTTTCCCCTTAAATATATTCCTGCTTATAGGGAAAAAGCTGAAATGAAGTCAGATGAAATTCAAATCACATTGCAGCGTTTATCACATTGACCTACACAGAAGGAAGCCAAGGCTAGTGAAAACTGACAAGTTCAGAGCATCTATTATCTGCAAAGTACAATGATTGTTGTTCTTCCATATTTTATTTTACTTAAATTACAAAACACTTATCAGAGGAAATATTATTTCCCCATCATCCAGGAACGTGGACCAAACTTATTCTGGATGTGGACTTGTCTCTTTCTCTGTACATGTTTCCATTGATTGAGTTGCACCTGGGGTAGATCCTATACTAAAGCTCAGAATCTCAAACCAAAAAAGGCATCGGGCCTGCCCTAAGGAGCTTTAGTGACTTCTGCCTTTTCAGTCCGGTGTTCTTTTCTTGATACCAGTAGTTCTCAATCCTCGTTATTCTTTAGAATTAAATGTGGGTGGGGAGGGGAGGGGTGTTGATTAAAATGAGAAAGCTCTGGTCCCCCTCCCACTTCAGGCCCCAGAGATCTTCACTTGGCAGATCTGGGGTGGATTTCAGGCGTGTGCATTTTAAACTTGCTGCTCAGATGGCTCTGTCACCTGCAAAGTTAGGGGACCGCAGCTTTATACCTATCCATCAGAGTTATTGATGTGCATGTCTGCCTTCCTAACCAGATGGAGCCCTGGTTGGGTGGGCACTGAACCTTTTTATTTTTTGTGTACTTGGAATATAATAGGAGTTTTCAAAAATATTTACCGATTAAAAATAAAAAAAATATAAAAAGAAAGAAAAAATGAAAAGAAAACACACACACAAAAAAGAAAAGAAAAGAAAAGACTTTGAGTGGAAGCATGGAATTCACTAACACCTTTGAAAAACAGACCCCGTAACAGGACACGCAGTAGAAGAAGGTTTCCATCCCAAAAGAGAAACTCTCATGGGCATTTCAGGATTCAGATGAGCAACCCCCCCTCTCCTCTACCCGCATTTATTCCTCTTATGCCAATTTATTTTGTCCATGAACTTAACACCTGCGTATCCTGTCTTTCTTACCAACCCCATCACTGCCAGTATAAGTTTCTCGAGAGCCAGCATCTGGTCTACTGTTCACTTCTGCACTCCCTGTGCATACAGCAGTCCCTGGCACATAATGAAGGGAATAAAGAAAGAATTATGTGATGGCCTGAACCACAGCAGGAAGGAGTGAGATTGGAAGGGAGACAGGCTAGTCTTGAGTATTGCGGGGCTCGTGAGGCAGAATGCTAAGTTACTCCAACACTTAATTAGCTATTTTTATTAAGTGTCCAAGCCTCCTTCATTTAATGGGTGTTTTACTCCTTTTATCTCAAGAAAGATGGCAGAAGTTTGTGTCTTTTGGCTTTGATCACATTATTTCTGGGTTTTGTTACTTAAGGCAGAAGTTTAAATTAACATCATTCTCCATTGCCTGTTTTGGGGTTAACTGTACAGAATGGAGTGGTTTTGGCAATTTTTCAATGGAGGAAAGAAAAGGAAACCTCTGTTTGGAAGCCGTGGAGGAGTCGGGGGAGAGGTGATGGGAGGAGGGAAAGCCATTTACCTGAGTCCCTGGGGCTACATCTGCTTCCCAGAAAAGATCTGCCATCAAATCAAGTCACCTGACTCTTATGGGGGCTCCAGCTCAGGGGCAGGTAGAAGGAAGACTGGGCCATATCCAGCCTTCAATTGTCAAGGGGACAAAGGGTAAGGTTGGAAGGTGAATTCAGTCATTTCTGTGTTCAGGGCCCTCTCACACTTTGCAGCCGGGGTCAGACACGTGGTCAGGCTGAACAAAAGCCACCTCTGCAGGTCTCCCTTAAAACATGAAATTGCCTGGGCTGTGATTTGAGGTTCATGCCAACAGGATGTGCATTTCTTTCTTTCTTCCCTCTCCATTCACTCACTGCAGGGACAGCCTGATGGTTTACAGACACCGTAACACTTACGTGCAGCACATTTGGATCACTTCAGCCAAAGGTTTGCTGCCGAATGAATTGGCTTCAGAGAAAACATTGCCGTCACTTAAACTGCTTGAATACCTCTTGTTGAATCATAGGCTTGAGTCAAGTGTTATTAATTCAAGAATTAAAATGCCTTTTGTCCATATCAGATAAATGTTGCCATAGCAAGTGTAGCATAAACAGATCTCTTCAAGTCACAACAACCTATAGAAGCCCACAGACAAAGGAGGACCAGTTTTGCCTTGCAGAAGCCTGGTGCTGCATTAAATGCTATCCAGTTGGCCTGGTGTACAGACACATGCACCACACACCGATGAATGGAACTGGGATCTCAGGCAGAAGTCTTTATCATTGTTGGGTTTTATCAAATGTGAACAGTCAGTGGAACATCTGGCTTTAATACTGATAGAAACTGTAGGATTTTGGCTGTTCTCTGGCCTTGCATATTTTCCATCCTCTGTATCAGCGCTTGTTGTCAGTAATTTGATGAAGTTAAATCGACTGTATTTGATTCTTTGAGCACAAGGAAAATTGCAGAAGGCTTGCTTCCCTCTCTCTCCCTCTTGGAGCACTCAGAGTAAGTTTGCAATGAATTGGTTTGGGTCATGAATCTGAGAACTTATGGCAGAAGGAGAATGAACAGAGAACCTTCCAAAGCCTCTTCTCAGAGCAGCATCCCTCTGCTGGACAAAGACAGAGTACCTAAGCTGCATGGTGATGTCACCGAATCAGTACCAGCCTTTGCTGGTTTGATTGCAGCTGGAAAAAAATGGCAAGAGAGAGAGGCCAATGACTGAAATGAATTTGCAGGGCCTTTTGATGTCAGCTCTCCCCAGAGGACCTTGTCAATCTTACTGACCCTCTGTTGGTCCAGTTGATGTCATCTGGCACAACTGGCAATCACAGCGCAGAAAATGACAGGACCCAAGTGAGGATGGAGATTGAATTCACACCTCATCACATCCCATAAAGGGCAATTTTTCAAGGTCAGCGTTTAGGTGAATTAAGGGAACGGGGTTTGGCAGAGGGCCCTCTGCTCAGCCCTCGGCAGGCCGTCCATCCAGCTGCCGCTCTTTGTGCTCCAAGCTCACGTGAGAGAGCTCACACACAGCCCCAGCACCCTAACGAGCCCATCTGAGCACTTCCAAGCAGGCTGGTGGGTTGGGGTGCATCTTGTATTTATTAAAAGATGCCCCATGATGTCTAAGAGGAGAAAATTGAAACTGTACGTACATCGGTGATGGGAAAATAGGCTCAGGAAGGACAAAATTATTTGCATCTGGGAGTGAGAGATTTTCCTCTGTAATTTACCCAAATGTCAATGTGGGACCTGTGTGCCAAGTGCTCCCCCTTGGCTGCTAGCTCTTTTCTGGTGGGCAGGACTGACTGCCTGACAGCTTGCTGGGAAGGAAACATTCATGCATTTCCATCGGCAGTGAGTTCTGTCCTGTCAGAGCACGAGATCACTCAGCCCAACCCTTCATCTTGAAGATGAGGCCATGGAGGTCCAAAAAAGGTGGAGGGAGTTTCCCAGCATCAAACAGCCAGTGAAAGGCCGAGGCAGGGCTCGAAGCGCCCTCCCTGATTCCCAGCCCTGTGCTCCTTGGTCCCCACTCTGCCTCCCACATGAGAATAAGCAGCATCTCTTGCCATTTCCAGCTGGAGGGGTGGGGTGGGGGGGCGTCTGGCCATTTGAAATTCCCTGGTTTTAGTCTATTAAAGTCAGTTAAACCATCATTTGGTAAATATCCACCATATTCCTGGTACTGTCCAGTGTCTTGAGGAAGAGGAAAGTACAGAATCTAGCCTGGCAGACTGTAATGTAAACTAATTATTAGGCAGTGGGACTATTCTTCTAAGATGAAACTGAGAAAGCTAAAAATGCTGTGTGAGCACTACAGAGGGACACACTGGGAAAGGTTCTGGAAGAGGTGTTTAAGCTGTTTCTTAAAGGATGGCTAGGACTGTGATGGAAGAGCTAGAAGGGAACAACATTCCATGTTGAGAAACAGCATGAGGAATATCGTGGGTTCTGGAAGCCCACATTGATGAAGATTTGTCTTTTTAAATTAGAAGTCCAAGGCCATTCTCTCTCCAAGAATTTCTATAAGCTCTAACCCAAAGACATTGAACTTTGTTATTCTGGAAGTTCCTTTCCATTTTATATATTGAAATTTATTTCTTTGCTTTGGAAGAGAAGAAAAAATGCAGTAAAATAGATTTTGTGTGTGTTTTTATGAATGAAGGATGCAATTCTAGTACGATCACACAAGAAAACCATGAAAAATGAGAAAATTAGGGTGAGAAAAAGAAAGAATAAAAAATTGGATGAGGCTGAGGCAGTGAAATAATGAGTCGAATAATGGTTTTGGGGAAGCTTAATTTGGAAGTGTTTATAACTTTTGTTCAAATGAAGCTTTACTTAGAAGAGCAACAAAGGAGAGGCCTAGAGCCTCCCACCTCACAACTCTTACCCCAGCACACACACGTGCACACACACGCGTGCACACACACACGTGCACACAACACATGCACACACACACGTGCACACACGCGAGTGCACACCGGCACCTGAAGGGGCTACACGCAGTATCCCGGGCTCCCAGATCAGAGCATGCATGTCAGTGATATGCACAGGGGATTGTGATTTTCAGTGTCAGGGTCATAAGCATGTTCATTGTCTTCCTCCTAACTACATTGGACACACTCACCCTCACCACCGCCCCCTCCCCACACACCTGTCCTCTGTAATTTTTCATCCATGGTTAGTACTGGCTCCACGATTCATTTTCCATATTTGGCCACAAAAATAGATAGCTTGAAAGAGTGAACAAATTCATTTAAAAAATATTTGAGTCCCTTTTATGTGCCCTGCACCAAGATACAATGAGGATACCCATATTGCATTAAGGTTTAAAAGTGAAGAGTAGTCTAGTTCAATGTTTCATAAACTCTATAACTCTGCAGTCAAAAAGTTCAGACTGAATGTTTGTGTTCCCTCAAAATTCATATGTTGAAGCCCTAACCCCCAATGTGATGATATTAGGAGGTGGGGCCTTTGGAAGGTAATTAGGTTCACATGAGGGTGGGGTCCCCATGATTATATATAAGAATTAGTGCCCTTATATGAAGAGGAAGAGAGACTAGAGCTTCCTCTCTCTGCCATGTGAAGACATAGGGAGAAGGTGGCCATCTATAATCTAAGTAGAGAGCCAGCCATGCTGGCACCCTGGTCTTTGGCTTCCAGTCTCCAGAACTGTGAGAAATAAACATCTGTTGTTTAAGCCACCTGGTCTATGGTATTTTGTCATGGCAGCCAAGCTAAGATACACCCCGCAGTGGCAGTGTTTTACTCTCTTTGAGCTTATAATTTACATAAAAATAAAGACTCCCCTCCTTAATGAGACCTGTTTCAGCTTTTTAAACCAGCTTTTCCAAGCTCATTTTAGAGAAAAAACTGTTCTCTACCCTCCTCTCCCAACAGACTACCTGTTATCTCATGGGACACCAAATTTCTTCAGAATCCACAAGATAATTATTTATCATTAGATACTTTGATGATTAAAAGAATGAAGCCTAGAACTGAGGTCCAGATACTGGAGCTCTGTTCCCAGCTTGGCAATAGGAGCATTTCTTAATGACCTTCAGTTCCTTGCCTCTCCCTCTCAGTGTTTCCATCTGAAAATTGGGAATTTGCTCCTACTTATTACTTTACAAAGAAATTCAAGACACAGCATGCACTTTATCTATTTGTGGAAGTGATGCTCTGTTATACCCAGATGCATCTCATTTTCTTAAATTTGGTTTAAAGAGGTGTACATTTGTATGCAATCATTGTAATGGTCATTTGATACTCTTCAGGACAAAAAAGCTAGTCGAGTGTTGCTTGGTGTCTATTTGAAAGTAAAATATCTTGGTTATGATTCCATTTTTTTAAGGTCAATAAGCCAGAGGAAAGGGAGATGGAACTTTATTGAAAATTTATGGAATTTTATTGAAATTCCCAATTAAATTCTTAATGGCAGAAACATATCAGAATGTTCCAGAGTTTCATTTGGCACAAAAG
Organism: Cynocephalus volans; assembly: GCF_027409185.1. Taxonomy (NCBI): domain Eukaryota; kingdom Metazoa; phylum Chordata; class Mammalia; order Dermoptera; family Cynocephalidae; genus Cynocephalus; species Cynocephalus volans. The sequence goes on along the minus strand of NC_084475.1, from coordinate 56,101,833 downwards.
CAAGTCACTCACACAATTTTTCAAGCATTAGGTCAAGATACCAGGTTAGACACCTCAGAAAATAAACTTCCCTCTGAGGGCACACAAGTGGAAAAATGTGGAGAAAAGGTGTTCTCTGTGGAATTCTGATACAGGCATTTCCCTTGGGAGCTGAGTTTTGTGATAAAAGGGAACTTAGCAAGTTTTGGCAGTTTATTCACCAAAAACAGTATACCGAAGGGAAGTTGCACTTTTAAAAAATTAAAAAAGAAGTTTTGTGTATGTGTAAAGTTCCCAGGTTGCTGTATGTTTCATCAAAGGCTGGAAGTTAGGGAAATCTTTCTGATTTCTGTGCCTCCGTAGGGTACCATAATTTAATCTAGTTGGTGGCACCAGATGCTGGTAACCATAACCAGCCATTATGGGCAGGGGCTTCAAGCATATGGCCTGTGCATTGCACCCCATCCCCTTCCCTCCAGGAATTATTTTAATATTGGATGCCAACCTAGGAAATGCATAAATCTTGATGCACACTGCCAGCGTATTACCAGCCAGTCCTCCTCCTTTTCCTCTCCTGCTGTATCATCCATCCCTTCACCCTCCCAGGCCAGAATCTCATGCTGAGCACCTGCAGAGAACCAAGCAAGGTGACACCTGAGAAGGAGAGGGCTGATGGTACCAGGGGGCTGCCATTTCTGTCTCCAACTCACACCTGCTGCGCAGTGTGCATGCGCTGGCTGAGGCTCCAGTGCAGCTCTCTGCTGGGCTGCGGTTAGAGCCACACAGTGACCTGCAGATCTAAGGGAAAAAACAGATGTCCCAATAAATTGTTGTCAAAATGTAATTACCTTGGGATTAGAAAACCACATGGGGGTGGGGAGAGAAAGGATCAGATGTATTACCTTCAAATATGCAGTCACTATTTTGCAGAAGTTTAAATAATCAAAAGGTTTAAATGATGGCAGTCAAGTGTCTTCTCTCCTCACTGTGCTCCCCTGTTCTGGTCCCTCCTTTTCCTTCAGCTCCAGACAGTTTTGGAAGCCCCTCGTATGTGTGTTGCACGGATGGTTCTCTGAGCAGGAGGAGGGGTGTGCTGCACAAAAGTATCATCCTGGGTGCTTCCATGTAAATAAATCTCAGCAAATACGACAGGCTCTTTCCCTCCGGAACCTGGCCAAGTCTTTTCTTCCTCTCCAGCCGACAAAATATGATAAACTATGATTTCCCAGTAACCATAAAGGATTCTTATTTTCATAATTTGAACTGTTAGGTGCAGGTCAAGGCGGTATATCACACAGGAATTCTTGCGGGAAAAATCCTTTTTCTGTTTTCTGTCTCCACATTGTGTCAAGTGGGAGGAGGTGCTGGGTGCTGATTGAAGAGTCATTGGGTTATTTTATTTAGCTGGTTGTCATAGGCCTCTTAAGGTGAGATAGTAATCTAAGTATTTGCCCATAGGCCAAAGTGAGGGAGTCCATTGAGTGGGAAATCTGAAGCCCCAAGGTGTCTGAGGTCCTAGGAGCTAGTGCTGCTGTAGCCTGTTGGATGGTGTCCCCTTTGGGTAGAGGTTGGGTGAGGTATTACTAAATAACTGTTCTCCAGCCGGCCATCAAAACAACGGCATCTGGAGCTTGGCTGAGAGATCCACTCTGCTCTTGGATGGTGGAAATTCTAGTTATAATTTCAAGGCTTTTATTGTTGTTGAAAATGGCTTTTGCTTGGTAACATATAAGTTGGTATTTAGAATAGTTACCAATTATAAAGGGCCTATTAAATGCCAAGGTCTGTGCTAAGACCTTCACATATACACTCCCTGATCCTCCTTGAGGCCCTGTCAGGGAAACACTGTCACCCCAATTTACAGATGTGGCCATTGACGCTCAAACAGATTAAATAACTTGCCATAGTCACAAAGCTAGCAAGTGGTATGACTCCAATTTGAATCCATGTATAAGTATCCATTGATTTGTTGTGGCTTGGGAATCTTTTACCTTGCCTATGACATAACTGAATATGCTCTGAAAATGAAAATGATAAACCAACAAGAACAACCCTCACGATGCCATCCTGGCCATGATCTAGACATTTTCCGCAAGAAGAAGTCATCTATAATAGAGCTGTTATGCTTCCCTTTGCTGACAATGGACTTATTATAGGATAGACTTATGCTAGTTCACAATTTCAGCTTATTACAGTTGACCCAGAACTAACCAACTATACATAGACACGAAAGGGTTAAAAAGGAACTCCTCAGCAAGGCAGTAAGCAGAGAAGGGTTGATTCCAGCTGCTGCTTGGGGATATCTGATAGAGAGAGTTAGGAAATAACCCTGGGGAAAGGAATTCTGAGTAACTGGGGTATCTTCCTGGCAGTCCTCAGCCTGAAAATAGTATTTTCCCACCTACCTCTAGAGAGGTTTATGAAACTCCGTACTCCACAGCAACATGGAAAAGAGCACTTTGCAGAAAGAACTAACAGAAGAATGTCATCCTAGAAAAAGAAATGCCTTTGGAGGATCCAGCACGATGTGGATTTGTAAACTAGCAAATGAAATTCTGTTGAGGAAGCCACAGTTGTTGCAACTGGAGAGATTGAGAACCTGCAATTGGTTAATAGCCCTAATTTCAAGAAAAGATGAGTCCAATGTGAGACACTGATGCAGACAAGGTCGTTCAGAGGGCAATGCCAACTATTTATGTGAAAAAAGAAGACAGCCTAGGACAGAACCAGAACAGAGACCTTCTGCCCACTCTAGGCTCATCAGTGTCCTAGTGAGTGGTTTTTTTTTTTTTTTTATAAAACAGCAAAGTAACACTGCAGTGGTTGTGTGCATGTGTGTATATGGAAAATCCTCATTACCTAATAATTTATTAATTAGTTCCCTGAAATTATAAATTATATAAGGAAACAGAAAGGAAAGAATAGCCATAACACAACACATGTAAAATTTACCTCTATGTAAACATTACTTGACACCAGTGTTATTTCACTTTGATGTCTTGATTGGTCAGTCTCTTACAGCAATCGGAATTAAAATGCAAAATACAATAGAAATTGATTGCAAATTTAAACTTAACAACTTGCAAATGGTGTGGGATTTTGTGAAAATGGTGTTGGAGAATCACTCTAATTACAACATTTGAGCATTCAGCAGCTTCAGAGCAGTTAGCTCTCTTCTGTTTATCTTAGAGAAATACATTAACAATTAATATTTCTTCTTCAGATTCATATGTTGAAGCCCTAACCCCTGATGTAATGGCATTTGGAGGTGGGGCCTTTGGGAGGTAATTAGGTTTAGATGATGTCATGAGGTTGGGGCCCACATGATGGGATTAGGGCCCTTATAAGAAGAGGAAGAGAAGCCAGAGCTTCCTTTCTCTGCCATATAACAAGAAGGTGGCTGTCTGTGCTCCAAGGAGAGAGCCCTCACCAGATACCAACCCTGCTGGCACCTTGATCTTGGACTTCCAGTCTCCAGACCTGTGAGAAAGGAATTCCTATTGTTTATGTCACCTGGTCTATGAGATTTTGTTATGTCAGCCCAAGCTGACTAACACCTGTGGTAAAGAAGAACTTAATCTGGTGTTCGGCACTTCGTTAGATTTTTATTTCACTATGTATGTTTGGAACAATGTTAATAGATCGTCCAATCCCTTTCCTTTTGGGAACCACTGTCTAGGACATGGGTACATTAAGCAATGCTCTAGGCCACTGTCTGCTGAGAGGAACATTACAGATCAGAGTCTAATCCAACTTTAATTCACACTAGTTAACTGCCTCAAACAAATGTTTGGTTATAGGAGAACCAGTGAAAGCTACAGTATAGTCTGCCTGCTGCTTTTCCCTACAATTCCTTAACTGACATCTAATGCAATCCAGAGTTTAGGCCTAGGAAGCATAGAAGGGAAATTTAATCTATAAATTATGCTGCTGGTCTTTTTCCATTTAAGCCATTGAGTGAAACCCACCAGCTATCTGTGAGAACTATGACTTTTCTGAAAATAGCATTAATATTACATTTTTCTTCGATGTAAAAAGTTGAGTGTGAAAGGACACACGTTTGGATACATACTTTGTTCTACATTGCTGGAGATGTTTAAAATTTGGGCAGTAAAAGTAAGGTTCTTTTAAAAATATATGCTGTGTCCAAGTTTTCCTTCTAAAATCTTTTCCACACAGCACACTTCCCTGCCTCCACAAAACATATACTTTGATTTAATTTGCTGGAATATGATTTTGAGTGTTCTCATAAATTTGTACTATGCAAACCACACACACACACACACACACACACACACACACACACACACACACACACACACACACACACACATATCAATTATTCTTTCCCAGTGAGTTCTCTCTTGGGAGGAACTTTTTACTCAAAGGAGCTGTGGGAGTCCTTTTTCCTGTATTAAAGATCCTGGCAATCATGCCTTCCAAAACTACACTTCTACACTTTTTGGTCAATTAAGTTAGTTTAGGTAAAAGTTTCTTTCGTTATCAAAAAGATCAGTAAGAGTAAATGACAGTAGCATTGCTAGTTCCTAGAAGGGCTGCAAATGGAAATATCTAGGTGGCTGCTGACTGTTGGGCACCTTCTATCACCATTTCTTCCTAACAGATAAGAATCCCTTGGTCCTTTGTTCATTCATGAGAGCACAGGAAGATCAAAGACTTGAACCTGCCTTATGCCCCTGCTGGAGTGTTGCCTCAGGAGGGAAATTCAAGAAGGGAAAGTTTCCAGTGATCATAATGTAAATGACATTGCCACCTATTTCAGGGTAAGTCCTGGAGGAAAGAAAACTTATTAGACAAAGCTTTCCTTGGCCAGTGCTTAAAAGTGTCTACTGGCACATTTCCCACTGAAGCTAATTCATTTCAGAATTTTAAGGACTAGGCTTGATGGCATGAAATAGGTACCATTCTGTAAGGTCTGCTATGTACTTTGTTTTGCTGTTTCCGCATATTGACATCTTGGTTATAATACCAGCCCAGCTATCTATTCATTTCAGCATCTAGACAGTCTTTTTAAATTTGGACTTTACGAAGCCAATAAAAAGGATATTTAGAGAATGTCAGAAATGATACTCTGTAATGTTCCCTAGGTAGAATTTATTGAACATATACAAGTACCACAAAATGAATAAGATAGCAGATTCTATTAATGGTTTCCAGTGCTTTCTCTAGTTTGGATGACCACCTTTAACATCTGTGTGTCTCTTGATATTCTCTTTCCACATTATCTGTGTTGGAATGTGTATTCACATTGTGGCCCTATTATAAAGTTGTAGTTTTATTTCTGTAGTTGCTCAAAGATTATATTTCATGTACAGAGTCTTTCAGTTATTTTCTACAGAAGATGAATTTCTGTGGCAAAGGCTTAATGATACTTAGTAGTCCAAGGGAGGAGTACCTTTCCCTGCTCACCCTCTTGCAGTCACTTGGGGCAAGGTGACTAAGTCTAGCCAGTAAGGTGTAGAAAAACCATGTGTCGCTTGAATGCCAGAGCACCAAATTGTCATTATTGGGCCTATCAATTTGTTCTTCTTCTGCTATAGTGACCATGGGAGCATGTGTTGATATAGAGGAGCCAAAAGATTGAAGCAGAATGGAATGTTGAGCCAACACATGCAGGACGTCTGTCATGGAGAGGTGCCTGGATCTGCAGCAAAGTTTGCATAAAGAAATAAATCTTTGTTTCAAGACACTGAGATTTTTGTGGGCTGTTTGTTACCACAGAATAATCTGTCCTGTCGTGACTGATACAGCTTCTTTAGAATACGCTCTGTAAAATAGTGACCATTTAACCTGTTAGCTAAAATTATCTAACTTGAGAGCCTTGGCTCTTTCTAGCAACTGCTTTTTTTGGTTGTATTAGCCTTCACTTTAGGTAGCTGGGGGTGGGGTAGATGGAGTCTTGGTCAGATAAAGGTAACTGCTCTGTAGAGATCCTGCTTTAGATGCAGATTTTCTCTTAATCACCATCACACTCGCTGTGTTACATCATTCAACATTCCCTGGATGTATAACTTGAGTATTATTATTAACCCCCTCATGCCTGATGTCATGTGAACTACAAAGGTTGGCTTATTTCAAATGTAATTAGATCATTCTAGATGCATACTAATTTATAAACTCTTAGCTTCCCTGCACATTTTTAAAGTCTGATATCCAGAGATATTCCATTTCTCCCTGGGCATTCTGAATGCTTAAAGATTGTAAATGCATAACACATGTTTTATCAAATGACTGTGGTTAATGCCATGCTCTCTCTGCCACGCTATGTTCAGAAATGAAGATTCTAACTATTAACATTAGTAAGAGAATGTTAATAATCACCATGGTTTTAAAGCAGGTATTTTGTAGTTACAAGATGAGAGGCTGCTATTGACAACACCACCACAGACCTTCAGCAGGCTACTCATTTTCCAGTAGCTCTTTCACTTGTGTTATTTAAATGAACTTCAAAAAAATCTAGGCTTTTACTATCACCATGTAACAGATGAGGAAACTGATGCTTGGAGTTTAAAAGTAGTTTGCTTTTTAGCAAAGTAGAACTGCAAAATGTGCCTTTAGATTGAGTTTTTCCTATATTTGCTTTTTACTTTACTATTTTAATAAGTTACTTCTTCAGATGTAAGCAATGAGATGATAGAATGTTTTAGATCTAATAGATGTTTTTGAACTTTGTTAACATCAGCTGGCAACTTCTAACTCAATGAGGATGAATTATAGTCCTGCACATTGACGTTTTGCTTCCTCTTTCTCCTTCCTAATCCCAGGCCTCAGACTTGTCCATTCTGCTAGAATGAAAAACTCCAGTGTTGGTTTTCATGACATGCAAGTTGTGCCTTCCAAGCTGTGTGAGAAAATTCTAGCTACATTCTAGTTATTCTGGAAGGGAAGAAAAAGGGGGGGGGGGTCGTCATTTATAAAGTGGCCATTCTAAATGAATCAGATAGAGTAGATCTCCATTGTCCCCAAATAAGCACGCATTGAATCGATATTTCATATCAATATTCAAGAAGAGATGAGGCAGAATAGTTTAATTTGAATATGAAGAATGATGCAATAGTTCAAGTGATGTTGTTTTCATAAGAATTTTGAGAAGTAGGTCTATGTTAGACATGCTTGACTTTCTTCTGTCAACAAAGGCATTCAGAGTAAAATTCTAGAGAAGATCCCATTAAAAAAGATTACTCCCATTAAGGGAACCCAATACCTGAAGTATTATTGGGTTAGGCAAGAGGAGATTTGAATTCTAGTACCACCTGTGTTCCTACCTGGCTGTGTGACTTGTGTAGGCGATCAGTCTTTCTAGGTCTTAGTTTCCTCCACTGTGAAAAAAAAAAAGTGCAACTCGATTATCTCTGTAGTCTCTACACAACTGTTATTTTGTTCTCTCAACACTCAGAGAATCTAATGGTGACATCTGGAATTGATTCACAATGAAAAGCATAATCACACCATTTGTCCCTCCTCCCCTCCAGCCTCAAACTACTATAACTTTTCATAGTCACAGAATATCCCTTCTCAGATGATACCAATAAATTCAGAAGATTACACTGGGCTTCTCTATAACTTTTCTCTAATGGGCTAAAGGAAATTACTCCAATTCAATCGGCATGCCTGCAAACGACCAATCTGTGAAATCAGTGGGCTTCACACAATCTATTTTTCTTAAAAAATATTTTTTAAAGAGCCCAAAGCCTACTTATGCTCTTGGCTTAATTTCACTTGTTTATAAGGCAAGAGATGACTGCTTCTTCCTTAATTCTAGACTGAGAATACCTTAGATGTTGTAAGGTGAATGTCATCTGGATAAATTGTTCAAAATGTTATCCTATAATGTTATAAAGGGTGCATTTAACCCAAATTGTGGTAATACTCAAAGGTGATTATCTTTGATAATTTTTGGAAGATATATTTTTTAAATTTTGAAATAAGTACGTATTCACTGGAAGTTGCCAAAAAATGTACAGGGAGACACAAACTTTCACTTGGTTTTCCCATAAGCTGTCTTTTTGTTGGACACAACAAAAGAGCAGGCCTAAATACATACAAGAATAAGGAGCATTAAAAATGTAGAATATGATATGTGTTTAATAGTGCTCAATGAAGAATAGAAGAAATAAGATTAAACCTTAGCTGGTAGTAATTGAAAAACATCTTAAGAATAAATGATTGATGAAAGATAATTAATAAATAAAGAAGAATTTAAGAACTTGGGAATTTAAAAAATGACAAAAAGAAAATGATTAAAACAAAGTTATGTGCTCTGACTATTCTAAATTTAAAATACATTCTGAGGCTATTATAAATAAACCAAAAAAAAAAAAAAACCCCATATCATTAAAAATGTCATAAGAAAAAAATCAGAAACTGTTACTTTAAAAGTTATCCAATAAGCCACAATGACTATTCTCAAAAAGTCAGATAAAGATACATCATATTTTTTAATGGTGATTTCTTCTGCCTAATTGTACTTGAGCAAGTCTCACTTCTATGTTATGTTTTATTACAAAAAGCAAATATTAATATTGTTATTAAAGCAAAAAAGAAGTTAGTGAAGAACCCTGTACTAACTTGTCCACTTGACTAGTTTTGTAATTTGGGTAAATGACCTTTCACCCTGCCTCTCCCAATGCTGACATCTTGCACAAGTATTGTATAATGCCCAAACCAGGTGATCACATAGGTACAGGCCACAGAGCTTATTTTGAGTTCACCGGTTATACATTGACTCATTTGTATGTGTATTCAATGTAATTATATCATATGTAGTTTCATGGAAATGTATTTTTAAAATAAAATATGTAGGGCCGACCCCGTGGTTCACTCGGGAGTGCGCGGCGCTGGGAGCGCAGTGGCACTCCCGCTGCCGGTTCGAATCCTACATAGGGATGGCCCGTGCGCTCGCTGGCTGAGCGTGGTGTGGGCCGCACCAAGCCAAGGGTTGCGATCCCTTTACTGGTCACAAAAACAAAAACAAAATAAAATAATAAAATAATAAAATAAAAAATGTAACCAAATTTATATTTGGGGCTTGCACAAAACATTAATAGCATATTTCTCTGAAGACGAGCAGGAACTAAGGTGCCAAGCCCCTCAGAAAACAAAAGTGCTAAAGAACCAAACAGAGCTTTCAGGAATCTTAAGGTGCTGCAGAGTTAAAAATCTGAGTTTAGGTTCTGCCAAGAAAGAGCGATCCCTGGTGAATACCACAGCCTTTCAGCTGGAACACCTGAAGGTCTTTTCCCTAGAAGTAAGGTCAAAGTGGAAATATGCCAACCCTCAAAAAGACTAAAATCCAGTCTTGTAATAACATGTTTGATCGAATGAACGTAATAGGCTCTATTCTACTTGACAGAAGCTAAGGATGCATCCAGATTCTCTACAATTTTAACATACAATATTTGCTATGCAAACAAAATAATCAATATGAAACCAGAAATGAAAACAGCCAATATAAATGGACCCACAGATCCAGAAACTCCAATCATCAGACATAGAGTTTCAAATTACTATGATTAATGTCTTCCAAAAAATAGATGACTATATAAATAACTTCAACAGTAAAATCTATAAAAAGAATCAAACAGAAATTCTAGGACCAAAAACACAGAATATAGTGTATTCTAAAAGAACTAAAGAACTCAGAATATGGATTTAACAGCAGATTGGACACAGCTCCTTTTTAATGAAAAGTATCCAGAGTTAAACAATAAGAGGAAAAATAATGACGAATACGGAAAAAAGCATGAGACACATAGGACAGCTGAAGAGATGATGTCTGAGAATTTTTTCCAAAGTGGATAAAGGACATTAACCCCAGATTCCAGAAGCATTTTATACCCCAAGCAAAATAAACACAAAGAAAATCCATTGAGGCACATCCTAGTAAAACTGATGAAAACCAAGGACAAAGAGAAAAACCTTGAAAATTTTTAAAGGAACGATGTTTCTGACATTTTAACACTGAAAATGAAAGTCAAGAGACCACACATCTTTAAGCTGTTGGAAGAAAAAAAAATATCTACCTAGAATTCTACATCTTGCAAGAATTTCTTTCAACAGTGAAGTCAACATAAAGAGATTTCCTGACCAAAAAAACTTTCTAAAACTGGAGTTTTTCAGGGAAAAGATATATATTCCCATATGGAAGAACAGAAATTCAGGAGGTAAAAAAGAGCAAAAGAAAGGTATTGGAGTGAACTTAAAAAAATATTAACTGTATAAAACAAATAAAAGTGCCTTTGGTATTTAAAATATGTGGAGAAAATACATAAAAATAATAACAAAAAGATGTGAAAAGAGTAAATGTAGTTAAAGCGTTTAAAGACCCATTGTTTGGAATGGGATGAAATACTAATTTATACTAGATTCCTATAAATGTGGGGCGCGTAGTGTAATCAGCAAGATAACCACTTTAAAAAGAGTAAAAGAATACATTACCAAAAAGTTAATAAAGGGAAAAATGGAATAATAAAATATTTAATTATTCCAAAGAAGGCAAGGAAGAAGTAAAAAAGAAATACAAAATAGATAGAAAAAAGGAAAGTAAATAATTAGATAGCAGATTCAAACCCAAATAAATGAACTAAACTTCAATTATAAAATAAAGATCGTGATCCTTGATTTAAAAAATATGAATTTCATCTCATTAGTTCTGTTTTTCCATTCTTCTATTGTAGTTTTTCAAACGTGGATTATCCTTTGTTCCAAATTTTCAAGAGAACATCCTCTCATCTGTCAGATTTTTCTGGAATTTCCTATTCTTGGCGACATCTCCTAATCTATGAGACAAGACAGGGAAATCGGAGCACAACAGCATTTTTCAACTCTCTATGACACTTCTTGAGTGAACATGGAAAAAGATCACTTCACCTACTTAGGCTTCTATTCTTTCATCTAAAAATAAATCTGTTGGAATGTTTTCCTCCAAGCGTTTTCATGCCTAGGCTCCCTTTAACTGTGAGACTACAGTTTATCACAATCTCTCACGTTTTGAACACAGTTGAGAGGAAACACCAAGAAACTTAAACTTCATATGCCATGCCGCTCTGATCACATACTCTGCATCTACGATGCCTCAAATACAAAATTTAAAAAAGATGAACCTACAGATTGGGTGAAAATATTTGCAAACTATACATCTGACAAGGGATTAATATCCAGAATAAACAATGAACTCAAACAACCACACAGTAAAAAAAAAAAAACAATGCAATTAAAAAATGGTCAAAGGAGCTGAATAGACATTTTTCAAAGGAAGACATACAAACGGCCAGTTCGTACATAAAAAATGCTCAGCATCACTCATCCACTAATCATCAGGGAAATGCAAATGAAAACCACATTGAGATATCACCTCACCCCAGTTAGACTGGCCATTACGAAAAAGACAGAGAATAACAAATGTTGATGAGGATGCAGAGAAAGGGGAAATCTTCTGCACTGTTGGTAGGACTGTAAATTAGCATAGTCAGTATGGAAAACAGTATAGAGAGTCCTCAAACAACTACAGATAGATCTACCATATTATTTGGCAGTCCCACTTCTGGATATATACCCGCAGGAATGGAAATCATCATGTAGAAGGGAAACCTGCACTCCCATGTGTAGCGCAGCTCTGTTCACAATAGCCAAGACATGGAACCAACCTAAATGTCCATTCATGGATGACTGGATAAGGAAAATGTGGTAAATATACACAGTGGAATACTCTTCAGTCATAAAAAAGAATGAAATTCTTTTATTCTCCGCAATATGGATGAGCTTGGAGATGTTAAGTGAAATAAGCCAAGTACAGTAAGAGAAATACCACATCCTCACTCAGAAGTGGGAGCTGAGAGAGAAAGAAGGAAAGAGAGACCAAAGTGGTGCATTGGATTTGTAGAGGGAGAGAACACACCTAGTGTTGCTGGGGGTGAGGCGGGGAGGGGAGGAAAAGTAGGGTGTGGGACATGGGGGATAATTGCGATTTGTGGTGGTGGGCATGCTGAGAGTATAGACCTGATCATCACACCTTGGGCACAGGTGCTGAAGGTCAGCTCTGTACCCCATGAACATGTATAATTAATTTTTTAAAAAAAGGCTAACTGGGTAGCAAAAAATGTGATAGCAAGGGGAGAGCAGTGTGGTAGAGGAATCAGTGGATTGGGACACAGGAGAGCTCCGGACTGCCCTTAATGAGCCATGTGATATTGGCCAAGTCACTGAAGTTCTTGGCTCTGTAAATGTGTTAGAAAAGCACATTGGAAAACATTTTACGGAAGTCCCATTTGTGATAGGTAATTTGGCAATATTTATCTAATTACACGTAGTTACTATTTGCTTGATCAATTGCATTGTTAGAAATATTTCCTACAGGAATACTGTCACCTAATTTCACAAAACTAAAAACAACTTAATTCTCTGTCAATCAGGTGAAGTATTTGTAATAATGTTAATGGTATGTCTACTCTATGGGATAATATGCAACAATTAAAAGTAATAAAGTAGATCCTTATTTACTATTCTTTAATGATCTGTAAGACATGTTATTAGGTTAACAACCAAAAAAAAAAAAAAAGAAAGCAAGTTGTAGAACACAGTAGAGTATAATTATTTTTGTGGAAAAATGCCCCAAATATTTATGTAAATACATAGGGAAAGTTCTAGAAAAACGTACTCCAAACTCTTATCCAAGGCGGGGGGGGGGGGGGGGGGAGGAGTTAATGTGGAAGAGTAAAGGAAACTTCTACTTTTTATATATTCTGCCTAGTTTAAATTTTTTAGAGGAAGAATGTACTTGTAGATTTATATACTTTAAAGTTCTTATATACACAGCAGAGTATCAGGCATATATCTAAAGTGTAAACTTTAAAAGGAATAAAAAAGCCTTACATCCAGGGCCACCATCCTGACCCTGTCATGTATCTCACTGGCAGAGTTAGGATATTGGAATATGGTAACTGATGAACATAAAACATTCCCATTCTTTCCTCTAGTTCTTGTTATTGGCACAAATCACAGAATTTTTATAAAGTACTTTAATAGCAGTAACAATTTCTATATGAAATATTGCCCCAAAGTATGAAGCTAGCAGCAGAGTGCCTGTTCATATCCTACATCTATTTTTTATTGGTTTGTCTCTTTCTGATTTTTAAAATCCATTTATATTTTATGGATCTTTATCTTTTGTTATTTACATACATTGCAAATATTTTTCCTACCTATTACATATATTTTAATTTATTAATAGTGTTATTTGTCATAAAATTTATTTTTTCATTATTTTTTTCTTTATGACTTCTATCATATTTTCTAATGTATTGTTCTAATATTTTTATTGTTTTATTTTTTTACATTGCTTTTTTTGTAGTTATCTAAAATTTGTTTGGGGGTATAATAGGAATTAGGAATATAACTTAACTTTGTTCCCAAATTAATGGCCAGTAGATAGCAAATTATTTCAAAATGATTTTCTTTATTAATTTAGTCCTTTTCATTGGTGTGGAATATAGCATTTTGTAACTAATTTCCATTGATACATAGAAATTCTGGAACTCTCTCTTTTATTTTATTACTCTAATTATGTAATCTTGCATTTCAGTGCAGTTTTCATTACGTATCTTTTTGAGACTTTGAAAATTTATCTTTTTCCTAAATTAAATAATTTTTAGCCATCTATTTAAATAACATTTTTTCTTTTGTTTCTCCTTTAATCTATCAATTTTGTGGAATTTTAGTAATTAACTTTCTGATGTTGAACTATCCTTGCACTTCTGAGAAAGTCCTACTTGGTTGTGGTTGTTTTCATACAATGCTGTATTAGATTATTTTGTACTTAAGATTTTTTTTTTAATCTATGCACATAAGTGAGATTGACCTCCAATTGGAGTACATCCTTCCAAATCTTTCTTTACACATTTACATAAATGTTCTTATTATATTTTGATATAAGAATCATACTAGTTTTTTGGATTGACCTGGGAAGTTTTCCATCTTTTTCTATGCTCTGGAAGCATTTATAGGAATGATCTTTCCTTAGAAAATTAGGTGAATATACCCATTATGTCGCCTAGGCGACCTCTAATTTTAGAGACATTTTTATTTCTATGGTGACTATGATTACATTTTTAGTGACTATATTTAAACACATTTACTTGGTTTTGAACATTTTTACGTTTCGTATGTTCATGCTGCTTAAGGTTTTCTGTCTTCATTGCTTTACTAGCCAGTATATTGCCTGCAAATAGCACACTATGATCTTAGCACGTCTTGTGTCACACAAAAGAACCCAGTATAAGGATGATACTTTGGAGTAAAACTAGTACTGTCTTTTAATCTTCATTTTCTCAGTATCACTGTCATTGTTGTTATTTGGTTTACTACTTCAGCTTTCATAAAAGGTGGATCTTTTCTTGACTTCATTCCCCCCAAAATTTCAGTGAAGATTGCTTTAACTTTAGTATATTAGGGTTAAAATAAAGACAAATTTTACTTCCCTAATTTAGCTAATAATAATTACCCATAAATTAAAAAAACAGGCTTGATTGAAAACTGAAGTGGTAATAAAATAACAATTTACAAAAATAAATACATGCTTTTATTTTCACAAAGTTTTATACACTTTTGGGGTTCAGTCAACAAACTAACATTAAAATACCAAATGTTGTCACATGTCATACCACTTATGTAAATTCAACAACACAGTTAGTTTATATACTGTATGGTATATGTATATACAAGGAGATGTATTGCCTGATCATGGTTTTGATGTTGCAGTAAGGTCGAATTGTTTCTAAATACTTACTCTCACTTTCTCTACTTGCTGTAGTGTCATAACAATGAGTTTGTAGACTGGCACTGGTGTTTGGGCCACCAGTTTGTTCTAGGTTACTCCTTAAGTTGCAGAGTCAAGATTCCAACCCAGGTGTGTGTGACTGTTCTTTTGCTTTTTCAGAGGGGAACATTTGGACTCCTTTGAATACCAGACTGTCATGACCAGCTTATTTCCCTGGCTCTTCTCATACACACTGGCTTTGAACCAGACTCTTCAAGAAAAGCTCAGTACGGCTACTGATACCCTTAGGGGAATATTTTAGGTCTTAGTTCCTTGTTTCCTGGGCCATTATCTGGTGACAGACACTCATGCCCTTTCTCTGAGTCCAAAACCAAAGACCATCCCTATCTACTCCTTGTTCAAGATGAGTTCTAGCCCCTTAACTCACTCTAGAGGAGATGTCAGAGAGATTCCAACAGAGAGCAGAAAACATTACCAGTGATGCTTATCTATGCTTCTTGTTATTAATTTCTTAATAAAAGAATTATGAAAATGGTTAGACATTCCTCTCTTTATTGAACACCTATCTACAAGTGATTATCCTACCCTCCTATGATCCTTTCCCTCGCCCGTTATGCAGACTATAAGAAACTATGACCATTTGACAAAAATTTTACAAAAGTGGCCTGCAAGTAACTATAATTAAAAATTCAAAATTTGTCCCATGTTTGGCAGGAACTGCTTATTTTTCCTCTTACAATAGCTAATAAATATTTATTTTTATTTTATCTAATAAAATTCCGCATATATTTTTAGGAGAGAGAATGGAATGCTGCTGACAGTAATAGAGTCCTTTAGATTATTTAGTTCACACTTCCTTATTTCAAAGCCACCAGGCATAAGAGGCTGTAGACAAATATGGATTTACTTAAAAAAATAGTGTGTGCCTCATCCTTCCTCTTTTTAATCACAGAAGTAATTAATATTATTGACAAAGTAGAATACACTAAGAAATGAAAAATAAGTTAATTCACCCTAAATCTACCACCCAGAGAAAATCATTTGCTGTATAACCTGCCAGAAATTTTGTGCAAATTTATCCATAAATATACTCCCCAAAAGTGTTCGTTTTATGTGTGTGCGTGTATTTGTAGTTTGCATTTTTCACTCACCATTATGAACATTTTCCCATGTCAGTAAATACAGACCTGCCTCATATGGCAACACAGTATTCCACTGTGTGAGTCATTATAATTTATATGGTCATATGCCAATTACTGGACATTTATGTTGTTTCTTTTCACTACTTTAAACATGCTGTGACAAAAACAATTTGAAGAATTTTGTTTTAAATATTTGGTGCTAATTATATAACGGATCTGTGTGAAAAGAGGACACGCCAGGCTGTAAAGAGCTCTGAATCATGAGGTCAGCTGATGTCATTCATTCTACTGTATACTTTATAACTTACATTTTATAAGACAAAATAAAAAGCAAACCAAAAAGCCCCAAGATTATAATAACCCACTCCCTGTATCTAGAACTTTAAGGTGAGTTTGAATTTGGGCTAACCTATGCCCTGAGCTGCTCCCACCCCAAATTCTCCATCCTGTGTTCTCTCATTGTATTTAGTATTTCTGGCCATAATTTTTATATCAATTTTTTTCCTCCTTATAAACTATGAGATAAAAATATTCAAAGCAGGGGTTTGATCTACTCAGAGCATATTAGCAAACAAATAATTGAGTGCTCACCTTGCAGGGATGCTAAGATAAACAACAGGACAAGGAGCTCATATTTATTAAGTTCCTGCTCTGTGCCAGATTTTTATATTCATTATTTTACTTAATCTTCATAACACCCTGCAAAGTTGATGTTCCAGATGAGGAAACTGAGTTCTGGAGAAGTTATTTGACTTAACCAAGATCAAACCTACTGAGTGATAGAGTCAGGCTGGAACCCAGTGCTTCGTGGCTCTACTACACCTCCTTGGTATGGATAACACAGTCTCTGCCCTCAAAGAGTTCACTAGATGGTGGCATATGGAAGAAGTTATGTGTGCTAACAATAATTCATATACCTGTACATTTCTGTCACTTGCCTGTTTACCCCTCTCTAGGGGAGGAAGCCCAGGCAGTTCTTTCCCACAGGGAAATGCAGGACTTAAATTGAAATGATTAAAATGAAAATAGGTTTGTATGAACAATAACGACATGCTACAGCAAATGTTGTATCCCTAGGAGATAGACTTTTTTGAGAATTATAAAAGCAACTTTAAAAATCAGCCAAACATATTTAATGATGAGAATAAAAACAGCTACAATGACAATACAAAGAACAATATACTCACCTGTTTCCAAGGCTAGAAAGGAGTAGGGCTGAGATGAGGTTGGAAAGTAATCAGCAACCCTAGGATTATTTAAAAGGGTCA
Organism: Cynocephalus volans; assembly: GCF_027409185.1. Taxonomy (NCBI): domain Eukaryota; kingdom Metazoa; phylum Chordata; class Mammalia; order Dermoptera; family Cynocephalidae; genus Cynocephalus; species Cynocephalus volans. The sequence continues at coordinate 56,084,650 of NC_084475.1, read as the reverse complement.
GTTCATTTTAAAAAGTTGAGAAACACCTTTACTACATGTTGATATTTTCATTTCAGCAACCATGCCTCAGCAAACACACATAAATATGTGTGTGTGTGTGTGTGTGTGTGTGTGTGTGTGTATTATTCTTATTTTTTTTAAGCAAACTCTTAGCTCAGATTCCCTGGGTGAATTTGCTGCCCAGAAAGTCAGAGAGGGTCCCCGCTGAGCCACCTTGGAAGGAGAGTGTCTTAGGGGTCTTTTTTTACATCTCTGTTTCTTCACCTCTTCAGGCCTTCCTGCTCGAAGGCAATGGCAGTGCTTAGCTCCAAGAAGAGCTTCCTTTCAAGCAGGATCACAACCTGTTCAAATTCCTTCTGAAAAGCAAAACACAAACAGAAACTTTCTTTACTATTTAACTGTAGAGATCAGAAATGATATCATCAAGTGAGAGTTATAGACAAATTTTGTCTCAAAAGAGAGAGAAACAAATGTTCCAAAAGCCATGATGTGGTGAAAAGAATACCAAGGTTAGAAGAAGAATGTTCATTCAATTCTTTGTTCTCCTCTTAATCATCATATAAACTCAGGCAAATTTTTTAACCTGTCTGGACCTCAGGTTGTTTATCCAAGCAGCAGTGAAAAATACTTGCCCCACCTACCGCTCAGGATGGCTAATGATAACGAAATTAAATAGTATGTGTGAAAGCCATCTGTGAAATGTGGAGAGGTGTACACAATTCGTTATTGTTACCGTCCATACTGTTATTAGCTTCACAATGCCTGATATCACTCAGTCCTTGGTTACGACATGGTTTTGTTGTTTTGGTAACATTCCCATAGCAAAGAGCCGTAGTTTTGGAGCTCTGTGCATTCAGCTTGGCTCATTATACGAACCTGTTGAAAAATGATGGCTGATAATCAAAAAGAGGAATGTGAGAAATTTGTGGGCTGCTCACCTCCAGCCTGGATTTATCTTTCCTGCCCAGCTGGCCAGATTCTCTCTGAAGCTGTGACGTTTATGTGTCAACAGGAATTTCTGTATTCAGAAAAGAAGAAAAGACAGGAGGTTCCTCAAGCTCAGATTAACATTAAAAAGTGATAAACACACACCAAAGCCCCCCAAAGCCACAATGATGACAGAGCACATTGCAGTTGACGTGCAGTTTGCAGAGAGCCAGGATGCAGTAGCTGGCCCAGCGGGGTGGGGGGCGGGGGCAGGGAGGGGGCTGGGGGTTGGCGGGAAGGCAGGATCTGAAATACCTCCTCGAGCAGATGGCATGGGGACATTGGCCTGGCCACCTTTCTCTAGGCTGGGATCCAGGTCAGAAGTAGAAACACAGGTTCGTGGCCTTAGGTATCTTCTGACTCTTCACGTTCTCCATATACTATGCCCAAGTGATGGCCAGGAATACTCGATGCAGAATTCTTTCCTTGAAGCTGTTTCTAAAATTCTGCAGGGTAAGAATACGACCTGTCCAGGCAGCCAATGAGCTCCTGGTCTTGGGCCCAGGAAAGGTCCCTATACTTGAAGAGCCAGCCCGTTATGGTCCCAAGGGCAGCTTGGGGCTCATAGCTGAACGTCTGGCAAATGTCAGTGTTGCAGTCTTTGCTTTTAAATTAAATTCTTGGCCTTTTCTGCCTGCCTTTCTTCCTCTTTGCTCACCTTATACATTCCTTCTGCCTCAACCTTACACATTTTTACTCTTCAAAATTTTTCTCTTCTTTCTTTCCTCTTTCTTTCTGTTATTTAGTAGATACCCACCCTCATGTACACAGCAGATGTAAATGCTTCACGTAGCATTCTCTGTACCTGTAAGATGAGAGCAAGGATGTGCCTTTGCTAGAGAGTTGAGGTTCCCTCCCTTCCTTTCTTGTCTTTTTCTTTTATTGATTTTCTTTTATCAATATCAATGTAGTTGACTTTCCTGTGCCTTTACCGATTCCTCCCTCCCCGCTCCGTCTCCCCCCTCCCACCCATCAACATCACATCTGTTCACTTGTCTTAACAAGTGCAAGGAATTGTGATTGTCGTGTTTTCTTCCTCCCTCTCATTTGTTTGTGTATGTATTTATTTATTTTTAGCCCCCACAAATAAGTGAGCACATGTGGCATTTCTCCTTCTGTGCCTGGCTTATTTCATTTAATAGAATTTTTTCTAAGTCCATCCATGTTGCTGCGAATGGTAGTATTTCGTTCTTTTTCATTGTGTAGATACGCCACATTTAATCTTACCTTTAAATTCTCTTCCATTTTCCCTCCATTTTTCTTTCCCTTTTTTCATCTTTCTTTCCTTCACTGCTTCTCCCTCTCTCCATGATGTGCAAAACTGTCTCCCATCAATTTAGTTTTATGCTTTCAGGAAGTCACCTTGGCATATTCATCATATCATTCAGCCACTTCTCTCCACTTCTGTGACAAGTAGCGTGGCTGCTGCGAGCAGAACTGCCTTTCCCTGTCCTCTGCAGCCATTGCTGCGGAACACCAGGCTATCATGCACGTGGAGCTCAACTGCTACTGGTGGCGTTTTCCTTCTCAATGAGAATTAACCAAATAGGAGGTAGGTTGGAAATCCTGCAAACCACTAGAATTATTTGATTCTCGACATAGTCAGCAACTGACTTCCCCTTCTGAGAATGCAGCTTGCAAGACCCTTTGACTCCTGACACCAGCTTTAACTCCAGCTGCCTCTCAGTGTCCAGTTCATTGGAGCTACAGAATGTTGACCATTTCTATGTGCCTTAGGCTTGTGTGTGGCTTAAACAGCATGAACACCATTCAAACATTCAGAGAGGTATTCTCGGCCAGGGTTAGTATATCCTATTGAACAGGAGTGTAAGGCTTCCTGGTTGTAGCTGGCTCAGACCACTCAGCCCTTGCTCATTCTGTGCTCCCACCATGCCAGGTGCTGGCTGGGCACCAACGGTGAAATGGTGGGCAAGGAATCTTCTCTGCCTCTAAGAGGTTACAATCTAGTGGGAGAGAAAGCAAATAGATGGACAGTTTCTCCACTTGTACTAGAGGTAAATCCAGGATTTGGGGAGAAAACCAGTAGTGGTGGGCATCGTCTCTACCTGTATTTGAGGTAAATCTTGGAGTTGGGGGCATACTAGTGGTGGTCGACAGCTACCGCAGCCTTGGGAAGTTGGGGAGCAGGACTTCCCAAAGAGAAATGCCTGACTTGAATCCAAAAGGGGTGAAGGAGAAGTTAAATTTGAAAAGGTACTGGGCAGGGGGAGAGAGTATTTTCCAGCCAGCCAGAGCAGCGTGTTCCCAGGCCAGGGGGTAAGAGAGAGAGAATGGTACATGTGCAGCTTCAGGAAGTTCTGTGTGACAGGATTGGTGAGTGTGGAGACAGAGACTGGCAGGCAGTGCAGCCAGGCAGGGAAATGGAGGCTGGCAGCCTTGATTGTCATGGGAAGGCATTTGAACATTTTCCTGCATGTTCGAAGGAACCCTGAAGGACTGATGAACAGGGACAACACATGACCATGTATGTCACTTTAGAAACCTCACTTTTAGCTTCAGTAGAATTGTTGATTGGAAGAGAGCAAGACAGGACACAGGAACAATAGACAAGATGGTGGCTCTCACCTGCTTGCCCATGGAATCTTCTGGGGAGCTTGAAAAAGTACTGATGCCTCCAATCCACACATAGAGATTCTGATATAATTGGTTTGGGATGTAGCCTGGGCTTTGGAATTTTTAAAAGCTCCCCAGGGGATTCTCATATGCAGCTAAGTCTGAGAACCACTGATTTAAGAGGTGCAGAAATGCAGATGACTGAGGGACTGTCAGACAGATCGGGCTTGGGCAGGACTGTATTCTAGCGATTATTGAAAAAAAAATTCTTTTCTTCTCGAATTGATGAGGAAGTCCAGTCTTGAACCTGATGGTCTACCATAGGTATGGTCTCAAATGACTGTGAGGGGACCGGTGAGCCTACAAGGTCAAACAGTACAAAGCTTGAGACTTTCGTTGATGGGCCATAGCAGAATCCCAAGAATGAATTGATCAGTGACAATTGGGGTGGGTGTGGGGAGAATGGTGCAATGTACTTAGAGCATAAGTTATTTCTGAATTAGCATACACATATAACCACTTAACATCTCCCACATCCACCGACTATTTTGTCTAAATTTGACTTTAATTATTTTCCTTAAATTGATTGGGATTGGACAGAAACACTCTAAATAAACTGAATTGCAAGTTTTATATTTAGCCTGCTCAAACTATGGCTAATTTCTGAACTACTAAAACTACAACAACAACCCAAAAGCAGCATTTATTTTAAACTTCAAAAAGGATGTATTCAGTTTCTTTCTTTTGTTTTTCCATGCATTGTTTTTCTCAGAGAGCACAATGCCATACCGCACACTCCACATTTCCCGCGTTTCTATTTAGCCCTTCTAAGAATTACTCAGCCCAAGAACACAGAGAACATTCGGGCACGTCCAGATACCACGGAGTTAACCCCTCCGTGCACAGAAGGGCTCCCAAGGCTTCGTGGCAGTGGCTTTGCTAGGAGTTGTGGCGTTCCAACAGCCCCCAGTATCTGCTGAGATGGTGTGATTTAGGGGTTAAATGTAGTTTGCAACTTAAAAAAAAAAACGTATGATTTATTGAAAGAGGCTCTTGAAGAAGAACACGTGAGTCTGAAATGGTTTGCAACATCTGAGAAGGTGGGAGTGCCTGCTGAGAGGCCCTCAAAAACTCAAATTTGGGACTAGGATCAGGAGAAAGATTCTACTGGGGTTTCTATGACTCTTGTCAACTGATAAGCCTTCCTGTTGAAATCACTGACAATACCTTTGACAGCATGTTATTAACTTACAATAAAATCTGCCCCCAACCCCCCAGTCTTGCTGCCTCCCCCAATTTCTAAGAAAGTGCCAAACAGTTAACTGAGGGGGGATGGATAGTTAAAATGCAGATGCTAGAAGTTCTGGTGACTTGACTCTTTCAGAGGCAAGGTAGGGATCAAACTCTTTAATTGTGTTTTTTCATTTTCACCGGAGTCGAATTAACAACAGCAAGAGAACGCCTCCAGGTTTACAGTTGTATGGCTTATTGTGTATATATCGTATAAAACCGAAAACCATATGGAGAATTCTGCTTTCTTGGCTTTTTGTGTGTATGTACCAGGAAGTAGTAAAATGTTTTGAGATGCTATTAAGTCCTTAAGTTACAAAATCAAGATTCCACCTTAAAAATTTTCCATACTGTACGTTGTTGCATAGCCTGGGGGTGCTGACTGCCTGCCAAATATCTATCAGAGAGTGATTTATGATGTACGATACGGTCCCCAGCCCCAGTGGAGACTGTGCAGCTGAAACATGAGAAAGGGGAGGCATTGCTCTCCCGAAACCTCGATGACTGGTTTCTGTTTGGTTTTTCCAAGAGAACATACAGTACAAAACATGCCACATTTTACAGAACCAAACTTATGTAAAACAAAACACAATACAGCTAAAAAGAACTAGATTTCTCTCTGCTGGTTGGTAAAAACTGTTTTCACTTTGAGTGGCTGTGGGTCTTCTCCATTCCTCTGCCCCCTCCCCAGTCACTGCTGAGCTCTGAAAATAAAATTGAACAGCTCTGTTCTGGCAATTAAAATATTTTAAAATGAAATCTCAACTTCGTGTTTTAAATATTTCATGGGCTTTCCATTCCATTATGACTGAGATTGTATTGTGATTTCTGGTGTTTTCTTTTCTGCAAATGTTTCCCTTGCAGCTGCAAAGAAGTACATCTCCCATATGGCTTCTAGGACACTTTGCAGTATGCTTAGATAAAGCAATATGGACCAAAAAATGAAAAAAGAAAAGAAAAAACAAAACAAAACATTTTTCCTTCATATCAAAATCTCTTTGGTTTGTAACTTGGTGTTCTAAATAATTGCAATACAAAGGACAGTGTATTACTACAGGTTGTTTTATTAGCCTGTGAATGCTGAGGTTTTTTCATTGATGTAAATGTTTATTGCTTTTTTCTAAATGTAAAGAAAATCTACTCTCATTGAAAAAAATTTGGAAAGTTCAGAAGAGTACACTGAAGACAATGTACAATAACCCACCTGGTTTTCTAAGTTACCTTCTATCATTATTATTCATCATTGTATTTACATATTCTTTGACAACATGATTTCTAATGGCTCCATAATTTATAATATCATGACATGCTTAACTGTTTCCTTATTATAAGACCTTTAAGTTATTTCCATTTTTAATGGGAATATTGTTATAAATAATGATGTGATGAACAACTCTGCATATGGATCTTTGGCCATATTTCTGTTTACTTCACTAGGATAGATATTCCAGAGCTGGCATTACTGGGTTGAAAATTATGAACTTATTTTAGTAATCTTGTGTCTGGCTAGGCTAAGGCCTGGAATCCTCACAGCACCAATTTTCTAGCTCTTAATCCTGTTTGTGATGCCAATTGTAAAGCTGCCTGACCACAACTACACTAGTTGTGGTGCTCTTTTACCTGCTGGTAATCCTTCACTGACTGGGCCGATTGTTGAGCTAAGTCTGGGTCTGGAGCCCACAGACCCCTCAAGCCTGTTCACAGACTGGGCTACAAACCCTTCACACGCCAGTCTAGGTCCCCAGACCCCTCACACTCCAGGCTGGGTCACCAGACTCCTTCACGCAGGTCTATGAGCTAGATAACCGGCCAAAAGGTCCTTGGAGCCATAGGTTGGAAAGCATGGCTGCACAGGGCAGACGCCTGAAGCTGATGCCCACCCACCTGCTTCACCAAACTCCTTTCTCTCTCTTTCTCTCTCTCTGAAGAAGAACACAAGAATAGCAACAAAACTAAAAAGATAAGATACACTGGTGCACATGTGTTCTAACGCCACACACACACACAATTTGCTTACAAAGGATGCTGAACCACACCCAACTGGACCCAAGGCAAGGGCCCTGACCAAACTATTCTATTTTCCCAACATCTTGCTAAATATTTTTGTATTGATTTAGAAAGTCTATTCTATGATAACTACCACCATTGCTATATGCTGACTATATGTGAATTTCATGCTCATATTCTTCAGTACTCTGGTAGTTGTTTTTTTAATCTTTGCCAATTCAATACATAGAAATAAAAAAATTAGTTTTAATCAACATTATCTTAATGATTAAAACAACATACCGTATTTTTCCCTTACATGTAGTCCATTAATTCTGAGCTTTAAGTGGTATGGTTTAATAAGCTTTCCCAAAACTCACATTCTGTATAACAGAGATTCCTTTTGAAAACTCTCAGGATATACATCTCTTTATAATAACCTGGGAATTAATTTTAGAGCAGCTGAGGACTATGTGGAAATCTGGCCAGAAGTTGAACAAGTGGTTCCAAAACTTGGGGTATCTTAAACATGTCAGTGTAACTCAGAACCTACCTTGAGTGTCGCCCGTGCAACTGGTTTTCTGTAAGGACCATGGAAGTCCTGCATTTGTGGTAGCATTCCTCAACAGGTGTGTGTTAATGTTCCAGAGACAAACTGGGGTGTACTGCTTTTTGTTCTTGATTCTGCTCATTAACTTGTAACTCATTTAACAAATGATTCTTGAAATTGGGATGCTTTCAATAATGCTTTTTTGGATCATCTTTATCTGTCTTATCTCAAAACTGTTCCTACCGAAGGCCTCTGTGACTTGGCTTTCACGTACCACTGTTACTGCTGGTTTGTCCCTCATACTTGGGTGAGAGGGTGAAAGTGGCAGCCAGAGTCACTTTAAAGTTAGTCATGGGAATGCCTCCTAAATTCCCCTGGTTTTCTATTTTTTAAGTTACATTTATTGAGCACCTTATTACATACCAGGTACATCTCACACCTGATCTCATTTAAGCTTCACTAATCCAACAGTTTGGATAATGACCCATTTTCACTGGCAAATTACCTCAGAGAGATTAGGTCAGTTACCCAGGAACAAGAGTTTATAAGTAGTGACTGATAAATACACAGAAATTCAAAATTTCTGTTTAGTAATTACATAGAGGCTATAGGAATAGTCATGTCAAGAGCTCCCAAGGAAACTACTGAGTGACTAGAAAGACAGCTGAGGGATTTTAAAATTATTTACATGCAGGAAAACTCTTTAGCCTACTCCTTGAAGAACATATATCATAGTGTTTTAAAGTCATGTTTCAAACTTCCTTGCTTTAGATTTAATAATTAGTGACACTCTCAAACATTTCTCAGATCATGTACAAACCCTGAAAGGATTGAAGAAATTTACCCAATGACAGACAGTTCAATTTAAACTATAGCTGTGGTTAAGCACTTTGAATTTCTATCCATATGTCTTGCAAATTCTTTTGCCCTGTGGCTTAGCAGCAAGGCCTTTACCCTCCAAGCAGTCCAGTCTGGGTGTGCCCATAAAAACAGGGGTTGATCATTTGTGGAAGCTGACCGCAGAATATGCTAAAGGTGCTTTAAGGACATACTTTTAATGTCCACTCTTGGAAACCTGTATTTCAACTTCCTCGGGCTCAGGATTTTAAAGATCAGGCTTCCTAGCCTCTTCAGCCCCTGTAAGCTCAGATAACCTGTTGCTATTTTTGAATAAAAATAGGCCTTATTAGGCATGAAAAGAATGGCCCAAGGGTTTTCCCCCCTTTCTCATTTTGGTGTTTAGATTGTCAGAGGAAGTCTTGTGCTTTGAGACTTGGCAAGGCAGTGCCTTCAAACAAACATCCTGTGGACAAAATCGTCCAGCCCAGCACTCGGTGTTCCAGGATGATTGACAGGAAGCTGCGAATGCTGTGAGGAGGGAGGATGGAAGCTCTGAGCATGGTGGCTCCGGTTCCCCAGAACAATAGTCAGGCTCCCGGGAGCCTCACGCATTCTTTTTCGCATCTGCTGGAGTAGAGACTTAAATGCTTGATCATGGCGGGTGTTAAAGAGGATGTGGGTTGGACGGGAGGTGAAAGGTATCCTGGTACTCAACCTAGCAATTATGAACAGAAAACCAAAACTTTTGATAATGCTTCTGCTTGAGGGCTGGGAACATGTAGCTATGCAGAGATCTGGGTTGACAGCTTGAATCAAACCGTGTCCGTAAGGAGCCACCCAAAGAAACTGTGATGAGTCAAAGCCAACACTGTTGCTCTGGGAATAGGGCTTGAGGAGACCAGAGGTGCTGAGGAGAGATCTGGAAAGGTGAGAGGAAGTAAAATGAAACTCACAATAAAAGAAAATGGACATTTAGAAAATTCCAGCTACGTGCCAGGATTTTGCACATGTTTGTGCATTTGGTCCTATTGTAGGTTTTTGAGGTAGGTATTATATTAATTCTTTCAGATGATGAAACGGAGGCTCAGAGAGGTTAAGTGGAGTTGTCCAGTGTGACAGAGTTAGACTCAGGCACAACTGGTATTCGAGTTCCAATCCTTTGGATCTCCCTAACGCATGCATTTTCCTCTGTCACACTTTCTCCCTCAACTTGTCCAAATCCTGCCCTCTTGTCTTCTCTGCTTCAGTCCTGGTGGCAGAAGAGAATTTATCCTCTAGCTCAGTCTCCCACAACTTCCAGTTTATGTCTTTCATTCCAGCCTTCTCAAACATTTCTCTGTTATCTGAATCATTAGGTGCTCTCATATCTCTGAGTCTTGACCATGTTGCTTCCTCTGCTGCGATGAATTTTTTTCCTTCTCCCTAACACAATCTACCGCTCACCCTTTAAAGTACGCTTCAGATGCCGACTTCTTCAGACAGCTCATTTATATGACTGTCTCTCACTCTCCCAAGTAGGATCAGTACTTTCCCAACACCCTAGTCTTACAGCAATTTGTATCTACTGTTGTTATAATTATCACATGTTTTTCGGAATCTGAGTATCCCCAGTTATTACTAATCCATGAGTAACAACAACAAAATCACCTTAAAATTTAGACCTGTCTTTTGGTGACTTGATGATGGCCCATTTGGGTACCACCAGGCTTCAATCCTACTTTCCAGATCTATTTTTCCCTCTATCTCTGAGAGTCCCCATTAGGTTGCTTACAAGATTTCATGAATCAATATAAGAAGAAAGAGTGGGCAGAGGCATTGGAGGAGCCAGTGGGGAAGGGACTCTCTGGCTCCTTCGTTCCTTCCATAATTGTTGTTAAGTGTCATTTATGTGTTTGGTGCCAGGATTTATGTGTTTGGGGTCACAATGGTGAGCAGAACCCACACTTCGTCTGCCCCTGTGGAGCTAGAGTCCATTGAGGAAGACAAACATTACAAATACAACACAGAAAATACGCAGTTGTGAAGCATGTTAGACACTGTGAAAAAAAGGCCAGGGGGCTCATATAAACAATTCAAGCAGACCATGATCTGGTCTGGGGAACAGGTGGGTGGAAGTTGGCAGTCGAAAATGAACTTTCAGAGAAAGGAGCTGAATCAGTCTGAAAGGTGACCAGGTAGCCACCAGGCCCCTAAAGGTGAGCTGGTGCTGTTGCTCATAGAAGACAAGATGTGAAGAAAACATCTCTGCTATCAGGGAGGAGAGAGATGACAGTCTCATGAGATAGCACTCTATTTTTGCTACTGCCAAGACTTGGCTCATAGGATGGAATCCCAGAATAGAAGAAATAGAAAGGGGTCCACCTCATACGCTTGCAGTGTCAATCAAAAAAACAGTGGAACATTAAAAGTTGATGATGAAATTCATTGTTTTTTTTCAAGTTGCCTTCACCTGGAAATTCCTCATGTCTATATGAAGTCTGCTTTTGTGATATATGTGTATGTTTGTATATACACACGCAAACATACATATCATTTTCTGTTTATTAAACTTCTCCCCTTAGCTTGGTAGCAAAACTGTCCTTTGCTTCGTATATGTTTAAGATTGCCGAGAATGGAGGGCAAACGGGTGGCAAAGGTAGAGGAGGGGGCAGAACAGGCACTCAGAATTATCCTGTAGTGGATTGAATTATGTCCCCCCAAAGCTCATTGAAGCTTAAATCGTGTCCCCAAGTTTCATGTATCAGAAGTTTAATCCCTACTGTGACTGTTAAGAGGGTGGGACATCCTATCATAGTAATTGAAAAGTGGAGCCTTCAAGAGGTGATTGGATTGCAGGACTGTGCAGTAGTGAATGGACTAAAAATGGTGGTCAGGGGTGTGGCTCTGAGGGCTTTAAAAGAAGAGGAGAGTTTGTCTTGCTCTCTTTCTGCTTCCACCATCTTGCAATGGGAGACCCCTGGGTCACTGTTGCCACCACCAGATGGACTTTGGACTTCTCAGCCTCAGAAACCGTAAGCAATAAATTTCATTTTCTTTATAAATCACTCAGTTCAGTGTACTTTGTTATAGCAACACAAAACGGACTAATACATATCCCTTGAACCAAAATACTTAGGGGAAATTCACAGAAGGCTTCACAGACTATAGTCCTATACATGAACACCCCACCTGGGGCTCCATGCCCCTCCTCCAGTGTGTGGGCCTTGCAAAGAGTGTGATTTGGTGGGCCTCCTGGCTAGAGTTCTGGAGACAGACACTGGAGCAGAGATGACATCCTCTGGTACCAGCCAACATGCCCTTATCTGCATGCTTTGGGGAGTCATGGGATGTGATTCAACCACACGTTCGCACACAACCTGGAACCTTTATGAGGCATAGGCTGTTTGGCAGATGCCCATCTTCCTCCCTTCCTTTCTTCCTCTGAACTGCTATTTTGGTGAATCTTAGGACCCAATTGAGGACTCTATATTGTATCTTATTTAGTATTTGAAATGGTTGTGATACATCTAGATTTATAAAAGTTGACATTCTCAAGATTTCAGAGAACAAGGTCAAAATTCAATACCTTGGCGTTCAAAACTTCAGCACCGTGTTCTGAACGTCCCTCCCAGCCTTAACTCCTCTGCCCCGGGCAAGGTGGTCTCCTCATGGTTCTTGGAACAATCGTGCTGTCTTTGTTCTTGTTGTTACATCTGCGGGGGCTGACCAGCCTTCCTCACGCACTCCAAATTCCTCACCTACCTCTACCCTCTTAAAAGGCCCTACCAGTGCCCTACCACCTCCAGTCTGAATGATCTGCCTCTTCTCTGAACTCACAGCACTTTTAGATTATTTGGCAATTAATCCTGGGCGGGTTTGTGAAAAAGGTTGCTTATTTGTATTGTATTGTTGTGAGACTCATACTATTATTTTATTTTTTCACTTTATATTCTCTACTAACTTCTGATCTCTGTAGGAATATGGAACCTTGTCTTTTATATTTTTGTCACTCTGGCTGTTGGAAACACCGCATTATCTGAGCAAATCATATATCTTTAATAAATTACTGGTTTATTTATGGAAGAGATCATTTTCATTACTTACACTACCAGATGAGGGATGAAGGAGGAGAGAACTGATATTGATACAGTCCTATTTAATCTTTACCCAGACTGTGTAAATTATTTTTATTTTTATTTATTTATTTATTTTTGTCTTTTTCGTGACCGGCACTCAGCCAGTGAGTGCACCGGCCATTCCTATATAGGATCCGAACCCACGACGGGAGCGTCGCTGCGCTCCCAGCGCCGCTCTCTCCCGAGTGTGCCACGGGCTCGGCCCTATTTTTGTATCCATTTTACAGATAAAGACATTTCACTTATAAGTTTTGTGCTGTTGGCTTGCGATCATACAGAGTGTGTGTCAAAGCTTGGTCATCTTTTTTCCCCACAAAAATGAATTCATTGAAACATTCATGAAACAAATGTTCACTGAGTACCTTCATGTCAGCAGTAGGGATACAATGATAAGCAAACATTTACCCTTGTTTTCATGGTAGTTAGGTGAGTGGGAAAATACATGTAAACCAAACATTAACCCTAATAAATGTAAAGTTGCAACTGTGGAAATTGTTAGGATACGGAGGTCCGTCTACGAAGACAATGTATAATAGAGTATTTGACCTACTCTGTGAAGAAAAGAAAGATGTCCTCGTTGAAATCCTCCTTGAGCTGGATATACAGGATAGGCAAGAGTTAACCGAGTGGAGAGGGAAGGCAGACCACACCCAGAGAGAGTATAGCAAGTGCAAAGGCCCTGTGGTAGGAAGGAGCGGGGAACGTACAGAAGACTGAACGATTCCAGTGTGGCCGGAGTGTGTGATGAGGGCTGAGCTAGAGATGTAAGCTTTCTGTTTGTTTATACCTTTAGCTTAAAAATGGTGAATCCATTCAAGAATGTTCAGTATGTGAATGACATGATTACTCTGGCTGCAATGCAGAGAGCAAACAGCAGGAAGGCAAGAGTGGAGGAGGCTAAGCCAGGCAGGAGGCTACTGCAGTGGTCCTCATGATAAACAAAAATAGTTGGACTAGTGCAAGAATGGTGGTGGAAGTGCAAAGGAGAGAAAAGGATGGAATAGAAAGCTATTTAGGTGGCCCGATTGAAAAGACTTGTAGATGGTTGGATATGGGGGTAAGAAAGAGGAAGTAGACACAGACAATGCTAGAATTTTTGCCTGCAAAGCCTGTTGAGTGATAGGACCACTATTTGTATGAGGAACTGTGTGAAAGGTGATCAGATTTGAGGTGGAAGTTTATAACACTGGTTTCGATTCATTACAAGGTATCTCTTAGGCATCTAAGGTGCGATGCTAATTTGGATACATATGTCTGGAGTTTAGATGAGAGATCTGTCCTGGTGATAGAAAACTATGGGAAATTATGCAGAGGTGGTGATGAAGGTCATGGCCATGTATAACGTGGCTGCAGTAGAACCAATCCATGGGGAGTGATGCTGAGTCAGGAGCTGCTGGAGGCACCGAGGACAACATAAATGACACTCAGTCTCTGGCTTGAAGGGGCTCTCAGTTTAGTGGCCTGAACTTTGATTTGCCAGATTCCAAAGCCCACATGTTCCAGTGACATCATCCTATGAGAAAGCAAAGGCTGAAGTGAGTGGGAGTTGACAATGTAATTCTTGACCTTTACGTTTTTTTTTCTTAGCTTTGTTTTCTAAAACATGTGGTTTCCTGCCACTGTTTTGGCACGTTTGTTGTTGGGATTGAGAAACAGTAGTGTATGTGATATGTGGCAATTATGCTTACTACCTTACAGTGTTTGTGTGACCTTTAGGAGGTGTAAACTTTCTTCTTTGCAAACAGGAAAACCGAGACCCAGGCAGGGCCATGCGAGTTTTGAGTGACAGCCCCAGAGGCCCGGGAATAAAGATTAGAATCCACGACATCGCCACTCCCAAAGTGCTCCTGTACCTCTGAAACATGCTGTCTTCTCTTGCTGTGTTTCGACTAGGAAGAGAAGGCGTTCACGTTGCTGCCCCAGAGCAATTCCCACCTGTCCAGGTGCTCTAGACTGGATCCTGGTCACTGGAAACTTTCTGAGTATCAGGATCGATCACCACATTTGCAAACTAAAAACAGCGAATGTGAAAATAACAAATTGCTTCCATTCCAACAGCGTGTTGTTCATGGTGATAGGATTAAATTACAACTGAACTAGTTTTATAGACAGGGAGAGGACAAATTTTCAAAAGCAAATGTTGACTTAATGAAACTTTCAGGAATTAATGACTCTCCAAAATAATTTGTACTCAAAGGAGATGTGATTTTTTAAGTTACTAATTTGAGTAAGTAGCATTTCCATTTGGCAAAAGATTCACACAGTGCAGGAAGTGAAAAGGAGGCCTCCATTACACTCCTGCTCCCCAGAGCCCAGCTCGCTCCCCTGAGGGAACACATGCTCCAGGTAATTTTATCTGTGTCTCCAGAGATATCCCATGTGCCTTTTTGATACAGATGTAGTTTGTGATGCATGGTACTTTCTGACTTGTTTTCTCACTGGAATGTAATTCCATATCTGTATCTGTAGATTTGCTTTGTTCTCTTTAATGGCTTCAGAATATCCCATTGCCAGCGTTCCCCACTTATTGAACTGGTCTCCAACCAATGAATATTTAGGTTATTCCCAATCTTTGGCTATTAAAACAGTGTGGAAAAGAATAGCCTTGTACAATCTTCATGACCCATATGAAGGCACTTCAAAAAGTTTGAGGAAAAATGAAATTAAAAGATAATATGAATTATTCCATGATCTTTTTGAAGGCCCCTTGTATGTGACTGTATCTGCAGGAGAAATTTCTAGATGTGTGATTGATGGGTCAAAGGGTATATACGTATTTACAATTTTCATAGATATTAGAAATAACACTTTAAAAATGTTGAACCAGTTGTTACTCTTGGGAAAAATGTATGTGAGATCTTGTTTCCCCTAACCCCTTGTCAAATTACTGTTTTGTCATTTCACTAAGTGTAAAATGTTTTTAAAGATATTGAAGCTATCGAATTTATCTCAGCGTGTTGCTTGCTCAGGAATCAAAAGGCTTCTGGATTCTGCTCTTTTGGCTACTCAGATTTACAATTTTCCAGTGCTCTTTTTGGAAAATGGCCTAATCTTCATGCAACAACAAAGGGAGAAGGGAGTTAAGATTTATTGCGTGTTAAACTATGTTATCAAATGTTTTTTATTCATCCAGCAGTAACCATTGAACACCTACTCTGTTCTCTGTTCTAGGTGCTTGAGATTCATCAGAGAGCAATGAAGACTTAGACTCCTGACCTTAAGGAGCTTACATTCTAGCAGGGGAATAAAACTGTAAGAAAAATATGATAAATGCATAAATTAGAAGGTGGTAAATGTGGAAAAACAAAAAAGTAGAGCGATGTAACGTAGATTAGAAGTGCAAGGAGCAGAGAAGCTTAGGGAATTAGGTAGGATGGTCCAGGTGGGCTTCCTTGAGAAGGTGATGTTCAATTGAAGACTTGATGGTGTTGGGAAGTTAGCCCAGTGATATCTGGGAGAAGAACCTTCCAAGCAGAGGCTATATGCAGAGCAAAAGCCCGAAGGAGAGAGTATTCTTGGGACTTCCAGTGTGGCTGGAGTGGAGTGGAGTTGGGGTGGTGGGAGAGAGAAAGGAGGGAGTGGCGATTACATAGAGCCCTGTGGGTCATTCATTCACTGAAAGTGGAATGGGGAAGCATTGCAAGGTTTTCTTTCTTTCCTTCCTCCCATCCTTCTTTCCTTCCTTCCTTCCTTTCTTGGCAGCTGGCCAATATGTGGATCTGAGCCCTTGACCTTGGTCTTGTCAGTACCACACTTTAAGCAACTGAGCTAACTGGCCAGCCCCTATTGCAAGGTTTGGAGCAGAATAAGGACATGATCTGATGTATGTTTTTAAAAGTGTGATTCTGAATGCTGTGTTGGATCATAACAACACAGGATTCCCTGAGGAGTTGGGACATGGGATGTCAGAGAAAAAGAGGAGTTAAGAATGACTCCAAGATTTTTGGCATGATTTGCCATCAGCTGATATGGTGAAGCTCATGGGTATAGCACAATTTTGGGAGAAGAACAGAAGTTCACTTTTAACCATGTTGAGTTAGAAATGTCTGTTAGATATCTAAGTGGGATGTCAAGTAGATAAATTTAGGAACCTGGAGTTCAAGAGAGGGAGATAGAGAGAGAGATCTGGAGGAGGTAAAGCGAGAGACTTATACATTATATCTCATTTAATCTTCACAGAAACAGGCAGTGCTATCTTCAGTTTACAGATGGGGAAACAAGCTCAGAGTGACTTGCTCAGACTTAACTACATCCAAAGCCCCTCATCTGCCCACAGCATTACCTGGCATCAGTTTTTTGCCACACAGCTTCTATGTTACAGGATTTGTTGTTCAAGTCTTTTTGTCATAAAGAAGTTGGGACCTGCTGGTTACACTGGGGACTCAATAGGTGTTGCGAGAACATGGGCAGTGTATGCTATGAATGTAAGACCCCCCAAAGCATGTGCACCCTCCTGAGATGTGAGTCTCATGTGCAGAAGTCTCTTTGTGCAGAGGGTGAAATCTGGGGTAAAACAGATTATCCTTGTGGTAGCCTATCTTGTGAAATCTGGTTTTTCACCAATTGTGCTCTGTTGGCCTTACTAATGTCATAATAAAGGGAGATTCTCAGTTTATTTCTGGTATCTCTTTATTTTATTTTTTAAATTTTATTTTGTCGATATACATTGTGGCTGATTATTGCTCCCCATCACCAAAACCTCCCTCCCTTCTCCCTCCCCCCACCCCCCAACAATGTCATTTCTGTTTGCTTGTCATATCAACTTCAAGTAATTGTGGTTGTTATATCTTCTTCCCCCCCCCCGGTTTTTTTTTTGTGTGTGTGTGTGTGTGTGTGTGTGTGTGTGTGTGTGTGTGAATTTATATATTAATTTTTAGCTCCCACCAATAAGTGAGAACATGTGGTATTTCTCTTTCTGTGCCTGACCTGTTTCACTTAACATAATTCTCTCGAGGTCCATCCATGTTGTTGCAAATGGCAGTATTTCATTCGTTTTTATAGCTGAGTAGTATTCCATTGTGTAGATGTACCACATTTTCCGTATCCACTCATCTGATGATGGACATTTGGGCTGGTTCCAACTCTTGGCTATTGTAAAGAGTGCTGTGATGAACATTGGGGTACAGGTATACCTTTGACTTGATGATTTCCATTCCTCTGGGTATATTCCCAACAGTGGGATAGCTGGGTCGTATGGTAGATCTATCTTCAATTGTTTGAGGAACCTCCATACCATTTTCCATAGAGGCTGCACCATTTTGCAGTCCCACCAACAATGTATGAGAGTTCCTTTTTCTCCGCAACCTCGCCAGCATTTATCGTTCAGAGTCTTTTGGATTTTAGCCATCCTAACTGGGGTTAGATGGTAGGTATCTCAATGTGGTTTTGATTTGCATTTCCCGGATGCTGAGTGATGTTGAGCATTTTTTCATATGTCTGTTGGCCATTTGTATATCTTCCTTAGAGAAATGCCTACTTAGCTCTTTTGCCCATTTTTTAATTGGGTTGCTTGTTTTCTTCTTGTAAAGTTGTTTGAGTTCCTTATATATTCTGGATATTAATCCTTTGTCAGATGTATATTTTGCAAATATTTTCTCCCACTCTGTTGGTTGTCTTTTAACTCTGTTAATTGTTTCTTTTGCTGTGCAGAAGCTTTTTAGTTTGATATAATCCCATTTGTTTATTTTTCCTTTGGTTGCCCGTGCTTTTGGGGTCGTATTCATGAAGTCTGTGCCCAGTCCTATTTCCTGAAGTGTTTCTCCTATGTTTTCTTTAAGAAGTTTTATTGTTTCAGGGTGTATATTTAAATCCTTAATCCATTTTGAGTTGATTTTAGTATACGGTGAGAGGTATGGATCTAGTTTCATTCTCCTGCATATGGATATCCAGTTATCCCAGCACCATTTGCTGAAGAGGCAGTCCCTTCCCCAGTGAATAGGCTTGGTGCCTTTGTCAAAGATCAGATGGCAGTAAGTGTGTGGGTTGATTTCTGGATTCTCTATTCTATTCCATTAGTCAGTGTGTCTGTTTTTATGCCAGTACCATACTGTTTTGGTTATTATAGCTTTGTAGTATAGCTTAAAGTCAGGTAGTGTTATGCCTCCAGCTTTATTTTTTTTTGCTGAGCATTGCTTTGGCTATTCGTGGTCTTTTATTGTTCCATATAAATGTCTGGATAGTTTTTTCCATTTCTGAGAAAAATGTCTTTGGAATTTTGATGGGGATTGCATTGAATTTGTATATCACTTTGGGTAGTATGGACATTTTCACTATGTTGATTCTTCCAATCCAAGAGCATGGGATATCTTTCCATCTTCTTGTATCCTCTCTAATTTCTCTCAGCAGTGGTTTGTAGTTCTCATTATAGAGATTTTTCACCTCCTTGGTTAACTCAATTCCTAAGTATTTTATTTTTTTGGTGGCTATTGTAAATGGGCAGGCTTTCTTGATTTGTCCTTCTGCATGTTCACTATTGGAGAAAAGAAATGCTACTGATTTTTGTGTGTTGATTTTGTATCCTGCTACTGTGCTGAAATCATTTATCAATTCCAACAGTTTTTTTGTAGAGGTTTTAGGCTGTTCGATATATAGGATCATGTCATCTGCAAACAGGGACAGTTTGACTTCATCTTTTCCAATCTGGATGCCCTTTATTTCCTTCTCTTCTCTGATTGCTCTGGCTAGTACTTCCAACACTATGTTGAATAGGAGTGGTGAGAGTGGGCATCCTTGTCTAGTTCCTGTTCTTAAAGGAAAAGCTTTCAGCTTTTGCCCATTCAGGATGATATTGGCAGTGGGTTTGGCATATATGGCTTTAATTATGTTGAGATACTTTCCCTCTATACCTAACTTATAGAGGGTCTTTGTCATGAATGAGTGCTGAATTTTATCAAATGCTTTTTCAGCATCTATAGAGATGATCATATGGTCCTTGTGTTTGAGTTTATTAATATGATGTATCACATTTATTGATTTGCGTATGTTGAACCAACCTTGCATCCCTGGGATGAATCCCACTTGATCGTGATGAATAATTTTTCGTATGTGTTGCTGTATTCTGTTTGCTAGTATTTTAGTGAGGATTTTTGCATCTATATTCATCAAGGATATCGGCCTGTAGTTTTCTTTTTTGGTTATATCTTTACCTGGTTTTGGTATCAGGATGATGTTTGCTTCATAGAATGAGTTTGGGAGATTTGCGTCCGTTTCAATCTTTTGGAATAGTTTGTAAAGAATCGGTGTAAATTCCTCTTTGAATGTTTGGTAAAATTCTGCTGTGAATCCATCTGGTCCTGGGCTTTTCTTTGTTGGGAGCCTTCTGATAACAGCTTCAATCTCCTTTATTGTTATTGGTCTGTTCAAATTTTCTACGTCTTCATGGTTCAGTTTTGGGAGCTTGTGTGTGTCCAGAAATTTATCCATTTCGTCCAGATTTTCAAACTTGTTGTCCTATAGTTGTTTATAGTAGTCTCGAATGATTCCTTGTATTTCAGATGAATCAGTTGTAATATCACCTTTTTCATTTCTAATTTTTGTTATTTGAGTCTTCTCTCTTCTTTTTTTTGTTAGCCATGCTAATGGTTTGTCAATTTTATTTATCTTTTCAAAAAGCCAACTTTTTGATTCATTGATCTTTTGTATTGTTTTTTGGGTTTCAATTTCATTCAGTTCTGCTCTGATCTTAATGATTTCTTTCCGTCTGCTAACTTTAGGTTTGGATTGTTCTTGTTTTTCTAGTTCTTTAAGGTGAAGTGTTAGGTTGTTCACTTGCCATCTTTCCATTCTTCTGAAGTGAGCGTTTAATGCCATAAATTTTCCCCTCAGTACTGCTTTTGCAGTATCCCACAGGTTTTGGTATGATGTATCATTGTTTTCATTAGTTTCAATAAATTTTTTGATTTCCTGCTTGATTTCTTCTTGGACCCATATGTCATTAAGTAGAATGCTGTTTAATTTCCATGTGTTTGTATAGTTTCCAGAGTTTCGTTTGTTATTAATTTCTAGTTTTAATCCATTGTGGTCTGAGAAGATACATGGGATAATTGCAATTTTTTTGAATTTATTGAGACTTGATTTGTGACCTAATATGTGATCTATCCTGGAGAATGATCCATGTGCTGATGAGAAGAATGAATATTCTGAGGTTGTTGGGTGGAATGTTCTGTAGATATCTGCCAATTCCAATTTGTCTAGAGTCTTGTTTAGATCTTGTGTTTCTCTACTGATTCATTGCCTAGATGATCTGTCTAATATTGACAGTGGGGTGTTCAGGTCCCCTGCTATTATGGTATTAGTGTCTATTTCCTTCTTTAGGTCCAATAGAGTTTGTTTTATAAATCTGGCTGCTCCAACATTGGGTGCGTACATAGTGTCCCTCATTGTCTTGTGTTATGGTTTTTAGTTTAAAGTCTATTTTGTCAGATATAAGAATAGCTACTCCAGCTCGTTTTTCTTTTCTGTTTGCATGGTAAATCTTTTTCCATCCTTTCACTCTTAGTCTGTGTGAATCTTTATGGGTGAGGTGGGTCTCTTGTAGGCAGCATATAGTTGGGTCCTCCTTTTTGATCCAGTCAGCCAGTCTGTGTCTTTTGATTGGGGAATTTAAGCCTTTTACATTAAGAGTTGTTATTGAAAGGTGTTGATTTATTCCTAGCATTTTATTGGTTGTTTGGTTGTCTTAGGTGTCTTTTGTTCCTTGCTTTCTGATTTACTGTTTGGTTTCTGTGTTTGTTGGTTCCTTAGGTTGTAGATAGTGTTTTTGTTAGCTTGTTTTCTCTTCATGAATGCCATTTTTATTATACTAGTGGGTATTGATTTTTCTTGTGTTTTTATGGCAGTGGTAGTTATTTTTCAGGAACCAAACCCAGTACTCCCTTGAGGATTTCTTGTAAGGGTGATCGTGTGGTAGTGAACTCCCGCAGTTTTTGTTTGTCTGAGAAATATACTATTTGCCCTTCATTTCGGAATGATAGCCTTGCTGGGTAGAGTATTCTTGGCTGGCAATCTTTGTCTTTTAGTATTTTGAAAATATCATCCCATTCCTTTCTAGCTTTTAGGGTTTGTGATGAAAAGTCTGATGTTAGCCTGATTGGGGCTCCCTTTTAGGTGATTTGACGCTTCTCTCTTGCAGCTTTTAAGATTCTCTCTTTGTCTCTGAGTTTTGCCAATTTGACTATGACATGTCTTGGAGAAGGCCTTTTTGGGTTGAATACGTTTGGAGATCGTTGAGCTTCCTGGATCTGAAGATCTGTGATTTTTCCTATACCTAGGAAGTTTTCTGCCACTATTTTGTTGAATATGTTTTCAATGGAATCTCCATTTTCCTCTCCTTCTGGAATACCCATGACTCGGATATTTGAGCGCTTAAGGTTGTCTGATATCTCTCTCAGATTTTCTTAAATGTCCTTGATTCTTTTTTCTTTCTTTTTGTCTGCTTGTGTTATTTCAAACAGCCCATCTTCAAGTTCAGAGGTTCTCTCTTCAACTTCGACAAGCCTGCTGGTTAAACTCACTGTTGTGTTTTTTATTTCGCTGAATAACTTCTTCAGTTCAGCAAGTTCTGCTACATCTTTTTTCAGGACATTGATTTCCTTGTATATTTCCTCTTTCAGATCCTGTATACTTTTCCTCATTTCATCATGATGTCTAGCTGAGTTTTCTTGTATCTCATTCAGTTTCCTTAGAATTATCACTCGAAATTCCTTGTCAGTCATTTCAAGGGCTTCTTGTTCTATAGGATCTAGAGTTTGAGATTTATTAACTTTTGGTGGTGTACTTTCTTGATTTTTTGTGTTTCTGGTATCTTTTTTTTTGGTGTTTATTCATTGTGGCAGGGGGTTTCACAGTCCACCGGTTTGAGACTAATGACTAACTAGGATATTGCTGTGGTTGCCAATTTCGTATGGCTCCCTCCGTGACTGCTCAGTTGGCCTCTAGTGCCTTGTGTGTGTGGTTGCCTCAGGTCTTGGGCTTCTCTGGGGAGCCACCTTTCTGGTCAGCTTGGACTCTGCTGGGCTGGTGGATCACGTACCACAGGGTGTGTGATCTCTGTTGAGCTTTCACTTCCTGTGCAGGACTTCTCTCTGTTCCGTGTGCTCTGGCCCAGGCTGTTGGATTGTGTAGTGGTGACCCGACAGGGTGTGTGGTTTCTGTCGAGTCTCTGCCTCCCTGGCTGCACGTCTCCCCACTCTGTGCGCACTGTGCTGGGCTGGGGCGTGTCTTCTGCAACCCTTGTCTATCAGCTGGGCCTTCAAGACCCTGCTCCGCACCACCTCGCCCAGGAAGTCTACCAGGTTTCTGCTAGGCACAGACGACCGGTCACTCTGGGTGCCTTTGTAGCACTGTGTAGATCTTTCTTGGGACTTGTTCACCTTTGTATCCCCCCGGCATAGACCGAATCTAGCGCCCACCTGCAGCCAGCTCTCCGGCAGGTTCAAGCAGACCTGGCAACTCTCCTACCACACTATTCCCAACCAGAAATTGGTTAGGCTTTTTTCCGAACTGGTGGCCGCAGAGATGGTATCTGCCTCCCAGTAACAGGAAGTTTACCGGGGGCCAGAGTCCAGGGTGTGGTGGGGTGACAGTCGGCCCGCCCGTACTTCCTTGCCCTCCCGACACTGGCCGGGGACACCCCACGCCCCCATCCCTGCCAGAGAACCGTGGAGGGAGTGGAAGGGGAGGCCGGCCCGCAGGCTCCGGAAAGCCCCGCGCTGGGCCAAGCAAGTGGGAAGGCTCAGTGAGGGGCTGAGCCGGGCGGAGCTGCCAGCACCTGGGAAAATGGAGGCAGCCCCGGGGCGGTGAGTGAACCGGTGATGCAGGCGGGAGCCGGGTTGGCGTCAGCCCCCCAAACAGGGCTGGGCCAGGGGTCACTCACAGGGCTGTGCCAGGTCTGGCGCTCACTCTCTGCCTCTGGTTTGTCGCCTTCCCTGTTCTCGGCCGCTGCTGTCTCAGGCTGTTCAGTTGCGGCGCGGCTCGGGTACCTCCAGGAATCTTCTTTAATGCCGGCCTGAAACCTCGAATCCTGAATAGGGCAGCTGGCCACCTTCAGCGTGGCCCTGGCCTCCGGGATCCTGTCTGCATCCACAGCAGCCCTGGCGCCGTGTTCCCTGTTTCGACACTCACTTTTGCAGCTAAGAAACAGTTCTTTTCCTGCTCCACACTTCAAAGCTGTTGCCTGTAAATGATGCAGCCTCTCCTGCCGGGGGCAAAGTGGCAGTTAGCCCCCACCACCGGCCAGCAGCTGTGGTCCTCCCTTAAGAGATGGCAAGAGGAAGGTCCACAAGTTTCTCGGCTGCTTGAGGCCCAGTGGCCGCCTTTTCCACCTCAGCTACTCTGCGCCAACCGCCGCAGCCACCGCCATCTTGAAAAACCTATTTCTGGTATCTCAAGATACTTCATCACTTAGTGCTTACATTATTGGTAATTCTATAGATAAACTCAGATCTTCCTGCCATCCAGGTGTGAGAAGATTTTGTTCTACAGCCACCTCTGTCACACACAGCAGCAAAGGAGAACTGAGACGGGGGAACCATGTGCCTTCAAAATGCAACTCAGTGATTGATAAAGTTCCAATACTTTCTGAAGTGACTCAGTATCACATGTCTCTTTTGACTTTTTCACTTATCTCTCATGAATTAGGTTTTGAGAAACCATTGAAAAAACTGTAGTTGCAGTGGTTAAGAATTCAGGTTTCGAAGTCAGGAAGCTTCATCAATTCTTACCTGTCTGACTTGGGGCAAGTTATTGAAGTCTCAGCTTTCTGAAATATTAGAATGGAGATAACAGTAGGATTTGCCTCACAGAGTTGATGTAAATTGTTAGTACTGCTCTTTGCATGAAATAGCAATCAAGAAATAGTTAACATAAGTAGTCTTAAGCTATTCTGTATGACATATATAAACAGTTTATATAATAAGAGTGATATTTGCCAAAATAGTACATTTAAAGTAAAAACCTTTATATCATATTAAACAGTAGCTTGTAAATATTTCCAGAAAAAGTACTTTGTTCAAGTGACATTTCAAACATTTCATTTATAAAATATTTCAATATGATTAAAATGACTTTTATTTATTTATGTCTATAAATAAATAACAGGTTGGAAATATGTATTTGAGGAAAATAAATTATTTTGTTTTAATATTAAAATTTTTAAAAAAATTGTAACATAGTTAGTTGTATATGTCTGTGGGGCACAGAGTTGAATATCAGTACCTGTGTGCAATACGTGATGCTCAAGTCAGGATAATTAGTATATTCAACAATATAAAATGTAATCATTTTTCATGGCCCTTTACCAATTACTCCCTTACTTCCCCACTTTCCCACCTCTGTTAACCTCAGTTCTGTTCTCTCCTTCTGGAAGTTCAGTATATTATTGTGATTGTTGTTTATTTCTTTTACTTATTTATTTTTAAGCTCCCACTTATGATTGGGGAAATGTGGTATTTCTCTTTCTGTGCCTGGCTTATTTCACTTAAGATGATTTTCTGTAAGTTCATCCATATTGCTGTGAATGGCAGCATTTCATTTTTTTTTTTAATGGCAGAATAGTATTCCACTGTGTATATGTATCACATTTTCCTCATCCAGTCATCTGTTGATGGACACGTAGCTAGGTTCCAACTCTTGGATACTGTAAATAGAGCTGCAGTATATATGGGAGCACAGGTATCCCTTCGACATGATAATTTCCATTCCTTTGGATATATATACCCAGCAGTGGAATTGCTGAATTGTATGGTAGTTCTATCTGTAGCTGTTTGAGGAATCTGCACAATGTTTTCCATAATGGCTGCATCAATTTAAAGTCCCACCAACAAGAGTTCTCCTTTCTCTGCACCCTTTCCAGCATTTTTTATTCTGTTTTTTTTTAATTTTTAAAATAATAGCCAGTTTAACTGGGGTGAATGATATCTTTATGTGGTTCTGATTTGCATTTTCCTGATGTTTAGTGATGTTAAGCATTTTTTCAATGTGTCTGTTGGCCATTTGTATATCTTCCTTTGAGAAATGCCTATTCAACTCCTTTGCCCATTTTTTAATCAGGTTATTTGTTTTTTTACTGTGAAATTGTTTGAGTTCTTTGTATGTTCTGGATATTAATCCTTTGTCAGATGCATAGGTTGCAAATATTTTCTTCCACTCTGTAGGTTGTCTTTTCACACTGTTAATTGTTTCTTCTGCTGTGCAGAACGTTTGTAGCTTGATATAATCCCATTTGTTTATTTGTCCTTTCCTTGCCTGTGCTTTGGGGTTACATTCATAAAGTCTTTGCCCAATCCTACTTCCTGACGTGTTTCCCCTATGATTTCTTTTAGGACTTTTATAGTTTCAGGTCTTATATTTCAGTTCAGGTCTTATATTTAAGTCTTTAATTCATTTTCAGTTGATTTTGATATATGGTGAGAGGTATGGGTCTAGTTTCATTCTTCCACATGTGGATGTCCAGTTTTCCCAGCACCATTTATTGAAGAGGCAGTCTTGCCATACCAATGTATGTTCTTGGTGCCTTTGCTGAAGATCAGTTGGCTGCAGGTTTGTGGGCTGATTTCTGGGTTCTCTATTCTGTTCCATTGGTCTGAGTGTCTGTTTTTATACCAGTACCATGTTGTTTTGGTTACTACAGCTTTGTAGTATAATATGAAATCAGGTAGTGTTATGCCTCTGGCTCAATATTTTGGCTCAGGATTGCTTTGGCTATTTGGGATCCTCTGTTGTTCCATATGAATGTTAGGATTGTTTTTTCTATTCCTGTGAAGAAGGTCATTGTTGTTGGGGATTGCATTGAACCTGTAAATTGCTTTGGGTAGAATGGACATTTTCACAATGTTAATTCTTCCAATCCCAAGAGCATAGAATGTCTTTTCATCATTTTGTGTCCTCTTTCATTTCTTTCAACAGTGATTTGTAGTTCTTGTTGTAGAGATCTTTTACCTCCTTTGCTAAATTTATTCCTAGGTACATTATTTTTTTGTTGACTCTTGTAAATTGGCTAACTTTCCTTATTTTCTTTTCTGCTGGTTCATTGTTGGGGTATAAAAACACTACTGATTTTTGCATGTTGGTTTTGTATCCTGTAACTTTAGTGAAATCATTTATTTTGTAGAGTCTTTTGGCTTCTCTATGTATAGTATCATGTCATCTGCATACAAGGACAATTTGACTTTGTCTTTTTCAGTCTGGATGCCCTTTATTTCTTTCTCTTGCCTGATTGCTCTGGCTAGTACTTCTAATACTATGTTAAATAGGAGTTGTGGAAGTGGACATCCTTGTCTTCTTCCCATTTTTAAGGGAAAAACTTTCAGTTTTCCTCATTCAGGATGATATTGGCAGTGGGTCTGCAGTCTATGGCTTTTAGGCTTTTATTGTGTTGAGTTACTTTCCTTCCATATCTAATTTTTTGAGCATCTTTATCATGAAGGGATGTTGAATTTTGTCAAATGCTTTTTCTGTGTCTATTGGGATTATCATATGGTTTTTGTACTTGGTTTTTTTGATGTGATGTATCACATTTATTGACTTGAACATGTTGACATTTGTGGGATGAATCCTACTTGATTGTGGTGTATAATTTTTTGATGTGTTGTTGTATTCCATTTACTAATATTTTATTGAGGATTTTTGCTTCTATGTTCATCAGAGATATTGGCCTGTAGTTTTCTTTTTCGTCATATGTTTATCTGGTTTTGGTATCAGGATGATGCTAGCCTCATAGAATGAGTCTGGGAGGATTGCCACTGTTTCAATTATTCAGAATAGTTTGTGGAGAATTTGTATTTGTTCTTCTTTAAAGATTTGGTAGAATTCAGCAGTAAAGCCATCTGGTCCTGGACTTTTCTTTGTTGAGTGACTGCTGATTACTGTTCAATTTCATTGCTTGTTATTGGTCTGTTCTGGTTTTCTATTTCATCTTTGTTCAGTCTTGGTAGTTTGTATGTGTCCAGAAATTTATCCATTTCCTCCAGGTTTTCATATTTTTTGGCATATATTTGTTTCAAATAGTCTCTAATGATTCTTTGTATTTCTGTGGTAGCAGTTGTAATGTTCCCTTTTTCATTTCTAATTTTTTTTATTTGGGTCTTCTCTCTTCTTTTTTTGTTAGCCTAGGTGATGGTTTGTCATTTATCTTCTTGAAAAACCAACATTTTTTTCATTGATCTTTTGTATCATTTTTTGGGTTTCTATTTCATTTAGCTCTGCTATGAACTTAATTATTTCTTTCTGTCTACTAATTTTTGGATTGGAATGTTCTTGTTTTTCTAGCTCTTTGAGGTGTAGCATTAGATTATTTGAAATCTTTCTATTCTTTTGATATGATTTTTGCAATCACATTCCTTCTTAGAACTTCTTTAGCAGCATCCTACAGGTTTTAGTATGGTGTGTCTTTATTTTCATTAGTTTCAAGAAATTTTTTGATTTCTTGTTTAATTTCTTCTTGGACCCATATGTCATTCAGGAGTATGCTGTTTAATTTCCGTGTGTTTGTATAGTTTCCAGAGTTTCTCTTCTTATTAATTTCTAGTTTTAATCCATTGAGGTCTGAGAAGATTCTTGAAATGTTTTAAATTTTTGTAAATTTGTTGAGGCTTGATTTGTGACCTAATGTGTGGTCTATCCTGGTGAATGTTACATGTGCTGCTGAGAAGAATGTGTATTCTGTAGTTGTTGGATGAAATGTTCTGTAGATATCTGCCAAGTCCAATTGATCTAAAGTGTGGTTTAAATCCTGTGTTTCTCTGTTGAATTGTTGCCTAGATGATTTGTCCAATGTTGAGACATTGATGTCCAGGTCCCCAACTATTATTGTACTTGGATCTATCTCTTTCCTAAGGTTTAATAGTATTTGCTTTATATAGCTTGGTGCTCTGATGTTGGATGCATATATATTTATGACTGTTACGTCTTCTTGCTGGATAAATCCCTTTATCATTAGATAGTGGGCTTTTTTGGCTCTTTTAATAGTTTTTGCCTTAAAGTCTATTTTATTTGGTATAAAAATAGTTACTCCTGTTTATTTTTGGCTTCTGTTTGTGTGGCATATTTTTTTCAGTCCCTTCACTCTTAGTTTGTGTGTGTGTTTACAGGTGAGGTGAGTCTTCTGTAGACAGTGTATAGTTGGGTCAAGCTTTTTAATACTATTAGCCAATCTGTGTCTTTTGAGTGGGGTATTTAATCCATTTACATTGAGGGTGGTTACTGAAAGGTGTTGTCTTACTTTTGGCATTTATATACTTTTACTGGGATGTTTTAAATATCTTTTGTTTCTTTCTTTCCCTTTTATTGTTTGTCTTTGGTGTTTGTCAGTTTCTGGAGGTGATGAGATGCAGTTTGTTTCTCTTTCTCATTTGCCTTTCCGTTCTATCAGTGGGTTTTGCTCTTTCTTGTGTATTTATGGAAGTGGTTTTTGTTTTCTGGATTCCAGATGCAGGAATACCTTGAGGAATTCTTGTAGGGCTCGTTGTGTGGAGGTGAACTCTTATAGTTTTTGTTTGTCTGGAAAATACACTATTTCTCCTTTTCAAAGGATAGCTTTGCTGGGTATAGTATTTTTGGCTGCAAGTTTTTTCTTTTAGTATTTGAATATATCATCCCATTTTCTTCTGGCCTATAGAGTTTCAGTGAGAAGTCTGCTGTTACTCTGATGGGTACTTCCTTATAGCTGATTTGATGCTTTTCTCTTGCTGTTTTTAGGATTCTCTCTTTGAGTTTTGCCAGTTTCACTATAATGTGCCTCAGAGAGGAGCTTCTTGGATTGAATCTGTTTGGGGATCTTTGAGCCTCCTGAATCTGAAGGGTCATGTCTCTCCCTATACCTGGGAAGTATGCCTTTTCCTTTTTCCTCCCCTTCAGGAATACCCATGATTTGGATGTTTGTGGGCTTAAGGTTGTCTTCTGTCTCTCTTAGATTTTCTTCATTTTTTTGAATTCTTTTTTTCTTTTTCCTACCAGAGTTATTTTGAAGAGACTGTCTTCAAGATCAGAAATTCTTTCTTCTGCTTCCTCTAGCCTGCTACTTATGCTCTCTGTTGTGTTTTTTATTTCATCGAATGACTCCTTCACTTTCATGAGTTCTGCTACATTCTTTTTTAAAGTATTAATCTCTTTGTAGATTTTCTCCTTCATATCCTGGACTGTTTTGCTCAGTTCATTGTGTCATCTAACTGCATCTTCTTGTATCTCACTGAGTTTCGTTAAGATTTTTACTCGGAATTCCTATTCAGTCATTTCAAGGGTTTCCTACTCTATGTAGTCTGGCTCTTAAAAGTTATTATATTCCTTTGGTGGACTCATATTTTCTTGTTATTGTTTTTTTTCATATTTTTGGTATCTCCCCATTTGTGTCTAGTCATATGGTAGAGCAGTTCCTTCTTCCATTACTCTCCTGGACTCTGCTGGTTACTCTCCTTGTTTCAATTCAGTTGAGTGGTTGGCAGTCTGCCTGAACAGTGGCAGTGGCTGCTGTGGCTGCTGCTGTGGTAGCAGGCCACCCTTGTGCTGGTGGTTATTGTGGTGGTGGCTTTGGCAGACTTCATGTGTGATAGCAGTGGCTCCAGCAGTGGTGGGCCACTCACAGGATGATGGTGGTTGTCTGGCAGTGCTAGTGGTGGCAGTGACTGTGGCTGTGGTTGGTCCAACAGCTGCCCACTTGACTGCAGTGTCCACAGTGTTGGTCTGTGTTGTTATGGTATTAATTTGCAGCAGTGGCAGCTGCTGCAACTGTATTCCTGGTGTCTTCAGGTCCTTGGCAGCATCAACATTACCTTGTGGAAGCAGCAGCAGCACTGGAGGCTGCAACTGTCTCCCTTGCATCTGCTGTGTCCTTCGTGGTGTCCTTGGTGGCAGTGGGTTTACCTCACAAGGATGGCAGCTTCACCCGCAGCTGCAGCTATTTCACTCATGTCTGTAGCATCCTCAGCCACAGTGGGATTAACTTGTCATGGTGGCAATGGTGGTGGTGGCTGCAGTTGCCTGTCTCACATCTGTGGAGTCCACCATTGCAGTGATGGGCCACTCATAGGACTGCTGCTCTGTGGAGAGCTGCTCTGCAACGGCAATGGTTCTGGGACTGGACAATCACTCTGGCAACTGTAGCGGTGGTGGCCGTTGGCCTATTTTGATCTTCTTTGGCAGGAGAAATATGCCCTGGGCACTTCTAGGCCACCATCTTCTCGGGAGTCTCAAAAATGACTTTGAAATATGAAAATATTTTATGTTTAAATGCATACAGTTGTTAAAAATCAATTGATGAAAAGGATGGGCTTGTTTTTTTTTTTAAAAAATTCACCTTGCAATTCTTTTTTTTTTTGTTTTTAAAGATGACTGATAAGGGGATCTTAACCCTTGACTCGGTGTTGTCAGCACCACACTCTCCCAAGTGAGCTAACCAGCCATCCCTATATAGGGATCTGAACCCATGGCCTCGGTGTTATCAGCACCGTACTCTCCCAAGTGAGCCACAGGCTGACCCTACACCTTACAATTCTTAAGATATGCTTCAGATAAACTGAGTTAGAAGCCTGAAAGAAGACTAGTAGTAAAGTTTTGTTTTGAAGTTGAATCATGAATAATTTGAACAGAGGATTTGCTCACATTGCTTGTCAATCAAAAAAGACCCAAGTCTTTCAGTAGACACTACAACTATTTATGTGTAGCATATGAGGCTTTCCATATAATCAGGGTTGTAAAATATTTAACTTTGTTTTTCTCTCACTGGACTTATTTTGTGTTTCAAGCTGCCTGTTACTCCAGGAATTTTAGGCAATTCAAGGTTGTCTCTCCTTTGCACATGTTTATATCTTCTGTTCTATGCAGTAGCCACACAGGGTGGGGAGAGGGACATCTGGTCTACCATTATCAACCGTTCATGCTGGTTCCACCAAGACATGGGTGTTCTTATTGGGCTGGTGGTTGCTTGTTCACTCACATCACACGCTTCTAATGCTGACTAGAAGGCCTCTCTAGGCTCAGCTCTCTCTCCTTATTTATTCCCTCATCTCCCCTCCCTCCTCTTCATTTCATCATGCCCTTCTGTGGCACATGAGAAACAGTCTGCTGAATTTCCCCCTTTAGAATCATGATAAATGTGTGTGGGCTTTCCCAGGCCCATCTGCCAGATTATTTGTAGCTTACCTTCCTGCTCCTGCTCCTGCTGGGTATTAGAGACAGGAGGGTCCTTCAACTCTCTGGGGCCCAATCAGGAAAGGGATAGCAAGCGTCCTCTGCTCTTAAGAATCCTAAACCTATGTGCAGATTTCTAGCTACATATTCTCTCCGAGATTTAGTCTGAGGTTTGGTACAGGAATCCTATCTACCCAAATCAACATGTAACTTATAACCTTACTCCAACATTTCTCTTTTTTCTCCCATCTGGGGTTCCTTCCTAATGTGAGCACAACCTGGGCAGGCAAGTAATCTCAAAGGATCTATATATGCCCTCAGAGTTTACTTATCCATATGAGTAGATATGCAGAAGAATTTAGAGCAATTCAAGTATATGCACAAAGATTAAAAAAGAAAAAAATGTTAGGGCCATCTCCATGGCTCACTAGGGAGAGTGTGGCGCTGGTAGTGCCAAGGCTGCTTACCAGTCAGGAAAAAAAAAAAAAAAAAAGAAATGTTATCTCAAGGTCTGGACAAAAATCCGAAAACTCTGTCATCACATGCTTATGATGTGAGTTCTTGGCTTTCAAAGGGTTAAAATTTGTAGAGTAATTAATAGAACAGAACTCTTGCACCAGCGCTGAATACCTGCTTCTCCCTTGGGGTCCCCAACTCAGTACTGTTACCACCATACTCCCAGTTGCTCAGGTCAAAACTTTAGTGCTATCTTTACTTTCCTTCTGTCTCTGACCCTTTGTGTCCATTAGCAGAGGTAGACAAAGGTAGTTCCACCTCCAATACATGCCTCAAATCCAAATACTGCTGCTCCCTCAGCACTTTTTTGAGTCTGATCCACCATCATCCCTCTCCTAGATTGTGATAGTTTCTTAGTCTCTTTCCCATGCATCTCTTGCCAGGACCCTATATCCATTTTCCAGAGAGTGAGGGATCCTTGAACTATGTAAATCAAATTGTGTCACTTCTCTGCTTAGATGCTCCAAAGGCTCACCGTTGTTAGAAGGATAAAATTCAGATTTTTCCTCAGAGCTTATGAGATATAGCTCCTGTCAGCTTCCATGACCTTTCGTATCACTTTTCCCACCGTGATCAACCTACACAGTCCTTCTTGTTTATGAGCTTGCCAAACTCATCTTTAATGAAAATCTCCCCATGTAGAACATTCAGTCCCTGAGCTTTGCATAGCTGGCATCTTTTCAACATCCAGGTTCAAGTGTTACTTTCTCAAAGAGCTTTTCCCAATCACCTCCTTTGAATTAGTCAAAGCTCACATCCCCACTGCTGTTGTACTCTCTCTTTACCCTGATTTATTTCATGCTTTTCTTTTAAAATATTTATTAAAAGGCCACACATGCCACATACTGTCCTGGGCAATAGAGCAGTAGAATAAGAGAAACCCACATGCCTAGTTAAGGAGACAGACAATGAACAAAGACATAATAAATATGCAATTTTAAATGGTATGGTTTGGATAAGCCTCGCTGAGCAAAGACCTGAAGCAGGCAAGAGAGATACCTGCTCTCTGGGGAGGAGCAGGCAGAGAATATCCCAAATCCGAAAGGACTGTGGCAGCAGAGTGCCTGGAGAGACCTGTGTGGCTGGAGGGGAGGAGTAAGCGAGGGAGGGCCACAGTCTTGGAAGTGGTCAGCACGGCCAGTGGGGAGGGGGCCACCTCTTGTAAGTCATTGAAAGAGCATTAGCTTCTCTTGGGATAAGATGAGACACCTTTGGAAGATTGTGAGAGAAAGAAATGATCTGAGAGAGGTGATCTCAGTTCTAAAAGGACTACTTTGACTGCTGGGTAGAAAATAGACGAAAATAGGAAAAGGTCAGAGGAAGGAAGACTAATTAGGAAGTGACACAGTACTCCAGGCGAGAGGGGATGGCGGCCTGCCCAGGGCGAGGGAGCGGAGGGGACACGAAGTCGTCACTTGACGCTGGATTTGGGTCTGAGATGTGAGGGAACAGATGAGTCAAGAGAGATGCTAAGTCGGTGGAAGGAAGGAGTTGCCCCTCATGACTTGTGGATGATGGGACAAGTTTGGGTGGCAGGAGTGGGGAGATCGAGAGTTTGATTTTGGACACCTTATGGATAAGATACATGCTGAGGAGGCAGCTGGGTACATTAGCCTGGAGTTCAGCGTGGAGGTGTGTGTGTGTGTGAATGTGTGAGTGTGTGAACTTAAATATGCTCTTATTTAATTTTAATTTAGAATTAATTTAATTCTAAGCAGTTTAATTTAAATTTTGAGATAATTTAATTTTGAATATATTTTAAAACTAAGTCTTACATAATTAAATAAATACAATTAATATTTAAAATAAGTCAAAACAACTTAAGAAATACATTTTAAAGTAATTTTAAATCATATCTTTGCAGGACTCCTGAGGTATAGTTGTAGAACTTGCACGGAGCTCAGTTGCAAAACTCAGCACACTGTTGGTATAAAAAGTACTATTTGATACAATCATCATAACCAATTTTTTTGGTGTGTGATATGGCATGAATAAATGGTAGGATTTACCAATCCCTGTCCCAAAGGGGCGTATCTTAGTGATACTTCTATTCTCCACTATTACATCCATTTCTTAGAAAAGTATCTGGATTTTTCTTACATTGTTGAATATGCTGATGTGAACCGTCAACTGCTGACAGGTACTTTTGAGGGAATGCATGCAATGGGACAGATCACTCGCTCCCCTGCAGGGTAATATTGGCATGACCCAATGAAGGGATTTTGTATGATGTGCAAGTTCTCATGATGTACTTTTTAAAAATAGTGTCACTGACACATATCCACTGAAATAAATGAACTTTCCTATCTTGGCTGGCTCACATTTTGGAAACAGCAACTTGATGTGCCAGTGGTGATATGAGCAGCAGGGTTGGGCAGGGGTGGGAATGCACCCAGCAAGAAGTCAGAAGTATGATGGGTTGTTTAATAGTTTTTAGAGAGCAGTGCAGAGGATGTGAGCATAAACCTAGATTTTTACCAGCCTGGGTTGTACTTCAAGCTCTGTTGTTTTCTTGATGGGCAGGACTTAACCTCTCTGAACTCAAGTACTGAGACAAAAGATATAATAGGGAAGAATTATAACTCTCTGTTGGAAAGAACTAATGAGCTTGCAAAATATCTTGAAGAGCACCTTGTACACAGCTAGTTCTCAATGAACAATGGTTATTATTATTGATACCTCTTTTAAAATTAAAATGTTTGGTATTTTGCAATATCTGAAGAGAGCAGTGGAGAGACTCAGTGATATATCTCTCTCTTATCTGTTTATATCCAATGCTTTTTAGGTAGCACATTATTTTCATCCAGAATATGTTTCATAATGTGGTTTTCTAAGTTGTGGGCTGGACTCAGCAGATTCTTCTTGTGAAAGTGAGTCCAAGTTCAGATGCAAGGGCATGCTTTTGAGCAGAGATGATTTTAGATTGTCATCTGCTCTTAATTGGTGAAAAGGACTGCCACCCCAGCCTCAGATTTAAGCTGGTACAGACAGCCTTGTGGAAATGAGCCTCCAGATCATTAAATCTTACAGTTGAACTCCTTCCACTGAACACTTGAACACTTGACACACACATTTCATCTTCCTTGGCTGTTATTTGGACTTATTAAGCATTTCTGTAACACTTTTTTTTCTAAGTTGGCTGCTTTTCATTAGTGGTTTTTCACATCACCCTTTGTGAAAGGTGAATACAACAGTCCATATTTTATAGGCAAGGAAATTGAGGTACAAGTCAGCCTACTGTGGTTTGGCCAAGGGCACCAGAAAATTAAGCCCTGGAACTCGTAACTGAGCACAGAGTGGCTCACTGTTGAGTCATGGTTGACTTTACTGAGAAGAATGTTCTCTACAGAGGATCCAATGCATTCAAATGAAACAAAAAAGTGATGTACTCTTCTCTGCCTAAGAACAAAAAATACTTCATATAGTCATAATATGGTAGCCAGAGAGATCACTCTAAAATCAAATCTGATCATGTCCTTCTCTATGGTAAAGTAAAACCTTGCTCTGGTTCTCCGCTACCCCAGGATGAAGTCCATCTCTTTAGCATGACATATGTGACCTTCTCTGTGCTCCTCCACCTCCCACTGACAGGCTCATCACTCACTCCTTGCATCTTTACTCCAGCCGCACTGAAGACTTTCAGTTCTCTTAATGTGCTGTCATATATAAAGTGTGGAAAGGAACCTGGCTCTGTCTCAGTTCCTGTCCTTCAGTTACAGGTCACATTTTCTAAGAAGTCTCCCTAGATTTCTCAAGGCTGGATTAGTTGGCCCTTCTGAATACTTCTGTAGTACATGAGATTGACTCCACTGATTTCACTAAAATTGTGTCTTAAATCAGTCTTTGCCATGGGTCTGTTATCTCCTTAAGGACAGTGGTTATACCTGCTTCGTTGTAGATCCCCAGTTTCTAGCACAGGGCCTGCAAACAGTACGGATATAATAAAAATTTTTTTTCTAAAAGATGACCAGTAAGGGGATCTTAACCCTTGACTTGGTGTTGTCAGCACCACGCTCTCCCAAGTGAGCCATCCAGCCATCCCTCTATAGGGATCTGAACCCATGGCCTTGGTGTTATCAGCACCGCACTCTCCGAAGTGAGCCACAGGCCGGCCCTATAACACATATATTTGAATTGAATGAATGAGAAATATGCCTTGTGATTTGACATTTTCCATTTCACAAAATTGTAAAACTACTACTACCCTCTGTGTCAGACTCTGTGATAAATGCTAGAGGCACAGTAGGTTATAGTTTGAAGCTTTAACAGTGGAATTGCTGGCAATTGCTGGGAGGGAAGTGAGGTGAGCTATGAAGCTTACCAGTGTAGGTGTTTTTGCTTAAGACATGTCTCATCCTGGTCTCCTGATCTTTAATATGTATAATCAGGGTGACCAGATAGTTATCCAAACTGGTACAACTTTGATAGTGGAAGTGGGTCCTGGTGATAATTATACTTTGACAATAGACACAGACCAGAACTGTTCCAGCAGGCTGAGTGTGTAGTCACTCTAAGTAAATGAATTACCCTAATGCGCTGTTAGTACTGGACTCAATCCCTCATTTAACTGATCCATCTAATGGGCTCAAAGCATCTGCTGGGTGAGAAATCGCACAGTTACATTAACTAAAACAGCTAAGGGACATGTAACAGTCACTTTGCAACATACGGCTTGATGATCCTTTTCCTGAAGTAGCTCTAAACATAGTGGTAGTTATAGCTCAGTGACAGTAGCAGGTGAGAGAGGCAGTTAAGCAGTAGTTCTATCGCTCACTAAAAGTTTTGGCACCTGGACTTGAACATGAAGAATGCTAACTGGGGAGCTGAAAGATTTCCAGATCAACTGAATTACTCAAAGCTGCCAAGTTGGCCTGAGAACCTTCCTTTGTGAGTGAGATATGGATGACAGTTGAAACCACTCCTTAGCTAGAAAATTCAATTTAAGCATATGTTTTAAAAAGCAATGGTTAAAATGTTACTTTCTGAGAGCCTTTCAGTGCTCCTGAATCCAGGGCTGTGCCAAACGCTCAGCAGTGCAGAGGGTGATTATCTTTCAAGACCAGCATAGTAGCTCCCAATCATGGCAGTGTAGGTCTCAGAAAGAGTTTAGGAAGTGAAAGAGGACTTACGTACTAATGATAAAGCTGAAAATCCCTAACACCTAGAAGGTGTTGAAATTCTGGTTAGCTTACTTATCCTGTTTTGGCAAATGTCCTATATTAAATGGAAGATGGTGTGTTCTCATTGCTAAGCTCCCACTACTCTTTTCTCTCCTGATAGGATTTCTCCAAATTTATGTTCATCAACTACGACTAGAGAAAGAAATAATTTGTAGCGAACAAATTCATTGGAAGACCACCATATAATTGCTGCTATAATGATCTCAGATTAGAATTAGAAATCCTTTTCTATTCCAAACGTTTAGGAAATAGATTATCTTTTCAATATACCATACAAATGAACATGCATGAAGATAGCAAAATAAAATACAAAACAAAAGAAAATTCCATGAAGCTGGTTGAAATCAATCAATCGCTGAAATTTCAGCTTGTTCTGCCATTTTATCCTTTATTTAGTTTTACATTAGTGATATTACGTATTTTTTCTTTAAGTGCTGAACTGACACCAGGTGCATTTGTAAAATGGCATTCTTAATTCCCTAATTCAAAGTTCTAGGTCAGAAGTGAAATGATGCTTTAGGACTGGGTTCCTTCAGGAGGATAACAACAGCAAAACAAAACAAAACGTGTGAAAACGTAGTTGTTATACAAGTCAGTTGCACCAGCAATTTTCCATGTATTTTTTTTTTTTTTGGAAAAATAGTGGATTGTGAACAAAAAAGAAAGTAACCCACAGCTTGATATAAAGAAACATAATTGGTAAGATGTCTGTGTGTATAATATAATCAGGAAGTAAATGTGGTTTATACCCTTTACATATTTCCTTGGGCAAACACCAATAGTTATTTTATGCCCAGAAGGACTAAGGGCCTTATAACAGGAATTGGGGGTGGGGGGAAGGTATTGGAGGAGGGGAAATCACCCTTACAATGATACAGAAGAAAACAGAACTGGTAATGAATGTGTTTCTAGTATTAAACTGCCTAGGTTCATATCATAGGTTCCCTGTCTCCTAGTTGTATGACTTTGGACAAGGCACTTAACCTTTTAGCTTCAATTTCCCATCTTTAAAATAGGAATAGTAAAAATGACTACCATGTATAGTTTTGGTGAGGACTGAATGAGATTATGCATAAAAGCACTTAGTAAAGTATTTGACAAATAGCAAACTCAATAAATATTAAAAAAAACAATTGTTAAAACCAAGTTATTTGACATTTTGGCTGAAATTTTTATTTCAGGCTGGGCTTGAGTATATGGGTAAAACCCATGAATGTTTGTATTTCAGTTTTATGGTTCACAAAGAACATTCAGGCCTCCCCCAAGGCATTGTTCCTAGGTCAAGGAGCTCCTGAAACAAGGTACATCCAGAGAGCCCCATTTTCCCAATATGCCTTGGTGGACCCTAGTCTTCCTTCACAACTTGGGCCTGCCCAGCTTGCTCAGGGGAGCTGATGGGATAGCAGCACCATGCCAGGACCAGAGGCCATGGATGAATATATTTCTCAGGAATGCCTTTTAAATCTTGTATATTCTCTGTTGCTATGTTTTTGGGGTTTTTTTTAAAAGTAATTTTTCTTTTTCTGTATTTTTATTCTAAGGCAAAAATCAATAAAGAGGCTGGGTGAAATGTCACAAGATGCAGATATTAAGTTTCCCTGAGAAACCATATATTTGGATGGTGAATTGGCACCAAGACCTCTCGCCAGACTAAGAACATCTTGTCCTCTCTTTCAGTCTCATTCTTCTCTTCTCCTTCCAACAACTTTAACCACAAGAATACTCATTGCTCTCTGTCTTGCTTCTCTCTATTTTGCTTCTCCAGCCCTTACAGTACATTTGTAGCCAGTTCCTTGTATTACATTCCTTCTGTTGGAAATGCAAGTGATGTGCTGGAGGGAGAAGTAAGGAGACTTGAACAGAAACTTTGACTCCTCTGACAACTCACTGTTATCTTGGTTCTATTATTAATCTCCCTGAGTCTTATTCGTAAAAAAAGGGGGGGGGATAATAAGCTCACCTTAGTTGCTTGACAGCATTGTTATGAGGACAAAATGCATGTACTTTTAAAATGTTATTATTATTTTTGAGGATATCTATTGTTAAATGTATGTATATGCTATTTTATCATGTTGCAAAAACTCAAAAAGGTAAATTTGAAGTTATATTTTCCTTCTAAAATATACCAAATTAACCCAGTTCTCTTCAATTTCTTTTTTAATAGACTTTAATTTTTAGAACAGTTTTAGGTTTACAGCAAATTTAGTGGAAGGTACAGAAATTACCCTATTTTTAATATTAAACTAAAATATGACAAAAGTATTTCTGATTTATCCAAACTTAAAAAAAGAGATAATGTTCTTCCTTTGCCTAGTCTAAGTTTTTATTGGATTCTTCTTATTGTTGTTGTTGCTGTTTGTTTTTAATAAGTGGAAAATAAATAGTTGTCCCGGATACTTCATTCACTCTGCTCTCAGCATCCAGGATCTGCTGGGTGAAGTGTGCCAAAATGTCGTTTGCACAGGTGTAGCTCTGGCTTATTTGTAACCTCTCCAACATTTTCAATGATCAGGAGGAGATTTTATTTACTATATGTTGGAGACAAGCTGGGGTAAATATAGTTCAATAATTGTGAATTCGTTCACTAGAAAATAGGAGTCAGACTGAAGACTATTTGTCATTAGAACAAATCATTAGTAAGTGAGTGGAGTTTTCTTTTTTCTCCTTTTTCCCAAATGGGCTTCTTCAATAGCATTCTGATATAAACCTCATGAGATTATCAGAGAGCAATTTAAAAAGCCACAAAGTCATACTAAAATTTATTTTGACCCAGGGACTGTAGTAGTTGCTTTATATTCACTAACTCATACAAATATCCTAGAAACCCTGAGAGGTAGGTCTTATGAGCCCCATTGTTATTGAGAAGGAAACTAAGGCTCAGAGAGATTAAGTAGTTTCTGAACACATTGACACCTGCTGGTTGAGCAATTAGGATCTCTCCTCATATTTGCTCTTAGCACGTCCTGAGAAACTCAAGTAGCCAATATCTTTGCTCACAGTACATTAGATATTTCAGTATAATACGTGCAAATAGCACATGCCTTCTACCATGAGCAGAGAATTTCTTGGCAAATCCTCTTTCTCATTGATAGTAATAATAATATTCTTAGGCCTTGTGATAAAATTTCCCACATCTTATCACATTTAAACCTTGCTGTAATCCACTGAGGCAGAATGATTAGCCCCATTTTTACAGGTGAGAAACTTGAGACAGTGAGGTGAGGTGCTTGCACAAATGCATACAAACGTGTCTCTCTGACTCCCTGGCCTGTGGCATCCTCTCTGTATCAGATAGCTACCAACTTACCTCTTCCTCGAAGGGACAATAGTCTCCTCAAAACCTGAAATCATTGGTGCTGCAAGCAATGCCTGCCTGCTGTGGCCTCCTTTTCTCTCTAACTTCACTGTAATGGGGTTCTGTGGGATGTTGCAAACTTTCTGCTGGAATGGCCATCTTGTCTTTTGGCCATGTTTGAGGCCTTTTTCAAAGACTCTGTCAGGACAGTATCTTAGGGATTCTTTCCTTCTAAAATATTGTTCTTTATTTGTGATTCATACCAGAGAAACAGAAAATTTCCAAATAAACAAGCAGAAAGTGCCTTGGAATGACTTCATGCCTGGGTTCCTGATTGCTCTCGCAGATGACATCTTAGGTCTGTCTCACCACACATTATTTTTTGAATTGCTTCCCCTAACCTGAGTATCTCTGGTAACCACATTTTAGTAACTTCCCCAAGGCAACCTGATGTTTGGAAACCAAATGGGCAGCTCTAAGTCCTTCGTGGACCATTCTGAGGCACACAACCACAGAGCTAAGGTCAGAGCCCATTAGAATGGGGGCTGGGAGAGAGCAGGAGAGGGGAGAAGTTCATGTCTTTCCATTGTACTGGAATTTAACTGAAACGACTGAAGGCAGTTTCATTTAAAAATCTTTCCCCCCTGTCACCTCATTAACACCTCCCATGAAAGGCAGCTGTGAGACTGTTAACTCTTTGCTTGCACATTCTTGAAAGTGCTATTGGCTGGGATCTCTGGTCCTTGTGAGAAGATACCCTGCTGTCACCAATCTGGGTATCTGAAACTTGAAATGAGGGTTTTTCCAAGACCCATATTTATACCCCAATAGTGTGCCATTCCGTAGAGTGAGACATGCATTTCTGCCAGGTTTTGCATATTTTGAGCTACTATTCCATAAGCTGCAGTATGTTAGGTTTTTTTGGAACTTGGCTGCTTCAAATTCTTTTTGGAAATAAAATGAGAACGTATGTGAACACTCATTAATTTATTCACTCATTCATTTACTCACTCACACATTTAATAAATCACATTGGATGACTGCCTGTTATATGCCAGGCAACGTGTCAACATCAGGGGTATAAAGGACAATAAGACATTGTACCTTCCCGCAGGGAGTTTACTATTTAATGTGGGTTTAAATAATTATTATAATATAACAGGATAAAATAATGATAAAAGTTACTGTGGGAGCAAAAAGGAGGGACTGTAAAGCGGAGAAGATTAAAGGAGGTCAGGAAAGCGGAAGAGAAAATATTTGAGCTATTTTGAAGAATAAGTAGGAGTTAGCTATATGAAGAGGAGCTGAGATGGGAAAGCAATTTGTGCAAAGACAGGAGAGAGTGATGTTGGCATAATATTAAAGATTGGCTTTGTGTACAGTGTATTGAGTATCAAGGTATGTGTGTCAGAATACGTAGTGTACGACACAGACCCCCACTGGGGATTGAAACACTCATTCTTCCAGCTTCTGGGAGTGTTGATGGCTGTAAGGTCTCAGCCAAACCCTTTGCGGAAATTGTTCCAACCAAAAGGAACTGCCTTGTTCAAATTCACTCTTCTTTCCCTGGGACAATATGCACTCAAAATAAAAAGGTATAAAGACCCACTCGCCTTATTTCAGGGTAAACAACTCTAAATATACAGCCCATTTCAAGAGCTGCCAGGAAGTTCTTCTGAAGCCTCTGCTGCAACTGTACCACAGTTCAACTGATCCCTCGGTCTATTCTTGCTTCCTATACCTCTCACAGCTGATATGCCCCTGCAAATGCTGCAAAAAGGGATCAAAAAGCTCACAGAGATGGGCATGCTCAAATGGAAGTACTCTATAAGACTAGACAGACTGTCAGTTATGTATGCTGAATATGTTCATCAGGAGGGCTCGGTGGACACCCCATTCACTTAAGTGATCAGAAATATGCTGGTGATGGTGAGTCAGGATCCAGCCTCACTGAGAAACTCAGTGGTGGCTGATAGTAGTGGAGGCTGTTAGAATACTGGGTTGACTGATAACAATGAGGATGATAGAATTCCAAGAAATAGAGGCACACATAACTATCACAAGCAAGGATATTTTTATAATGGATGCAAGGTTGGAGTTTTAGCTTGGTTGGGGAGCTATGGAGATAGTTAATAGAATACAGTGGCCCTAAGGGTAAAATAGATTGGGGGTGGGGGGGTGCACAGCAACAGTATTGCTCAATCTACAAAATGAAAAGACAGCAAGGATGGATGACCAGAAGGCTGAAAGCAGCCAACCCCCTCACCCAGTTGCTGACCTGAGATAGTTTTTAGACCTGGAACCTTGAAAGAAATACCAGGTCTCCAACAGAAGGTAAAAGAAGAGAAAAAGATCAGTGTTGGTTCATGTGTGGGTCAACTCAACATGTGGGTGTAAGTCAGAAATGTACTGTAGTTGCATTACAGCCCCATGTAGGGATGACCTTAGTAACAGTAGTAAGGTCAGTGGGTGGAGCTTCCTGGTTAACAACTTTATGTGGAAATAAAAGTAGTCCAAGTTAAAAATATGTACAAATATGTACTCATGGATAGTGTTGAATGGCTTTGTTGGTTGATCAGGAGCCTAGAAGAAGGAATATTAGATAATGTGGTGCAAAATGCTCTGTAGAGGAGACACGTGTACAGACTTATGGGAGTAAATATAGAGTAAATATCCTTGTATCACATGTTCAAGTCCCCAGAAAACATCTACCAAGGAAGAGGCAATAAACAAGTAAATAGAAGGACTTTGCCAGTTGACATCAGCCAGCTCTCTCATTAGCCACCCCAGTGCCTGCATAATGAATGCATGAATGGAGTAGATTTTTGGCAAGGAAAAGGCTCTTCATGGACCCAACAGCATGGACTCGCACACTCCAATGCTGACCTTGCTACTTCTGCTGGCTAATAGTCAATGTGTCAGCAACACAGATCAATGCTCAGCTGCTGACATAGTACTGTTTTTTGAAGAGATCAGTTACTGTGTGGTAGCAAGTTGATTGCAATGGAACCCTTCCACTCTGGAAGAAGCAACCATTC
Source organism: Cynocephalus volans (assembly GCF_027409185.1). Classification (NCBI taxonomy): domain Eukaryota; kingdom Metazoa; phylum Chordata; class Mammalia; order Dermoptera; family Cynocephalidae; genus Cynocephalus; species Cynocephalus volans. The sequence continues at coordinate 56,041,160 of NC_084475.1, read as the reverse complement.
ATCTTGATTGGAATCATCACATATTTAGGTATGAGTTTGACTTAGACAAGGTCTGCCATCATTAGGGTATATGATACATCAACAGCAACAACAACAAATCCCATATAATATCAAAGAACATTTTTCAGCCCACGAAAATGTAGTAGTGAGCATATGACCATGACATCCACTGGTCCTATCACTTACCACACCCAGAAGCTGCCAACCTGATAAGCCTATGGACTGGCCTAGTGTAACTGAGCACTATTTTGGAGATGATATCCAGTGAGAATGGGACACCATCCTCTAGGTTGTTGTATCTAAGAAAGAATTCTATTGTGAGGTGAGCGAAGCAACAGTCTTACTCTTCATGTGAAAATTAGCACTGTTTTGTTGTGTTATCTTTTATAACAAATGTGATCTCTAGTCTGAAAATAGTCAATTTTTCTGTTCCTTGCTTTCTCCTCACAAGGAAAAAAGACACGAGGAAAAGATGAAGGTTGCTCTGTCAGAACAACTGTGGATGAATTGTTCTCAACCTTTATTTGATGGTGCAGTTTCCTTCTTCCCACTCCTCAGTATGTAGGGGCAGGGCCTGAGGGTGAGACTTAGTGCGTTATGCAGAAGCAGAATGCCTTCCAGTAATAGATGGGGTCCTGCAATAGTTTCAATGTCCCCTCCAAAACTCATGTTAAAATTTAATTGCCATTGTGATGGGGAGGAGGGTCCTTTAAGAGGTGAGTAGGTCATGAGGGCTCTTGTGGATTAATTATCCTGTGAGAGGGCACCTCATAAAAGGGTAATTTCGACCCTTTCTTGCTTTCTCTATCTAATGGAACTGCTTGCCCTTCTACCTTCTGCAATGGCCTGATCCTCACCAGGTATTGGCACCATGCTCTTGGACTTCCCAGCCTCCAGAACTGTGAGCCAAATAAGCTTCAGTTCTTTATAAATTACCAAGTCTCTGGTACGATGTTAGAGCAGCAGAAAATGGACTAAGACAGGGAGTGTGAAAGAAAGAGCATTGGAGTCTCTCCTAGTCAAGACACCTGAACTTGGCTTACTTCTGCCTCTGCTTCTAGATTTACAGCTTTTCCCAAATTACTTGGCTTCTTTGTCATTCACCTCTAAATTAGGATGTTCAACAAAATTATCTAGAAGTTTCCCTTCAGCTTCAAAACTTAATTCAATTTGAATAGGCCTTGAAACTGAAGTTTGGAACCAGCTAGAGTTAGAGATCAAGAAATGTTTGTTGAATTAAGTTTTTGACTTTTATTTTAGCAAAGTAAATAATTGTTTGACCCTCAGCCCACCTGGGAAAACCACCCCTAACATCACAACAGTAGCAACCACCACAGGCAGCCTAGTGAGCTTTCTATGGTCTCTAATAAGCTGCCTAAATGAGTAGATGGGTTTTCTTTCTATCTGCCTGTTCCAGATGCAGATTCACTGAATGATGAGTGAAGGGGAAATTCCATGAGAAGGGTCCTGCACAGCCAGTGGGCTCCTGGAGTCCATCTCATCTATCACGAAGGTTGGGGGATAGAGAGCACAATGGAACATCTAATGGGCTCTTTTCCCCATGATATTTTGATGTCTATGGGAAAAGAATTATGAGAGATTGGCCATTTAAACTAGAGCAAGCCAAATCTCTCCAGGTTGGCATTCAGTTTGGGCAGTGAAGCACATTCTCAGTTTCATGCAGCTGCTTTGGGAGTGACAGACACATTTCCACTACACTGGGCCTGGTTCAGAAAGGAAGAACGGTGGTTACTGTCTGTGACTGCAGTGGCTTAAGGAGATAGCGAGGACAAGGGTGAAGTGCTGAGGCAGAATGCAATGAGCTGAACTGCAAATTCACCAGAACACCAGGGATCATATTGGCAAAAAGAACCACGTGACCTGCTGTGACCACTTGTGACCCTGGCCTTCATTTTCTTCATCTTAAAAAGATAAAGTAGCACCCGCTAGAGGCTCAGTCTTGAGTGATTTTAATAAACCCTAGCTGTCAGCTGAAGGGCAAAAATTATATATTTGTGATTAGAATGAATGGGCATCAAGGTGTGTGTACAAACTGGCAATACTTTGATGGCAAATCCTTCCTTTTCAGATATTTTTGAAAGGCTGATTTACTTATGAAGTATTTTCCCAGATTAGTGGTCACGTCAGTACTTAAAATGCTAGCAGGGAAATGAATCAGTATCATGTTTGTCTTTAAAATGGGAGATATAGGACACCTGGCTCTCTGTTAATACTGGGACACTGCACAAGAGTAAACTGGGGCACAATACCGTTCTTATTCTGAATCGGAATCCATCTGTACTCTACAGTAGGAAGACAAAAGAGGATTGTTAGCACTTAAAGGCACCTTGACACAGTCATACCGTTTGACTCTTTTATTAATTGCCGCATCTGCTAAGTGAGAGCTTTCGGACACAGGTTGGTGGAGAACTCTTAAAGCCCTTAGTCTGCTTCCTATTGGTTCCACATGTGTTTGTATTTGTTCTCAGTAGGCAGAGATTCCAAAGAGAAAATGAACCGCTGCAGATCGATTGCAGTATCAGTCATGCAGAAGACATGGTGAAGTGTGCCATTTGATTTTGATCTAGTTTTAACCCTTGTGAAGCAGCTGCCCTGGCTCTCTTGGCTTTGTTTTCTTGGGTTTTTGTTTGAAGTCTCAGATGCTAACAGCGGGAGAAAAGGCAGTGAGATGCCCTCATTTTAGGAAATACAGCATTTCCCCTTTAAGTCATTCAGTCTTCAGAATGTTTCTGTCTCTGTCTGAGACGGAAAAATAGAAAAGTCAGAAAGCATTAATGTGGCATGTGTGTGTTTGTGCGTGTGTGTGTTATTGCTGCTGCGAAAAGATATGCCTTGTTTATGTAGCCAATGATAATTCCCAACAAAAGTACTTTGACATGCAGGCAGTCATTGACATGCAGCTGAAACTGACAAAAGACAGACCAGCCAAACTCGAGGGTTTACCTAGGCAATCACTCTCCCCAGTATGATTTGTCTTTGTCCTTTCCTTTTTTATTTTGTTTTAAGGAGATTCAGTGAGACAGAGTTAAGGACGTGGTGTCTATTTCAGCCTCAGCTTTACAATTTCTGCATTTAGCCTGGATTATGTTATAGCCAACACGATGCTGTGTTATTTTTCTATGTACAGTGTGGAGATAGAAAAGAGAAACAGGAAAGGCTGGTGTCTCCTCTCAAAGTTTCTTTATCATGAACTCTTGAGTCTGGAGGTTGCATGGATGTGTGTGTGTGTGTGTGTGTGTGTGTGTGAAAGAGAGAGAAACAGAGGGAGAAGTGGGAAAGGAGCAGAAGTCCTGAGCAGCAAAACAAAGATTTTGCCTCTTGATGATGCCCTTTATCTTCTCAATAAGGATATTTGAGTTCCCTTCTGTGTTTCCTGAAACTCCAGGAACCGAAAGCTGAAAACCATGAGGAGAGGGGTGAGCCCTGGTCTCATTACACTGTAGCAGAGAGCCTGAGGTTCAGGAGTGCATTTGTTCAACTTTTTTGTTGTTCCTGAAATCTCATTTTCTGCCTATGCCCCTAGTTAGGATTCTGAGCTTTGCTCTCCTTATCGAAGCAGGCCTGTTCACCTCCTGTCCTGTCTTTCCTGGACAGGAACACTGTATCTTTTGGGACTCTTGCTTTTGAAGGCAATAGAAAACACTGCCCAAATCAGCTTGCATACAAGGCTTTTCATGTGTGAGGTAGGGGTAGGCTGGCTTTGGACATGGTTCAATTCAGGGATTCAAAAGTCATCAGGAGGGCCGGCCCCATGGCTCACACGGGTGAGTGCGGCACTGGTAGTGCCGAGGCCATGGGTTTGAACCCTATATAGGGATGGCCGGTGTGCTCACTGGCTGAGTGTGGTGCAGACCAAACCATGCCGAGGATTGTGATCCCCTTACTGGTCAAAGAAAAAAAAAAGTCATCAGGAGCTGGTTCATTTCCATCTTTGATCCGTCTTTGCTTTTTCTAAGCCTGGCTTCATCTCAGACTCCGTATGGGTAGTGTGATGGCTGCATTCATCCCTTCCAATTTCGTGTCTGGGCTGGATGAAAGGAGAACCTGTCTTTCTCTTAGTAGCCCCAGAACATATCTCACTGGGATTGGCTTAGATTAGTTCACATGCAGAACCATGAACCAATCCCTGTGGCCAGGGGAATGAAAGTCTCTGGCCAGGACTAAAGCCATCCTATTTCTGAAGCTGGAGTAGAAATTAGTCTAAAGTTCATGGGCTAATATTTGAGAAGGTTGTTTCCGAAAGAAAACTCTGGGTCCTGTTATTAAAGGAAGAGAGAGCAGAAGTTGCCTATGCAAACAATAGTCCAAAAATTATCCATTGCAGCAGGCTTAGCAATTCAAAGGAAACAAATGGTAACTTGGTCAATCAACTCCATAAAGTATGTGTTTGTTTGTCTGTGTGTATTGGTAAGGATGCTGGTCAAACACACTGCTTTGGGAATCAAATGTCCTGGGTTCAAATCCTAATCCTAGCAGTTACTAATTCTTTGACTTTTTGACAAGCTACTTAAAATTTCAGATTGATTTAGATTTATGGTATAAAGATTTGGGGTTGGATTAACTCAGCATAAATTCTACAAAAATAAGTAAGCAGTTTATCAATGACCACATTTGTCTATTCTTGCTTACTCCTGCCACAAATAAAAATAATATTTAATGATAATTAAACAATTGCTTAAAAACATTTGATGTACTCTCAGCTAGTATCTTAAGAGTTGTCCAAAATTCTACTTTCCTGTTACCCCCTGTGTTTCAGAAGGAGAAACTATTTTTCCTTACCAGATATATCTTCTCCACTGTCAAAGACCCTTCTTGGGAGACGTGTAAGTGTACCCAGAATGACTGCGTATATATGAAGGATGAGATGATTTGTCTTTTCACTGAAAACATCTTTTGCTGCATTAAGCTTATGCCCTGCCACAGGAATCTATTAGTCCACAAAACGTTTTACCTTCCCACAAATGTTTCAACAGCTGGGATGCAAAGTCCCATTCAGAAACAAATGTGCACACCACATTTACAGTCTGAAATTCAATCTTCAAGCATCATTGATCAGAATGAACATTACAGTGCACTGTAATTCTTTTCATTTAAATAGCAGCCAATAAATTTATACTATAACCCACCCCCATCTCAATAGCATGTTCAATAAGGGTCCAATTAATGCCATTATAAACAGTTGACATCTAAATATTTACCAAAATCTTTAGGTGCCCAGGGCATGTAGTGTACCTCAGTATTTACAAGGCTGGTACACACACACACACACACACAAAGTTCTACACATAATTTGTGGAGATTGGAAACACATTTCTGATTCTGCTCTTTAAAAAGTGCTTCAGTAGGAACTCTACTGTATCGAATGTGTGGCTGTTATCTTCATGACACAAGGTGGTGGCTGAGTATGAGCCTTCGTATCTGTGTTCAGGCTAGAAGAGGTATGAAAGGACAAAGAAAAGGGACAAAAGAAGCTCCTGTGTAGCACTCTTGCTGGAATTTAATGCTAGAACTTAGTCTTGTCGCCATAAATATCTACATGAGAGGTCTGGAAATGTAGTTCTTATTCTAGATGGTCAATTGATCATGAAATTTTGGGGTTTTTATCACTAAGAAGAAAGGGGAGAATGGATACTAGGTAGGCAGTTTGCATCCTCAGCCCAAACTGCCTTTATGGTACTCACGACTGAAGCCTAGATTATTACAATCACTTACTAAGTGCCTTGACTTTCTTCTTTAGACATTTAGAATGCCAACTTAATTGTTTAAAGTAGTATTCTCTTCATGTCATCCCGAGCTCAAAGACTTCACATAGCTCCCAATTAATAACTAGAAAAATTCCAATCTCATTAGCCTGGCATTTCAGGAAGTGACACTGTGTGATAGAAAGAATCAGGCTTAGAAACCCCTGACAGCAAGAATTATTACTTCTCATGATCCTTTGTGTTGGCTGGGGGGGTGGGGAGGGTTGTCTGCCAGTTTCACCTGCTGTTACTCATGCAGCTGCAGTTGGATGGAGGGATGGTTGGACTGGAAAGTCTAAGGTGGCCTCACTCATCTTTGGCAGTACCTGGTGGCTCTTGGCTGCACCATCTTGGTTCTCCTCTGTGTGACCACTCATCCTCTAGGAGACTAGGCCAGCTGCCTTATATTGTGGTTTCAGAGCTGTGTTTCAAGTTGACCAAAAACAAAGTTGCGAGGTCTCTTAGGACCTAGCTTTAGGAATGATAGTTTGCCACCTCTGCCACATTTCTGTCATAAGTCCAGTCCTGATTCAATGGTTGGAGAAATAGTCTTCACTTTCTTTTGTGGGGAGAGGCAAAGACATGTTAAAAAGGGGAATGCTTTCCAGGACAGGAGGAATTCGTGGCCATTTTTTGCAATTCACTGTAGTAGCTACGTGATCTTGGACAAACCTCTTACCATGGCTGAAATCTCAGTTTCTTCATCTGGAAAATAGAGATAGTAATCACCTTTAAAGTATTTTGAGAAATAGATGATATCAGGCTTATAAAACACTTAGAGCAAAAAGACATTTAGTCAATACTAATTCTCTCCCCCTTCAAGATTCTCCCAGGTCCTACCACACGTCCCACTGACTGGGTGGACACTGCACTCCTGCTAATCTCTTTGTGGTCCTCTGAACCCACCACTGTGGGGCCCACTCAGTGTGGCTGCCATTTCCATTACCTGAAATGTTTTTCCAGCACTTCCTAGTCTATAAAACTTTATCTCTAATTTAGGATATCCTGTCCCATTTCCTTAATCAAACCGCAGCTCCTCTGGTCATCATGATTTCTTGGTTGTTTAAATTCTAGCAGCCCCTGTGTTTATGCCACTATTTATCTATGGGATTATATGGGATCCTGTGACTTTCGTGCTGCCTTATGAAGTTCTTGATATTAATACTCTTTACCTTTTGTAATTGCATGTCACCAACTCTACTGTAAACCTTTAAAGGATGGAGGATGTAGGATAGACAGATATAATAGAAGGAGACTTGAAAGACCAGTCACATGACCCTGGTTTTAGTCTTTAATGCTTACTAGCTGAATGAACATGAACCAGTCACTTAACTTCCAAACCTTGGTTGTAAAATCATTAAAATGATAATATTCTGAGCCTGATTAGTGTTGTTTTTGTAAGGATCAGATAAGAGTACAGACAGGAAAGTTCTTTAAGTATTGGAAAGTATCACATAAATATTTGGCCTGTTGTGATTTTTTAAATGAATAATCATTGAATAAATACTAAATGAGTATGAAATATAGGAAACTAGATCTATTGAGTGTCTTTGTGCAGGGACATGGATATTCTTTTAATTTATCCTAAAAAAGGAAACGGAATACTATGGTTTTGGCAACATCAATTTGATGGGTTCAAGTTGAATGACTTCACCACATCCAATTATAATTCCAGTTTTTAAATATAGTTTAGTAAGAGAGAAGACATGAGTGGAGATCTTATATTATTTTAAAAGTTTTTGTTACAAGGTTTCTATTAGAACAAATATTTTGAAGGAGCCTAATTTTTGTTTACTGTTTCATAAGTTGGATGTTAGTGTGGTTGCAATTGAGTTAACTCTTAAATACACTAGGGAGACACTTTGTTCTACCTATAGCAATTCATGAAGTTCTCCCATCCCAGCTCTAGTAGATTAAGTCGATTGGATCAGACCGAGGTTAGACTTGCAAAAATGTAACTTGTCCAGGCTCTGTGCAAAACTTTACGTGCAAATCTCTGTTTATATTAGTTTTAAGTATTTCCAGGGATAGAGAGCTATGAACTTTCAGTGTCTATGACATTTACCTTCAAGAAGATCATCTCGCTGTTAAATACCAAACCTCTCACTGCAATGTGAGACATTTTCTCCTGTTTTGTCTTAAATGGGGTGGTGAACAGCTGGTCAATATCATTTTTTTATGACAATTTTCATACATTTGAATTCAGTTGATAAGTCTTTTCTCTTTTTTTCTTCCATCCCAGTTTTCCTAACCTTCCAAAAAAGCTCCTGTTTTTCCTTCCAAAAACTATTTTTGTTGTGATTTTCAGAGCTCAGAGAATTTAGGCCTCAAATTGGACAGAAATCTCAAATAACCACTGGCTAGTGTCCATAATGACATGACTTCTTGTGTTTCCTTTGTGATAGTGATTGTAATATGTCCTGACATCGTATATGTTATTGTTGATTCAAATTCATGCCAAGGACTGTAGCATATCTCCTCTCTAAAAAAATGGCTCTTTGATGTATTTCTCTACTTATTTCAGAAGCAATGCCTGCTCATTGTTTGTTATTTGGAATATTTAAATAAGCACACAAGACAAAAGTAAAACCACGCACATTCACTCTATTCAGGGATAGCTCCCATTAAGATTTTAGTCTTGTAGTCTTCAGGGCTGAACAGGTTAGCCTTCTTTCTTCCTCTCTGGCAGGGATACCCTCTTTTGGCTAGCATCCTCTCTGTATCCCATAGGAGACTTTCTATGATCTGAGTTAGACAGCCATGGTTCCTGGAAGAATGGACTGACAAGTATTTGGGAACTATTAAGAACAAAAAAATTAAATTACAATCCTGCAAATGTTGCAAAACACATATTGTCTCTTTTGAGGGATGTCACAAATTTTAAATGAGGATGTATATATACAGGCATATACATAACATGCAATTCTTAGAAATGTGTGTGAAACAGTAAAAGCTGATTAAATGTTAATTATTATTAGCTTGTTGCACCAGCTATTATTATTCCCATTGTCATCATTGTTAAATGCTTCCTGTAGGCTGTGCCTGGCCCTAGACCCTGGGACATTGTAGTGGATTTCTGTCCTATGATGTTTGGTAGGAGTGACAGACATGTAATTGCAATCTCTAGTGGATCTAAAACAAAACAAAACAAAACAAAAATCCCAGACAAACAACCCTGTGAGCTCCTTAGCTTCCCTAAAATATCTACCTCTAGGCTCAGCTAACTAGAATATATCAAAGTTTTGTTTGTTTGTTTGTTTTTTTATAACTACCCTTTGGTCATTCTTTACCCTCATTATCTCACTCATTATCTCATCACTATTGAACATTTTCATAGAGGTGAAGGTAACAAAACTATTCAGGGCCTTAAGTTTTTTTTTTTTTTTTTTTTTTTTAAATTTATTTTTTATTTATTTATTTATTTTTTTTAATTTTATTTTGTCGATATACATTGTGGCTGATTATTGCTCCCCATCACCAAAACCTCCCTCCCTTCTCCCTCCCCCCCTCCCCCCCAACAATGTCCTTTCTGTTTGTTTGTTGTATCAACTTCAAATAATTGTGGTTGTTATATCTTCTTCCCCCCCCCCAGGGCCTTAAGTTTTTAATGTCATCTGTCATCATCTTTTTCCCTCACTCATTCAAGAAGGAAAGGCTTCCCTAATTGATCCACTTTTGATGAGTATAATTAAGAAATGGTCTCATGACTCTCATGGCATTTGCAATTTAGAATTTGTCTTTATATGACATCAAAACAAATAGTCAACATTGTCAAAGCAGTGAGAAAATTAATGAAGCTGAGTGTCAACTTTAAGACATAATTTGTGTTGTTCTCTTTGATCTGGTATCCCCCAAATATCCCCCATGTGACTTGGTAGATCTCTTTTGTTTATTTATTTCAAATATTCATGAGATACAAAGCTGATTGTCCCCCCTCCTGCCCATGATGTGGGGGCCAGATTCATATTGGGGACATACCCATTACCAGAAATTACTTTTGTACCCTTTGTCCCATCCCAATTACCCCCCAACCTCCCTCCCCTTCCTCCTCTCCCTTCCACTCCAATTTGTAGCCCTAGGAATGTTCCCTCCCTATGTTGGATCACGGCACTACTGTGGTCTTTCCTTCCTTCCTTTCTCTCTTAGCTCCCACATATGAGTGAGCACATGCAGTATTTATCCCTCTGTGCTTTGCTTATTTCCCCCAACATAAGTTTCTCCAGGTTCATCCATGTTGTTGCAAATGGGAGTATTTCATTCTTTTTTATGGCAGAATAGTGTTCCACGGTGTATATATACCACAGTTTCCGTATCCAATCTTGGTAGATCTCTTTTGATAATTTTCTTTAATTTAAACCGTTTCTATTCTTATAGACATTTGAAAACTTACACAGATTGATGGAAATGTGGTGTGGTCTAATCTCTATTCTCCCTTAATTCAGTGATGCCAGCTATCACATAGTACAAATTAGAAGATTTCATTAATGGAGGAAGGGTCTTTTCCTCAGGGAAGCCATTGGAGAATTGAAATGAAATCCACTTCTACTTGGTTGCAAGCTCCTCTCTCTCACTTTTGCTCTCCCTTTCTCTCTCTTTCCCGTGGAGTGTGTGTGTGTGTGTGTGTATGTGTGTGTATGTGCGTGTGTGTGTGTGTGTGTGTGCGCGCGTGCGCGAAGTAAAGAGTGGATGGTACAGGGAATTGGAGTGGGGCATAGTGGGATGGGTGGGCAGAAAAAAATGAGATTTAAATGTATTTAATTCATTATATACGTATATATGTATGTATACTTATTACGCACACACATACACACATTTATTGTCCTTTTTGGTTTCTACCAATTTATAGCAGATAATACCTGGACCGCATTTTGCAAATGAGCAAATTTAGATGGTAGGGGATGATTAACTTGCCAAGGTCACACAGCCACTAAGTGAAAGATCCAAAGTCACAACCACATTTTTCTTACTTTTAAGCATGTATTCTCTTTACTGCAGAAGCCCCGTTCTTTAGGAAGCAAAGCTCAAATCTTATAGAGAGTCCCCTCTGTTGCATTTCCTAGCTTGGCGGCTTTGTGTATAGGTGTTAGGAAAATGTGTGTGAAATAGCTTTGAAAAAAGAATGGGGAAAAATGTTTTAAAAGATATCCATTGATGAAGAGTCCTGGGAATTGAGAAATCCAATACCACGGGTGGGAAAGTCCAAAGCAATTACATCTGCGAGTGTTAGAACCGTGTTTTGTGTTTTCTTTCCCTGCTGAAGGAGAAGGCTGTTTACATTATGGGAGATTGTTCCGGTCTGTACCAAAGAGCTTGTTAAGGGTGACAGACAGGTTTGTTGCACGAATGTGTACTCCAAATTAGATGAATGGTGAAATTATGAAGCAATCAAACGGCAAAGCTTTTAGCAGACTACAGTGCATTGCCCTTTTTTGCTACCCCTAGGCCTGTTAGCATAAAAGAGCCTATAAAGATAAAGTGCACAGTATCATTCAAGTCTCAGAGTTCAACAAACACGGGCAGCCGGCACTTTACGGCAAGTGTAGTCAGGATCGCTTAAAGCCACGCTCTTCCCCACATGGTGAGTTAGTCCCACTTCTTTCTCTCTTTGCCAGGATAATATCAGGCAGACTAGGGCAAGTCAGAAAGCAGAGACAGAAACATCTGGCTCATCTCGCACCTCCCTTCTTCTCCCCTTCTGCTCAGTCCTCAGGTGGGGGTGGGGGGTTGGCATGGAGGAGTGAGTGACAGGAAAAGATTTTTCAAGTCAAATAGATTGCAGGGACTTGTTATCCTAAGAGAGGTGAGAGCTTGAAATAAGGAAAAGGAAGAGGTGAGGTAGATCCTGACCAAGTCTAAAGCATTTGCCAGGATGGCTTCTCTTCACTGGGAAGGGAAAAGAAAATGCTAGTTCTCATGATGCTAGGGGCTGCTGAGCCTTAGGAGGAAGAGGTGGGGCAATTAGCGCTGAAAGGAGACCTGAGAGATCCTTGGTCCAGACCTCTCATTTTAGACATGAGCTGCACAAGGTCCAGAGATGGCGAGTGACTTGCCTTGCCTGAGACTGCCGAGCCAGTTTATAGTCAGTTCTGTGTTGTTCTCACCATAAGCATTTTGAAGGTGGGTGGGAGGATAATTGCTATATACTTATACATACATATTTTTCAATGGATGTAATTCAGGAGCCCGATATGTAAAAGTGAAAGATGCAAAGCTCTGGTTGGGAGGGTTCTGGAATCCCACCTTCCTAGTCTCTCTGTGCCTCCATGGGTCCTGGAAGACAGGCTTTAGAAGTCCAAGGGATCTGGAAAAAATTTAGCCCCAGAATATTTGATTTTTTTTTTCTGCCAGTCCACCAAAAGTTACTTATTTTTTCTGAATCTTCTCATCGTACCTAATTCAAATGCTCTCATTATCACTGCTGCCTGTGCAGGGGTAAGTGCCACACTTAGGATGAGCAGCCTCTGCTGCCCTCGATCTTGGTCTCCTGACCTGACAGACACAGACACCGAGCTATGAGAGGTTAAGCAACAGCTAAGAAGTGACAGAGCTGGCACCTGGTGCCAAACCTGTCTGATCCAGAACATATACTCATCTCTTAACCCTTAAACTCTACTTCCAGAACAGAAGGTGGGTTTGCAGTGTTAAATGTTGATGATTCTGCATCTTTGGACATTTTTTGCCATAAGAGGAAATGATAATATTAGTCAAGATGGGGGTCTAAGGCCCTTTCCACTCTAATGTTCTGCAGTTTGGTTCAAGCTAACAGTTTACTTGAAAAGAAGGGAGATTGTTCTCCCCAAGTTATGCACGTATGGTTTATAAGTTGACATTCTAGAGGCCATAGCCCATGCCTGTGGATTTTTTGTGTGGTTGTTCCTTTTATAGATCACTTATAATCCAAAACGATGTGGAGGATCTTTTGTTCTTTCATGATCTGTTGTATCCTACTATCTCCCCCAACCTCAATCACCTTATAAATCTGGTCTGTGGCTGTTTGGGCTCTGTTTTATAGGGCTTATTAGGACTTAACGGTCAAACACTTCTGTGTGGAGCCAAGTCTTGGTCACGTAGAAGGCTGGCCAATTTGCATGTTAGCATAGCTCATGGTTAACAACCAGAGTCATCCCAACTGCGCCATCTGGACAGGAGGGATGGGTGGCTCCTGACACCAGACTATCCCAGGACAAAGCACGTAATTCAGTCCATCATACAGATGTTTGGTCCACACACAGCAAACTCCAGGATAGTTAGGAACAGCTGTTATTTTGTAAAGTCCTCTCCTCCCATTCCATTGTCTCTATTTCATAAATCCACTTTTAGGATATGCTTTGGAATTTGATAGGCCGGGTGGAAGTGCGGGAGGGGAGGCCATCTCTGAGGTGCTGGAGTGTCATGCCCAGTCACCTCCACCACTCCGCCATGGATGGAGGACAAGAACACGGATTACTGTTGAATTTAGCTATTCGCTCCCATGAGACAGTGCTTTGTTTATAAAACTGTGTGATTTCTTCTGCAGAAAAAAATAAAACCAAACCCAACTGCTATTTTTAGAGAAATCTTTTAAATGAAGGGTCTATGAAAGTAAACCTACCCAGCCAGGAAGACTCTACGTGAGCTTTCCAAATCTCTCTGCTAAAGTAGGAATTTGAAAGCCCCACCACAAATTGCTTTGCACTTCAACCAGGATGCTTATTATGATCCCTGGCTCCATGCTGCCACTCCGATTACTTACACATGAATTTAGTTACCCTGTATTTTAATTACATGTGTAGAGCAAGTTTTATGTTCTCTTCCCTGACGACTCATAAATTTCGCAGAGATCACCAAAAACCATATTGTTCTTAAAATAGCCTTTGCCCCCTGTCCTTGTAGTGATACCAAATGACACTCTGTTGACCCAGCCCTGGCTTGTAGTAAGTACATTCAAATTCTTTGCAAGCATGCTTTTCCAAACCTCAGCACAGTTAAAGGTAAGCTTCTCCCTGGGCATGGAGCTCTATGCCTAGAACACACCATTAGAGACATGTGATCAGCAACAGGCGCAAGTGGATTTCAGCATCCTCTGAACCAGTGTTTGAGTCAAAACCATGGGCACTGGGGGTGCTGTTTATTTTGCTTGTTAGCTACAATGAAGAAAATGCCAGGATTTCACATCCTCCCGTCCCCCAGATATGTTTTTCCCTCTGTTCTGTGCCATCACCCTGTGGTTTGAGAGCCACAGGATGTGACTTTAGTAATTACATGAGAATTGTGATTTCAGCTGACTTGAAAGCACAGTCGGGATATTAAATGTGACACAAAACTTCACATTGAGAAACTCTGTGTAAAGAGAATGCTCTATGTTTTACAGCGAGGTTGTACTGTTACAATTACCCTTTCCCCCTTTTTTGCTCAAGATTATTTGACTGCAATGGGAAGAAACATAAATCATCTGCTAGCCACATAATGGCTCAAGTCTTCCTCCTGCTCCTTTAAAAATACAGAAGATCATGCCTCTAGCAGATTGTTGATAAATCAGACACTAACCATAATATTTTGGGTTACATGGCCATAAAATATGAGTCGTGAATGCTTTCTTTTCTGAAATTTCACTAATTGTAACATAATTCACCAACACAATGTTTTTCTAAAAAATTCACATTAACAGACCAGCTTGAAAGACTGTTTTAATAAAGGAGTAACATCACATCCCTTTATTTTTTTACAAAGCAGTATTATTGACCCAGCTGAGTGTCATTGGTGGGTAAGGAGCTGGAGTTCTGATTTCAGGATTCTAATGTGTTTCTCTAATTCACTGTGGCTCTCTGGGGGATGAACATCACGGTATATACCTCAGATGATCTGAGAGTCATAATGAAAAAATTTTAAACCAGTGGTGAATCTTGGAATCTATCTTTATATTATTATACGATTGGATAGAAAGAGAAAAACCCAACAGGTCCTTCTCTCCTTTGGTGTTACCAAGGCCAGATCGCCAGTATGACTGGTTTGCAACCCCCTCTCCTTCAGCTCCAAATCCATGATTTTGTTTGGTTTTTGTGTATGAGTTTGTGAAGTTTTTCAAATTCCTGGGTCTTCGATGGTGATTCTCACAGATGAAACTTCTTTGGGAAAAAGGAATTCAGAATGAAAACAGATGTTATAAAATTCATGTGCTTGACAATAATTTTTCTTTAAAATAACAATAAAATCCATAGCTCAATGTCAGGGAAGCTCCTATCAGTGGCTCTGATGAAAAACACTTGTGTATTTCTCTGATGGTGTGTCACAGCAGCAGAGCTGATGATGACACCCTATGATGAGTTGAGTTATGGTCCTTAGTTAAGTAACTGGTTATCTCCTTTTCTTTTTCTCTAAGATTTGTTGAAAAGTCTCAGTTAAATGAGCATGAAGGCTTCCAGGTATGCATGTGAAGTATGTGGAGATTGCCCACTGTTCAAAGAGTTGCAGACTAGAGGCCACATGTGTAGCAAAGCATGGGCTCCTGCAGCATCCTGGGATGGAAAAGTTGGGTCAGGGCCTAGAGTTCTTCCAGAGCCTTTTCCTCTTGTGGTTGCTTAGTTTCTAATTTTGGTTTCTAATTATACCAGCCATATTACCACAAGGCCACAGCTGTAGGGTGGCACTTGGAAGAAAGGAAATAAGCCTGTCAGATCCCTCCCCTTCCTGTTAATAGATTAAATGACTACACTGTACGTAATCACAGATTTTTTAACTTGAGAAAGAATTTATAGGCCATATGTCTAGTTTCCCGATTCCCCCGCACATTGCCCATCAACCCAGACTCCCAAATTTCATAGATGAGAGGATAATTCAAAGAATCAAAATTACCTGCTCAAGTTAAAGCAAGTAGCTTTTTGTTGTTGTTTGTTTGTTTTTATATCTTTCCAGGAAGAAGGGGGGTCAGACTTGGATCCTGAAAAGAATTGGGAGCTGGAAAATACAGTTCATGTAATTTCTCAGGGCCTCATTTTCCTTATGTGTAGAAGGAAGATTAAAAAATAAGTGAGATCTCTTCGGGCTCTAAGATTCTGTGGTTCTTCGGTAGGGGCCTCAGAAAGCCAAACTGAACTTGGGAAGAGGAGTAAAAAAAATGCAAGTAATTGAAGGAAGAAATCTTAATAGATGAGAGTGAAGGGAAACTGGGAAATAATACCTGAATCGAGCTTTTTGTAAAGACCTGAAAATCAGAAGTAGGTTTGGTTCTTTTAGTCAAAAAATGGCAGGGTAAGTTATAAAGATACTGAAGGAAAGAACTGAAGACATGGAATAAAAATGAAATTGAAGTATAAACTCAACCAAGGGAGATTAAGAAAGAATATTTTACAGATGCTAAGTTGAAGTATAAACAGAAGTCTGCTAGGGAAAAATTGTCTTTTGTTCAGTACTTTCTCAGGATTTCTATTTACAAATACCAAAAGTAAAGGAAGATGTATGGCCTAATTAAGATAAAATAGGTGTAGGTGAACATACCTTGGAGGTATCATTTGAATGATGATGAAATGTTTGATTCTTGGGAATAGATTGCTAAAAGTGTTTATAAAATTTATAAAAAGAGTTGTGCATGCAGTATTTTTTCATGCTGTGCCAGCCCAAGTTCAGGGTATAAGAGAAAATAGATGCCTCCCATCACCCCTTTGAGGTGCACCCTTTTAGCTCTCTATACCCTATGGAACCAGAAAAGAAAGTAAAACAGGGGTGAAGATGCTATTGCAGTGGTCACTAGGAAGCTCAAAACACTCCAGTTAAACTTTATCAAAATTCAAATACATTGTTTTCTTTTTTTATGAGACAGATTTGCCTAAACCAATTCATCCCTTTTCTCCCTCATGCTCTTTAAATGTCTGACCTGCTATTTTTGTGTGAGGTTGGAACTGACTGGCATGTCTGGCTGTGCCAACCTCATCCTGGAAGTTTTGTGTGAATGAAGATGTTGATCATCTGTCATGGACAGTCTATACTCAGCTTTACTTATGCTATTTTATTTACTATTGACAACTTGTTAGATAGGCATCCTTTCCATTTTGTTGATGAAGAAACTGAGGCTCACAGAGTTTGTGTAACTTGGGCAAGTTTACTTGCTCACTAGGGTTAGAATTGAAATGTGCATGACTCCAAAATCATTAGGCTTTTTAAGTTACTTATCTGAGTTGAGAAAATTCACAACAGATTATGAATCTGAGATCAAAATTTTAAAGGTGTTGAACACACTTCCAAGCAAAACACTAACCTCTCCTTAAAGCCACTTTTTAGAAAGCTATTTATAGTTGGGCACCTGAAAAACATTTTTCTTCTACTGAAATCATTTCTTCAGTGGTTTCATATCAACACAACCATACAAATGAATTCAGCCCTGCTCTCCTAGACTGGTGTTCCAGAACATTTTGAATCTATTGACTATTACATAGGTGGCTGCAAAAATGATGAATTGGATAAGCCATTAAAAGCCGTACAGTTACTTTCTTAACTTGTGGTTAAAATCGGCAACATCACCATTGCAGTAAAAACCCTTAAAACCGTAGTTTGTATAATCACAGGAATAGTTTCAACCCGTGTGTATTCTCTTTTTGTTTTAAGTAGGAAAAAATGTATTAAAATTACAGAACTGACCACATCGTGCCCCATGAGTATGTATAATCAAGAAAAATAAAAAAATTTTTAAAAAGTTTAAAACTACCTGTAAGAATTCACAGGATTCTCAATTTGATTATTAACCAGTGTGATGTTTAAAAAGTTATAGTGTCTGTTGTTACCCAGCTTTCTTTTTTCAAATGAGTCCATCTTTGTCAGCAAAAGACAAAAAAAAAAAAACACCACCACCATCACAACAAAAAACCCCACAAAAAAACGTACAATGCATATAAATTGCACCTCATGGCTAAGGTTCTGCACCCCAAAGCTGGCTAGGAAATAATACATTGGGAGGTGCTGAAATGTGACTGATCTTCAAAGGAATTCTGGTTTATGTTAGAAGGCCAGACTTTTGCTGAGATAGCTCTTCCTATCACTTATAAACTCAGGAAAGAGGAAGAAACACAAATACTCTCTATCTGGCTTCATAGCATATAGCATGACTTAGAAGTATAAGCAGTTATAGCTAGAAGGAAATAAGGCCTGGAGAGGTAAAGCAAATTTTCCAAAGCAATACCCTTAGTTAATGGTAGAGCTGGGAGTAGAAGCCAGAACTGACGAAACCTCAGTTCAGTGTTCCTTTGGATTAACATGGCGGTTGGAATCCAAGGAAGAGGAAGTTTGGGAAAAGAGTGAGAGCCACCTGTGACTTGAAGGCCAATCCAAAACAGATGAAACTGAACTAACAGACTTATCATAAGTTGCAATGCCGCTACATTAGTAAGGTCTAAGTTATTAACCTTGCAAAGAGAAATTTATAAGCATTGACTAAACTTGACCTTGAGCCAATCACCTCTTTCCATTTCCCAGAGTCCTGAGAACATGCTTACAGATGCACACACAGTGCCGTGCACACACACTGTGCAGGGAGTTGACGACCGAATTTCCTAATGCACCCAGTGTTTTTTTCTTAATAAAAAATAATTGGTGTAATCACTCATTGCAGAAAAAAATTATCTCAAATGATTCATAAATAAGAGAGCATGCCTACAAATTAGAAGCCTGTCACAGGTTAATTGCCTCCTGTAGCTTGGAAATACAAACCCTCCATTTTCTCTGAAGGCAGGGTTGAAGACATCAGTGCTACTTCCTGATATCACAGAGCTCCTCCCTTCCTGAGCACATAGGTGGATTAAACTTCTTTCCCCC
This sequence comes from Cynocephalus volans, assembly GCF_027409185.1. Classification (NCBI taxonomy): domain Eukaryota; kingdom Metazoa; phylum Chordata; class Mammalia; order Dermoptera; family Cynocephalidae; genus Cynocephalus; species Cynocephalus volans. The sequence goes on along the minus strand of NC_084475.1, from coordinate 56,022,618 downwards.
TCTGAAGTTAGTGTTGGCCAGATGACTTGCCTTGGACAATGAAGTGAAAGAGGGCACATATGATACTTCTGGGTCACTTAAGAGTCAGTGTGTGTTTCTATATGCAGCCCTCCCTGCTGTGTAGACCAGTGGCTGCTCCATTAGCTCAGGACCCACCATCAAATTGAGATGACACTGAGCAGAGCTTCAGTCAACCTGGGATGAACATATAGTATGAGAAAGAAATAATGCTTTATTGTTTAAGCTGCTCAGATTTGGGGGTTCTTTGTTTCCATAGCAAAATTTAGGAAATTCTGACTAGTAGAGCATTGCTGATAGGCTCATACTTTTCAATAATAATGTGTTTTTCATAAATGTCTCATCATTAATGGAAGTTTGCACATATCCGTTGAAAGACAGGGAGAGGTCAAGAGTTTGGTCTTTCACTGTGCCCGAGAACAATTGCATAATCATGATATCTTCTTCCATTTAGATGGTGCTATAATTTCTAAAGCCTGCTCTCAGAAATAACTCTTTATCCTCATCGTACATCTGTGAGGATGTACATCTGTGAGATACATTGGGTGATTTCACCTTTTTTTTTAATATGGGGAAAATAATATTTAGAGAGTTTAAATGACACACCTAGAACTGTGAAGGTAGTAAGAGAACTGTCCTCTGTTCACTGTGATATTCTGCCTCTGGTCCTCAAATAGGTTGAGAAATTCTTTTAGTTAATTCTCTTTGTAGGATGATGGAGATTTGGGGAAACTAGTCAACAACAAATGCATTGTATCTTGAGGAAGGCAACTGGATGTTATATAGCTGTCCTGAAGCAGCTTGAAGGCATCGAGGGACAACAGAAGCCTAAAATTCATGGCAAGCTGGTCTCCCAAGTCTGAGGAAAGCTGCCTGAGGCAGATGGAATCTCATCTGTGTGTGTCTCACATCATACTGCAGCTGAGGGAACCCAAAAGCATTCTGTTCTGGGTTTTTATACCCTGGGAGGTGCTGGGATCGCTAGGCTAAAGTATGGCAGGAAATTCTGTCCGAAGAGGGTTGGGAACAGAGCTGGGGCTGTTCCCGACAGTTCCTCCATATCTTGATATGTATAGCTCCTCCTTATCTCAGGGTATTGCATTCCTAGCACATCCTACAGTTATTTTGAGAACTACAAGTGAGAAAGTGGGGAAGAGCTGGGTCAACAGAGGACATCCAGTGATCTGTCCTGCACTGGTCTCCTGGGTGCTCATCATAGTGATTAGTATATGGTTGGACTCAATAAATATGGCTATTGCTTCACTTTTAATGTGAGCCATATCCTCTCTCTCCCCATACCACCTTATTCCCTACCTCACCACCTAACTTTTGCCCACATCAAATGTTCTTGAAGTTCTTCACAGAGTCCAATGTCCTACAATTAAAATGAACACACCTGATTAACCACAATGTCTAAAGCTCATACGAGTACGTAACAATAGCTGTAGCAGGCAGTCTCTACCGCGGCCCCAGTCCCTGCCTCCTTGTGTTCCCCTACGTAATCCCTCCCCTTGAGTTTATGCTGGGTTTGTTGGCCCAATTCTAACGAACAGAATATGATGGAAATGACGGAATGCCATTTTCAACATTATTTACAAAAGGACTGTGGCTTCCATCTTGGGCACTCTCTGGCACTCCTCTCAGACCACCAGTTGCCATGTCATGAGGACATTCAAGAAGTCTGTGGAGAGGTCCAGAGTGAGAAACTGAGGCCTGGCATCAGCCACATGAGTGAGTTTGGAAGTGAATTCTTTAGCTGCAGTTGAGCCTTGACATGACTGTAGCCCTGGCTGACAGCTTGATTGACAATCTCATGCAAGATCTTGAGCCAGAGGTACCCAGCTAAGTCACTCCCAGATTCTTGACTCACAGAAACTGAAATACTATAAATGTTTGTTGTTTTAAGCCACAAAGTTTTGGGGTAATTTGTTAGGCAGTAATTGATAACTAATATAAAACCAAGCCTATTCTGAAAGGAGGGTTTAATGGGCAAAGACCTCAGGTGGAGCAAGACAAGCTCCAGAAGGAAAGAAGCACTTAAAGTGATGGAGGTTCACACAGGACATTTGTGTACTGCTCACTTTCATCTGTCATTTTCATCCTAATTTATCAGGTTATACAAATATAAAAGTTAAGGTATTTTGAAATGTACAGACAGTGAGAGATGAACTAACTTAATCCAGCTTTTGCATTTTATAAAATAGAAAATCAAGACCTGGACAGGATGTCTTAACATGTTCCATGTCACAAAATAATCCAGTCACAGGGCTTGAAACCCAGGTTTTCCAACACCTAGTCCAATGCTCTTTTCTTTTGTACCATGCTATTTCTCTCCTCACAGTTAAAGAAAATAAAGTTTAAAGTTAACCATTGTGTTTCCACAAAGATTCTTAAAATCTCACCACATTTCTCACTTTAATAAATACCAAAAACTGACTTTCAAAGACTTTTTCAATAGTTTGTATAGAATATAGTCATTCATTCATTCAAAAACTATTATTAAGGGCCGAGCCCGTGGCGCACTCAGGAGAATGCGGCACTGGGAGTGCGGCGACGCTCCCGCCGCGGGTTCGGATCCTATATAGGAATGGCCGGTGCACTCACTGGCTGAGTGCCGGTCACGAAAAAGACAACAACAACAACAACAACAACAAAAAACTATTATTAAGCACCTATGGTGTGCCAGGCACTGTGCTAGACACTAGGGTTATTATGATGGTAAAAATATTTGTTGAAGACACCAAAAGAAGCAGCACCTGAATCTTGTCTATCAATGGTGTTTCCTTTTGTCATCATCAATAAATACATTTATTCCCATAGACAGAAATCATTTAAAGCCTCAATTTTTCAACGTCAGTACCAGTCCAAAGCTGTTAATGCTTGTCTAGAGAGTTGATTTCAGTTTCACACTCGGAGTGGGCCAGGAACGCTTTTGTCAGTGGTTCTAGACAAGGCAATGTCCACATTTCCAGGTAGTCCTCCCCGAAGTGGGAGAATGCTCTGGGCTGCTGAGCCCCTTGTAACTGGAGACAAAGAATCTTCTCTGCATAACTGCTATGACTTCACTTGAATTATTAGGAGCTAAGTAAATTCTTAAAAAGGAAAAATAGTGAGACACTCTCTGACACATTTTGTGAACATCAGTGTACTAGAAGTGAAACAGCATAGATTTCTGGAGTCAAAACTCCTGGCAACGGTGTTGGCTTGATGCACTCTAGTTAAAAGACATTGGACAAGGCATTTAATGTTTAGTCTTCTATCATTCATATACAAAAAAAAAAAAAAATGGGGATAGTAATTGTATCGCTTACCTGTGGGAAAAGCTTTGTAAGCTAATAAACAGTTTTCAACAGTTTCCTATTCCCCAAGTACAAGATACTTGAAAGCAAATAAGTGGTGATCCCATTTTTTACTCTTTTGTAATCTGTAGGACTGTGCCTTATACTTAGTAGGTACTCACTAGTTGTTGAAAAGCTACTGCTTAATAATAGTGATAATCTCTGAGCACCTGCCAAGTCCTAGGTAATGTCTTAAAACACTTTACTTGTATTAGCTTTGATTCCTCATAGTGACTCCATAAGGAGTCACTATGAGGAATCTAATACTATCCCCATTATATGGATGAGGAATACTAATACTATCCCCATTATATGGATGAGGAAACTGAGGCATAGAGAAATCGAATAATTTGTACAGTCACGTAGGCAGAGCTGGAATTCAAACCCACATAATCTGGCTAACTGCCAAGATTTCCTGCTTCTCCATAAGAACTGTATTGATTTACTGTTCCTCATTAGGAGAAATATAGGCAGAAAGCAAAAAATTAGTTCCCGTATGTTGAATAAATAGGTGCTTCTTTTAAATGAGTTTTCATCTCACATCAAAAAAAAGCAAAAACAAACACAAAACAAAACTAACCCCCAAACAAGTCAAACCATATTGAGGTATCTTCAGTTGAGTCTTCCAGTTGGATGAGCTCTTGGCAATTGATCATTTGGGATGTTGAGGTGGAGCTGAGGTCTTTCATCTGGGAAAATATCTGAGAGGCAAGAAGAAGCAGGCTGTGAATGGTTACCTGTGCTTGAAAATTATTTGTGCAGACTGGTGGGTCTGGTTGAATCTTTGGACTATAGCCTGCCTATCTCCTGTCACAGTAAGCATGTGATGACAGGGGAATAAATTGAAAGACTAGGAAAGACCTATCAAACAAGCAAATGGCAGAACAATTTTGAAAAAAATCTAGAAGAGAGACAAAGGGAGGTAAAGAAGAAACTAGCATTTCTTGAAGACATCTTATGCTGGATATATATAATCTTATTTAACCTCATCTCAGTAATTTATATAATGCTAAACACATCTTGCAGATAAGAAAGCTGAGGCTCAGAGAGGTTAAGTAGTATTACTGGAAAGCACTCAGCTGGAATGCAAAACCAGCCTCCTCTACTCACTCCAGCTGTCCATTCTGCTACTAGCATGTTCTATCTCCGCTGCTGGTAGCCTTGACTGACTTTTTACTAAAGTGCTGTTAGTTGCAAGGAGCTACTGGTGAGTAGAAGAAGACTACTGAGAAACGGCCAAGAGGATGTTGTCATTATGTTGGGGGGAGGAGGAAGAAACACAGGGCTGAAAGAAAGGGTGAAAGACCAACAGAAATCACAAAACACCATGAGTCAGAGAAAAGCCTTTAAGCTTTTGACAAAGTATAGAAAGAACATGATACCCTTGCAGTGCGAATTTTCCAGAGGATGGGTTTCTGATCCTAACAACCCTATTAAAAAGCAGAGGAACACTGCAGGAAACCTCAGATACCTTTCTTTCTTTTATCCTTTTATCCTTCCCTCTCAAGTTCCTTTCTTTTCTCAGGGTCACTGGTTTTGGATCTTCTCGTTTTCTCTGAACCATAAATTAGTTTTTGACATTTTTGCCCCATTCTTTAAGAAGTAGTCTTGTCAAGGTCAAATTGCCCAAGATGCTTAGGTCAGTGGTCACCAAATGCTGATCCATGGATGTGGCTCATCCAGGATGAGGTTGTCGGTGCTCGGGTGGAGTGAGAAAAACCTGAACAACCGAGGGAGCTTTTCGTAATGCAAAATGCACCAAATACCAACTGTCTTTTGTTCTGAGATTCTGTTCTTCTTGCTGGTTTGGTGTTTCAGTGTATCTAGCTTTACGAAATGATGGTGGTGAGAGTAGATGATTCTTTTTAAACACTTTTAAAAAAATTGAAGTGGTCTGTGAAATCACCAGTTTGAGAGGCATGCCTCATCCATTAGAAAGAGTCTGGTGATGCACACTGATTAAGACTCAGAAAAATATCTCGGTGGGGAAGGTCTTGATATTTTTGCTGGAAAAATTCATAGGTTTTTTAAAAGATTAAATTAGATTATATATGTGAGACCTGTACTGCAGCATCTGGTATATTGTTGGTATTCAAACAATGCCATGATTCCTCTCCTTTGACACTCTCTTCTTTGATGTGTGCGACAGGTCTGTGCATCACATGACTTTTAACCTCATGGCCCTGGCTTCCTAAATACTGGCTAACCCTAGTTTTAGTTTTGATGATCCAAACACTGTACTCTTTAACCAATGTTCCCAGTGGGGTGGTATCAACATCTGAATGAGAATTATGAAAGGTCCAAGTGGGATTCCTTAGAGCATCTTATAATGACCTGTTACTATTCTCCACTCCCGCCATAGGCACAAACACATGCAGAGGCAAATGATATTGCCCAGTTGTGGTCATCAAATGTTCACTATAATACTATACCTTAACCAGATAATACCCATGGCACCTTTAACATAAGAATATATATGTGAATTGGGTGGTGGTGTTTTTCTCATGAAATGCATAGAAACTAATCCAAGTTTTGTAGCCTTTTAATGTCATAACTAGTCAATGGCATTTCTTTTAGGTTTGCTTCTGCTTTGAGTCCTACATTGATAGAATCAACCATTTTCTCCCTTGTGCCCTACAGTGCCATATATGTACTGGAATGTGCCAAAGTATGTGAAACACCTGGTACAGTGTCTGAGACATTGTGGTTACTCAATACTTCTTATTGGATGACTAGATGAATGGCTAATGTTCAATGTCAAATATATTCTATTTGATAGAGGGGATGTCTAAAGGAAGCCCAAGTCATTGTAAGAGGAGAGTTCAGACTCATTCATTTACGATTCATTTATAATTGCCACTTCTATCTCCAACACCAAAAAGGTAGATTTACTTCTCCAAATAGTTCTCCGGTTGAATTTTTTGTTTGTTTGCATACCTTGTTTTCCCTTTATATACTTAACTTTATTCTTATTTTAAACCCATTTTGCCTGTGCCTGGGATTTTTTTCGGAAGAAAGCATATATGAATTTCCTTCTGCTTGAACCCAGTAAGATCTGATCCTTACTGTTTCTGAGCCTAAAACCTTTTTACCTGTTTTCTTTTCTGGATTAGGGGCAGGAGTGTGAACACTGGGGAGAAGTAATTTCTGGGGACCTACAACATTTTCCTTCCTCTGCCCCAAATGTGCGTGCACATACTTGTACTCACACACACACACACACACACATTCACAGTGAGTTTGGTTCAAAGGTCTTAGAGCATGCAGGGACACAAAAAGTGGGTATGAAATGTCAAAAAGTTTGGGCATTGTCAAAAATTCAGTTGCACAGTAGCAATCTGGGTCAGCAGGAAGGGAACTAATGTTTGTTATGCTAGGCCTTGTGCTAGGTACTTTTAAGCACATTATCTTATTGTTTCTTCAGAGAACTCTGGGGTATTATTATGACAGAGTAGAGGAGAGAGAAGCTGTAGACTAGCCTTTATTGCACACAACACAATTAACACTCGTGTCAGGCATCTTTCTAGATGCTTTTATATAACTTCACAACTCTCTGAGGCAATTACTGTATATAATTCTCATTTACATATGTAGAAACTGAAGCTTAGAGGGGTTAAACTGCTTCCTCAAGATCCCCCAGTGAAAAGTAGAGAGGGCTGGATTTTGAATCCTATTTACTGGCTTGTGCACTTTTACTGTGTATTATGCGTGGTTATGTCTTGTTCATTTTTGAGAGCATTTGTCACCTTTTTTTCATGTGCTACTGTTTACTTCTTATTAAGTAGTGTCCTTAAGTATATCAGTGTACATTATATATATTTTAGACTCCATTTACTAGCCTGTTTTGCCATGAACAATTTTGTGCTTGGCAATGTATTTGTAACTGATTTACTGAAGTCTCAACTTCTTGGTATAAACCTAAAAGTGTTCCCCCCCTCCCCAGTTCTCCTACTGTGTTGCATTGAAAATCTCCTTTCCCCACCTGTGGCATCTTTCTTGACACCATCTTGAACAGATTCTATCAATTTCAACCACTTTTGTCATTGGGGAAATTTCTTTCCAGCACTTGAAGTTCAGTTCTCTTCACTTTTAGACTTCAGTTTCAAATTTGCTTCGAAGCTCTTCCTCTCCTCTCCCCCCATTTATGGTTGAGGGGATGAAGCTGTAGTTAGGACAGTAGAGGGTGGAGGGAGGCCGGAGTTGCTCTTTATGTGCACCCCTCCACCCCCTTCAAAGTGATCACACACCTTGGTTTTCTCAGGACAGTTCCAGTTTATGCCTGTTGTCCTGGTGTAATTATTAATAGCAACCCACTCTATTGTCAAATTTGCTCTTGCTTGGACAGCAGATTATGAGATCATCTTCCCTTTTCCTCTTCTCTGTTCCCATCTGTCGTCCAAGTGAGAGGTGGGAAGAGGAAGCAGACATCTCCTTGGTGAGGTTGGCTGATCCTGGGATCCATCAATGGCCTCTTTGCGTTGCATACATCCAAATTGTTCCTTCTCCTGTGGGCTGGGACTGTGGCTATTCAGAAGAAGAAGCTCCCCACTCCACAGTTTCCTGACTTGGGCACTGGTTCCAGTGTGTTCTCCTCCACACTGTATCAGCTTTTGCCCCTAGCAATCCACTGCCTCAGCTTCCTGCAAGGGGTCCCTTTCCCATTAGGAAGAAGCACTGTACAACCTTTTTGTAATGAAAAAGGGAGGAATTAACTGTATTCAGCAAGTCTGTGCTCCCCCAGAAGTCTAGGTCCTCTCACTTCTCAGTCTCCTTTTCATAGGGACTGGAGTGGGAGGAGTGGGAAGGGGTTGTTGGCAGGGCTGGCTCTGCTCTGTACCTCTCAGTAAGTCTAATGGAAGTGGCTGGCCCACAAGTCCTTGAAACTAGATGTGGGGAAATGTACTGTTGGATGCTCAGGTTGGGTCTTGGCTAAATCCCAGGGGAACAGGTAAAGTTCTACTTGACACTGTGTCAAATATTGATAACAAATACCAACTTCCAAGCATGGCAGCAGCATCCACATTGACAGCACCAGCTACATGGTCACTATGATGTTCAGTAGAAACTGGCACTCTACTGGCGTGCAGTTTTGATTTTGGCTCACCTTTCCAAATTTGTTTTTCTCCATTTAAAGATTGTAGTTACAATATGAAAGTGGAGTGGGCTCCTTCCTTCCTAATTACCTTGTCAACTAAAAGACACTTTTTATTTCTTGACAAGCCACCTCAACCCATCAACAATATTTCTTAAAAAAATAGAAACAATACAGTAAATCTAAGAAAATGTCTTTGTTCCTAAATATATCAGTCAGCATGGCCAGTATTTTTTTTCCTACTATTGCTCTACAATGAGATTAAAACTTCCTCAGGGGGCTGGAGTCATTTGTTACCTGTCTACATTTCTACTAGCTGACATGATGTTTGACCTCTTGCAGTTATTTGAAAATAATTTGATGGTTACATTTTCTTTGTACTATTCATAGTGCCTAGCATGACATTGTGTACATATTAAGTGCTTAAACATTTTCATTATTGGTGAAGCACTGTATAGTCCCTTTGCTTCATTTTCCAGGTTGCTTAAAGAAAAGGCTCATTTAGAGAATGTTCCGTTGAGTTTGAACCAAATTTCTCAAAACTTTGCTTTCTTTGCAATAACGCCAGGACATGTTATCATGGGAGGAGTCTTGAATAGGGCTCAGAAAATGATCTTCACACCTCAGTTTCTTTTACAGACCCCTCGGATGCCAGTGTTTCTGTCTAGGCCGCCATTAGAACATTTATTTTTATTAACTTTTCTGTGCAAGCTCCTTTCTTTGTTCAGCTCAGCTTTGCAGCACTCCCAGGTGGGTACGGCCTGGTCAGGAGTCAGGCTCAGGACTTCAGCTGGACTCATAAATGTGGAAATAACTAAATGTGTTCTCTGAAGCTTTGCAGCATTGTCAGGAAATGGGCTGCTTGCATGCTGTACTTCCACGGATCTGGAAATTCTGCCGAGCTTGGGTTGACTCCAGAAAAAAGTTTAAAAGTGTTCAGGGAAGGGAGGAATTAAAGCAGGCCATTAGCTGGAGACACCAGCACTCCTGCTGAGCCTGGGTCTTGGCTGGCCACTTGGCAGTGAGCGATATTGGAGAGTGTGTTGTGTACTGTGGCGGCAGTTCGCTGTTCTAAGGATTGGGGCTTTGCAGAAACTTTCCTTCCCATGTTTTTCGTATTTCAAACATTCACGTGGCACCCTCAGGGAGGAGTGGGGTATAGGTATTGCTTCCTGCTGGAAGAAAACAAGGCACAGAGTAGACCAAACTTAGAACTCCTCAAGGATAAGTATTAGATCTTCACCATCTTGGTAGCCAGCCTAGCCTAGACTGTCAATACATATGTGCAGAATAAGTGAATGGGTATGAGGGATTTCCATTCATGTGTCATTAAAGGGAGAATCTGAGCTCCATGTTTGGTCTCTTTGGATGCCCTGAGCTATGCAAATCATTTCAGGGATGTGAGTGATATAACTCAGGACCCATTTTCCTTGGTTGAGTTGCTAGCACCACACCTTTCTCATTATTCTAAAAACAGGAGGGAATTTTCTCATCTAAATTTAGTTGCAAAGGTCTAAATTGAATTTTTAGGTCACACAATTGAACTATCATACTAGGGAGATGGAGTTTTGGCTGGAGGAACATGAAGTTCAAAGTCTGTCCCCTCTTTGCTCCTGGACCACCAGAGCTGTGAAATACAGAAGGCAGGGGTGTGAGGGCAGTGGCCTGGAGGCCAGCTGGCTTCTGGTCCTTGCCCTAGTTCAGACCTTAAGAAGACAAGGTAAAAAGGCTACTGGTCACTGGAAGAAATACAGGAGATTTTGGGTAGTTGGTGTCATTTGTGTCACAGCTTTCCAGGAACCTCCCCAGGAGACTAGATGGGAATTTGGTGATCAATCAAGTAAAAAGAGAAGTAATTAGAGCTTTAGGCTTACTTTAAATGTATTTGATTATTTTTTTCCATGATGCAATTTGGGGAGGATCTTTTGGGGCCCTTTTTTACACTGCCCCAACAGGTTTCCACCGTGAGAATCTCTTGACCATATGCTTGTGTTCATATCCTGGCTCTACCACTCACAAGCTTTGTGACCTTGGGCAAGTAACTTAACCTCTCTAACCCTCAGTTTCCTCAATGGGAAAATTGGGAAGACAGCAGTACTTAAAGCACAGGTTTGTCATAGGACTCAATGAATTAATACATGTAAAACTATTAAAATAGTGCATTTATGCTAACTGTGATTATTGTCATTTTGCCTAAGTGCCATCAACCAGACAATTTGATGCAGGGGCCAAAATATTTTTTTAAATTGAAGCTGTTTGTTAGAGCACTGTCTGGAGGCAGGAGAATATACTAGTTGAACTCTCAAAGTTTTCTTACAAATCATAGTCCCCCCGAATATTCTGATTTCAATCTTTGTTACCTTCGCAACTGGTTCTTGGCTCTAATTCCCCAAGTTCTTTTTAGAGCATAGTGTATTAGTTCTCCATATGAATTTAAAGGGAATTTGCGTATGTTGGTTAATGTTTCTGAAATCTCAAAATGAAAGGCTATAAATGTATTTTCAAGTGCACACCTCTGTGTCCTTCTTCTGTTTTGAGCACTAGTTATGAAATTAAAGCTGGGATTAAACTGTAAAATGTCAGCGAATGGTTCGGAGTCTTCTGGAGTAAATTCCTGCACTGTAAGCACTTCGTTACTTGTCTCTAAATTATGAAAAAAGGGGGAGGGAGGAACTGGCTCAGATCACCTAGGCAAAGCGATTTTCCATGAACACTGCTGTCCCAATGCACAACAGGAAACTTATTGAAAACCTAGCGGGTTGGAGAAAAACAGTAGCTAGCTCAACAAAGAGTGTCAAGAGAAGATAGGGAAAGAATATAGAGGAAACAAAATTACCCAAAGACTACTGAACTTAGCTCTCTGTAAGAAACTTTCTGTAAAGTCATGCCTGGGAGTGTCTATGACTCTCCAGGGGAAAGTTCATGCACACTTACATGAGCACACCAATACACACACACACACACACACACACACACACACACACACACACACATCTGGTACTTGAATTGCAGATAACCTAACCTGATACTAACCTTGGCATAGGTACAGAAGTAATATTTTTACCAGAATGAACTGTGTTGAACAATTTCTCCAATGCATTAGTCATGCTTTAACTTTAGACATGCAGGTTTTCTTTTTAACCCATTTTAATGAACATGGTTTTCTGATTTGATCAAGGAAAGGAAAATATCATTTCTGAACGTCAGAGTGACTCATGCACTCATATATTGTAAAATCAATCAAGTATCATCTATTTCAAGGCATCATATTTAGTAAATTGGTGAGCCTACTTTTTATGGGTTCCATTCAATCATCAGAATTGGTAAATCACAGAATTATATATAGAAACAAACAAAAAAAAGAAAATAATGGTGAAGTCAATGTATTACTTTGGACAGGTAATAATTTGTTATTCTGCCAGAGCTATGGCTTACTGAATAAAATAGGTATTAAAATACATCTGATATTGCTAATTTATCCTTACATTTATCAGCATTTTTTGAAGCACTGTAAGTAATTTTGTATTTGCCTATAGGATTACAATAAATAGTGAAACGATGCTGACTTTTTTGAGGAACTGCTCTGCCAGGTGCTCTACTTAGTGATTTAGTAACAATATTAGTTAAGGCAGTAATTCTCAAACTGTGTGTTCTGGACGTATCAGCATCACCTGGGAACTTGTAGAAATTCAGATTCTCAGGGCTCATCATAGATCTACTGATCAGAAACTTTGGAGATGGGACCTAGAAATGTGCATTTTAGTAAGCTTTCCAGGTGATTCTGATGCATGCTCAAGTTTGAGAACTACTGAGTTAGTAGTGGGTAATGACTCTTTGGTTGTCTCAGGGTAAAGTTACTCTACTATAGCAAAGATATTAAACAAGTTTATTATCTTATTTAAGTCTTGCCACAATTAATGAGAAGGGATCATCCCGCCTTTTTAAAGCCAAGAATACTGAAATTTATATAGATGAAATTCACACAGCTAGGATTCCATTCTAAGCCAATCTGCCTTCAAAGCATGTGGGTTTTTCCCACTTGTCTATGGGACCACCAACTGCAGCATGTTTCCCATTGTCTATACAGAAAAATTTATTTTAAAGTGGTTTACAAAGAGTTTTAGATCTGGAGGATATCAAAATAAAAAACTGGACACACTATTAACCTTCATCTAGAGAACCTGTTTTCCTCATTAATTTGCCATATGAGCTCAGCAAATTACTTAGAATCTCCATTCTCTCATTTGAAATAAGAGAATAATAGTGCATTTCATCATATGTCTGGTGAAAAAAAAAAGAGATGGTTTCCAGGGCACTTGGAGTTCCTCAGATAGTACTAATCTATTCAGTTGTACTTTACTAAGAACATAACCTAAAGAGTTATGTAAAAATAAAATTTTCTCGATGAGGCATACTTTGAATATACTAGCGGAACGTTAATATAAAATATTACAACCCTTAATTGGAGTAAAAATAACATTTTTGTTATATGAACTATATCCTCCAATACAGTTTGTTTTGCCAAGGAGCAATGGAGGAACTCTCCAGAAAGTGTTCTTCATAGAACAATTGTTTCATTGGGAAAAGAAGAGATTGGGAATTACATATGCACAAAGACAAAGCTATTATTATTTTTGGTCAAGGAATTTTATTGGTAAAGGTGTTTTACAGCTGTCAGTAAACAGCTACAACTCTTAATATCACTGACTGTAGCCAGCACTGAATTTTTCCTAAAAATAATAGCCTTCATTTCATAGCTAGCACTAGTATTAGTACAGACTTTTCTCTTTTACCTTTTGTTACACACACACAAAAATGTAACACTCTTCAAACTAGATACTAAACTATATGTGTAATTTTTTTTCTATCCTAATGTTAGTTCTCAAAGGGACTAATTTCAAACAATTATGTGATTTCTTTATTCAATTGTATTAAAATCAATTAGATAGATGAAAACCTGTGTTGAAGGAAAAAATGCCTAAATATGTTTGTAATTAGAATACGTATTGTTAAAGTGCCACACATCTGTGTTTAAAGGTGTACAGTTTTATGTAGGGATACTTTTTGAGTTTTCAGAAGCATAGAAAGTAAAAATGGGGCTCAGATTTCCTGAAGTTCTCTGATTGAAGCACTTTAGCTTTTAGTGCATTCAAGAGAAGGTGCTTTCAGAAGGCACAGAGGAGGGAAACATTGGAGGATAGAAACTGCAAATCTGAATGCCTGCTAGGAAGGTAAAGTGCGATGTGGGCTGAGTGAAAGATAATGGAGCATGGTGGGGACTGTGGCAAAGCTGAGAGAGCTCATATACCAACCAAGAGGACTTTGCATCTCAGCTCCAGCTGACATTTGTCTTGTAGAATTCCAGCCCAGTGTTGCTAGATATTTTTTTTCAAGAGGAGCTAGACATGTAAATTTTCATGTGACATCTCCTAATTTTTAAATGTTAAGGAAAAGGCTTTTAGAACAATGAGATCTCTACCATGCAAACCAAATAAAGCTCATATGTGGGCTAAATTCGGCTCATGTACTGTCCATTTGTACTCTCTGAGAAACAGAGGTGGTGTGTGTATGTGTGTGTAGGCAAGATGGGGCAATAATAGTTGGGGTTGTGTTTACTGAATTGATTAAATATGTTTGTGCATAACTTTAGGTAACTGGAAATAATATGACATGGCCTTGAGCCCCACCACGATTTCAGGAAATTCCAACTCAACATTCTCATGGTGATATATTCTCATGGAGTCAAGAAAGAGATAAATTTGGCCATTCTTTATTATTTTGGCTGACTAATTAGGGTCATATTGCTTGCCAGCCCATAACCACAAATAAACCCTCAAAAGCTTAACTGAAGTTTAGTATATTTAAATTGGTTTCCAATTATGTTGGTAATGTAAGCAACTGTAGGTGCAACCACAACTTCATTTTTATAATTGAGCTGTCCGATAGATATCCTTAGGGCATGACTTCACCATAAGAAGTGAAAGTAGGGACAAAATGCCCTTTTAATTTTCACTCTGCTGGAAAGCCAGACATAATTCAGTCGTGGCAGTGTTCTGCTACTTGTGGTTGGTGTGGTTCCTTTTGCTCATAAAAATAAAAACCATCTCACATCATCTTTCTTCGATTGTCTCGTAAATGTAAATCAAAGTGGGGAAAAAGCTATAAAGCAAACACAAATACCCACTAGATAGGCTAAGAAATAATGGAATGGAATTATTCCTTAAGGTACTTAAGTACAGTACTTTGCATAACAGACATACCTCTTTTTAGTCTATAGATGGAGTCCTGAAAAGTTACATGTAAATCAATTTTTCAAAACTAAATCATATTTTAAGTGCATTAGATAAGTTTATTATTTAAAGAAATGCTAGTATGAATCCTTTTGGAAAGCAAAAACCATCTTTTATAAAAGATGAAATCTCAATTCTAATATATCTTTGTGCAAATTCATGGAGCCATTAAGCAATTTGTTTTAACTGTGGTACTTATCTTGTTTACTTCTCCAGCATCTTTTACCTGCAGACCTCAAAAGCCTTTGCGAGTAATGTGTTTAGGGTTTTGCTCTTAGATTTAACTTAGCTTGACATATCCACAAGGTCTTGAGTCAAATACAGAAATGCTTGATAAGTTTCAAATCAAACGAATTTACGAGCAGAGAAGGGGCTATATCTGAGTCAAGGCTCTCAGGGTGGCACATGTAACACAAGGTTAAGTGGGACTTTTGGTCCTGTAGGTAGAAGAAATATCTTTTCTTCTCATCCTAGGCTCACGGCTGAGACCCCTATAACAAAAGACAAATTAGCAAGAGAAAAAGAACACAGATTTATTTAATGTAAGTATTATGTGACATAGGAGCCTTCATAAGGAAACAAAGACCCAAAGAATCAGGGAAACCTGTGTATTTTTATGCTAAGTTCGATGAAGTGGGAGCTGTGAAGTATGATGAGACAAAAGTGGTATGATCTAATAGTATATATAATGGGAGTGAACTGGGGGAACCTGGCAAGACCTGTTGGTTCACATTCTTCTCTGTGTCTCTGGGTCTTCAGAAATAAGGACATCTATTTCCTTCAGGTACAGGGTAGGCACCTTTCACACGAGGGTCTTGTGATTTCCTTTAGGAGAAGGTCCCAAAGAAGAATTCCTGCTTCTGTGGTTTTCTCAAATGCCAAGGTGCCATATTTTGGGGTAGTGTGTTCTGAATCACTCAGTACCTTAAGTTCTGAAAAGATGACTTTAATACTTATTTCACACTATGTAGAAATTCAAAGGTCAGACCAAGAGGTCATGCTCTCCTCTCTGTCTGGGCCCCAGATCTCTCATACACTATTTTAGTTCTGTACCATAATAAACAGGGAAGAAACTCAGCGCATTGCTTATTATCTACAAAACTTCATATGCAAACAGAGCATACACAGGTGCAGAGAATAGGAGGGTGGGGTGTAGACAAATGGAGCATTTTCATTGCAGCAGCAAAGAATTTCAAATTGAACATTAAACATCACCATCCTTAAAATGGCCTATCGACTCCACCTCCAGGGAATTTTGAAAGTACCCTGTGAAGTCTTTCAGCCTCAAGCCATTTATTAGCTGTTTTTATTCTTTCCTCTGCTTGTTTTTTTTCTCATTATCCCCTCTCTTTCAGAAGGACAAAACCCACCCTGTTTATGCAGAGGAATTCAGCATTCTCCTTTGTTGCCTTAACACCTGCTGTGTCCTCAGATCTCACCTTATAATCTAAGCGGTTCATCAAGATATTTCGCAAAACAAAGAAAATTTCCTCTTTGGAAATTTTGGAATAATAAAACTTTCACCTTCCTGTCACAGGAAACAACAGTATTCCATTCAAATTAACTTAAGTGGAATTAATAAACCCTTAGAAATTATTATTCTATCAGAGAGGACTCTCCTAGAACATAAGGGCAAGAAGAGAGGTTGGCCCTGAAGGGCTGGAAGGAGGAACTGGAATGCAGTCCAGAGCCGAGTAAGTTGTCCTCTTGGTCTTCCTGGCTTTCCTGAGGCCACGTGTCTCTTGTATACTACTTCATACCCACACGTTGTCGCTACTTTCTCAGTAGAAAGGCTACTCCTATTTCTTCATGTGCATGGCTGCCACATAGCTCTCAAATTCACATAAGCCAGTCCGGACATCGTCTCAGATCTTTGAGCATCTTCGGTTCCCTTCCAAATTCCCTGGAGACAGAATCTGATTGACAGCCTGGATCCTATGCCCATCAGGCACGGGGGACAAAACTTCACGTAGTGAAAACAAAGGCTGCTGTGAGCTTACCACTGAGAACGGAGAAGGGACAGTTTTTAAAGAAGAGGATGAGCTGGGTTTATTCTCAAAATAGAAGTCATTTGCAGACTAAAATCCAAAGTAATTACCACGCATTTTATCTTCAGGTACGGTGACAGCGTGACATTGCTATAAAGTATCCAATAAAGTCCAGTGCCTGACTGCATGATGGGGGATGAGGAAGTAAAAGAAGGCATGACAGGAGAAAAGTATCCATGGCATCTACTGGTAGGCCAAACAAATTCCACTCAAGGAAACAAGTTGAAAATAAGTCCAAGAAGCAATATGGTTTAGGGCAAAAAAAGGAACTGGGGTGCAGACATGAATTAATTGAACTTTAACTTCTGTGTACACCGAGTGTCCTAGGAGATCATTGTCCAAGATGAAACTGTACGGAGTGTCAGAAGAATGAAAGGGAAGAACTAGGAAGAAGCAAAGGCTTAATTAAGGAGGCCTCACAAGGCTCTTTAGCTTTTTTCTATCACTTCTGTGTACAGCTGGAAAAGGAAACAAGCATTGATTGGGGAAAAGAAATTTTTCTTGATAGTATTTAACAATTTAACAAACTAACCAGAGCTATATCATTTCATCTTTTTAAAAACAGGGGATATTCTTCTTTTTTGGATAAATGGAAGCCAGGAGATGGCTTTGCAGACAGATTCCGTCCCTCCAGTCCGACCTTCTATCAGTAAGCATTAAATTCCTCTTCACAAATGGAATCACAAATCTCCAATCTCAAATTTTGGAAAAAAAAAAAATTGGGAGGATAAAAGTTCACAGAGCTCTCCTTTTGTTTAATATGTTTCTAGAAATGTTTAAAAGTTCCTAACAGAGCACATTTAATTTTATGGCAAATAGACCAATGAACACCAAGAAAATAAAGTAGTCCTCATTTTACTCCAATAGGGTTTCTGCCTGGCCTAACTGAGCTTGAATGCTCTTTGGGCTGAGGTCACACGAAGATGTTATCATCACCTCATTGTCTGAAGCACCTGGCTATGGAATCCGGAGTGTGAACAATTGCCGAATGACAGTCATTGTGAGCACTGGCCTGCTTGCCTAATTATACAGCTGTCTCCGTGCACTGGGCAATTTTTCTTTCCAAAGTCTCCTCCCCTCTGCCCAGCTTCAAGCCACATAGTAAAGAGAAGAATCCACAGCCCTCTGCACTGGGGCTTTCAGAGCAACCACAATGCCATCAAAGTACGGGGCCTGCAGGAGTGGCAGCAGCCATTTCCAGAGTGTGGTTGGCCCACATGTTGCACTTCGGTTGTCATGTGGGTCAGATGAGGGGGCTGCTCAGGGGGCCACATGTGAAAATGGGGATGACTCAGGCTCCATTTCTAGCTCGTTCTGGTGTTGCAGTTCCTAATTTTGTCTCCTAGCTCTTTTAAGTTGGCAGAAAGGAGACTGTGAATCTGCAAGGTCCATCGCGGAGTTGGGGTGGTGGTGTTCACACGAGAAGGTCAAGCCCTAAGTCCTGCGGGAGGTAATCGGGATCAGAGAAGAGCTAGATAATATGGTGAGAGGGCAAGGGAGTATAAGTCAGGGGAAGGAGAATAGTTTTTAGGGATAAAATTAACCTGTGCTGCGAAACTTTATTTTGGGGAACCATTGTAAGCGTCTCGTGATGCTAAATATATAATCAAAGGTCACAATCACCCTACAACTGGGTACAGCACAAAGAGGTCATTACAGATATGTCATGTTATGAGATTAAAGTTGATCAGAATTCAAAAATAGCCAGAGGTTAGTTAACAGACTTTACATTTTCTGGTAACTTTTCCATTTCTATTGAAGTATATGTTTGTTATAATCCATTTATGATGGGGATACATGGCTGACTGCTGGTGCTCTTCTCAGAGATTTGATGGTAGGAGGACAGAGTGGTGGTAATATCTGCCACCTGATATTGGCTTTAAAGTAATCCACAGATGACCTGATTTTAAGATCTTGGATTGCATAATCCATATATTGTATTTTCTTATATTTTGTTACTATCCATTACAATATTACATATAATAGAAGCTTCATAAACACTTGATAACTAGTACGTGGCAGTATGTTTTATTAAAGCCATAATGTCAACAGACATACTGTTTATATCTAGATAGCTAGCTAGCTAGATCCGCTTATCCAAATATCTATTTAATATAAATTTACTAGGCTTCTCCTTTGTGCCAGAGTCTTTGGTCAGGACTGAGAGGTATTAAGTTGTGATAAATTATTCCAATACTGAAAACTGGGTCTAATAGAATTATGTTTTATGTATATGTATATGAAATATATATGTAAATAGATGTCAGACAGATCAGAGAGACAGAGAATAGGTGATTTTTCTTTTCTTTTGCCTTAAAAACAACAACGGCAACAACAAAACTTTTTACAGAACACATTTAGCTTCCTTAGAACCACTGTTTTTCATTTCATCTCTAAGAAATTTTGGTGACTCCAATGTTCCCAACTTCTCTTACAGCTCAATGAAGCCACATTACTAAACTCCAACCAATGAGACATAAGCAGAATTTAGTGTGATCTTAGAAAGTGTCCTTTAAAGGAAATGTGTGCACAGTTCCTTGCCTTTTATACATTCTCCTGTCTGGAACACAGATGTGATGGATGGAGTCTTAGCAGCCACTTTGGATCATGAGTACAAGCACCAAGTCCTAGGGATGGTAGAGCAATGGTATGCAAGTTGCCATCAAATCAGTTCTGGATGCCTAGATGTTCTGATGTCATGTGACAGAACAGTGAAATTTTATCCCGTTTAGTAATCTTGTTTTGAGTTTCTTTAACATGCAACAAAACCTAATCCTAATTGATACTTACTCTGCCAGTTTATGCTACCATTAAGTTTTAGATATCCCTCTGTGGAAAAGACCTAGAAAATCTAAAAACTCATGAAAGAAAGTTCATCAGCACTCACAGCTGGGAAATAGAGCTATTCAAATGTCAGATATCCTGAGGAATTCCCACTGGATTCAATGGAGGTCAAAACAAAGGACACCCCAAGGTGGAATATAATCTGTAAGGGAGTTTTGTGACTTTGTGAGAAGCAAGTGGAAGAAATCTTGGGCCTTACTGACAACTTTATAACTTGGAGAGACCCAGGCAGGAGACAGAGACGGGTTTAGGAGGTTGGAGACTGTTTCCCACCAATGTCAGCAGATTTGAGGTCAGAGTTTTGGGTGGTTGGACGACATGAGCAGAAGCCTCCAGAGGCACTGTGCAGTGGCTCTGGAAAAGTCATTTCCTGAGGCTGAAATGATCTTAATTGATGCAGCAGGGAGTTGCCTAGAGAAATCTGACCTGGAAATTCTCAGATGTGGGCAATAATACCAAAAAGCAGGCTTCTGCAGTGGCAGTGGTTATAAAGGACCAGCTTCCTGAGAGGGCACATTTCTTTACTTACGTGGTAGACAGCTGCTTGCAAGAACCAAGCCTGGGAACTTCAGGGCTTTGGAATCAAATGGTCAACAAAAACAGTGAAGGAATCTTTCCTCGAACAATCAGGGAGATCCTTCCTGCTCCTAGAAGGTAGCCCCGACAATTGGTCTAACTCTGGAATACCAGCTTTACTGAAACTGTAGAAGTCCCTTATGTTTAAATCCCCTACCCCCAATTCTCCAGGATTTCCAGACCCCATCTCTGTTCCTATTGTCCCAGCTTGTCCTTCCAGCTACCGGGTCATTGATTTTGCCCTAAGCATATCACCTTGAAATCTGAAAGATGTCTTCTAATCACAAGCCAGGAAGAATCTCCCACCTTGTTTCTGAGGGGAATACCAGCACTGAATAGACTTTTTACTATTTCAAAATGAGAAACTAGGGGGAAAAAAGGATTCTGTGAATAATTCTGAATTGAAATGAGCAATAGTTTAAACTGAAAGAAAACATATTTTGATTGTGTTCCTTTTAGTGTTTCTTTATTATAAATTTAAATTATTTAAATTTTTATTTTTATCAAAGTTATATATTTAGATCTAATTTTAAAAGTCATCTGAAAGACTTACCGTGCCAGTGTTCTCTTCCTCATCACTGATTCTCATTCCTCTAAGGCTATCACTTATAATTCCTATAGCTACTTCCATGTTTAGTTAACACATTACACTGCTGATGTTTTTAGGTCAGATATCATTGCCTATTATAGAAAACGAGTTCCTGACCCCATGTTATGAACTGAATGTTTGTGTCCCCCCCAAATTCATATGTTAAAAGCCTAATCCTGAATGTGATGGTAGTAGGAGGTGTGGCCCTTGGGAGGTAATTAGGTCATGAGAGTGGAGCTCTCACGAATGGGATTAGTGCCCTTGTAAGAAGAGACATGGCAGCTCTCTCTGCCCTTCACTGTCTGAGGATACAGGAAGACGGTCATCTGCAAACCAGAAAGAGGGCCCTCACCAGACACCAGATCTGCTGGCACGTTGATCTTGGACTTCCCAGCCTCCAAAACTGTAAGAAATAAACACGTGTTGTTTAAGCCACCTAGTCTATGGTAATTTGTTATAGCAGCTCAACCTAACTAAGACACACCACATCTTTCATTATAAACATATCAACACTTTATTTTATTTATAATTAGTGTTTACATTATTGTGATTATGTAAATAATGCTCACATTTGCATCATTTCCTTTCTTGTTCAACTTTCTGTTTTGGCTGGAGCTAATAATTGCATCCTTTCTGTTTGTTTGCTTAGTGTCTTTGTACCTATAAGTAATTTATTGCTAAGCTCTTCAAATAAAAAGTCAATCTCGATGCATTCAAACAGTTTTGTCATAAAGGGTAGCTCTCAGGTCCCTCCCTTCTCCTGCTGCATCTGGACTGGTTTTCTAGGCCTTCTGCACAGTAGTCATTCTGAGCTCTCTTCAGCATTTTTCTAGAATTCCCATAGTCTCTCACTGTGTGGGACCTCCAGTTTCCTGATGTTTGTGTCTTCCTCTTTCATAGTTTATTACTTTGTTTTAATGGAGAACATGTACAAGAGGCTTTCTGCAAAAGTTGGATAGCAGAAAAAAATCTTTGAGAACTTGATTGCCTGAAACATCCTTATTTTACTTTGATGCTTGGTCAGGGCTCTGGCTGGGAAATCACTGCAGACAGAATTCAGGCCTTGCTCCTTTATCATCTCATTTCTGACGTTGCTACGTCCAATGCCATTTTTATTCCCCATCCTTCCTAAGTGATCTGTTATTTCTCCTCAGAGACCTTTAGTCTCTTTTCTTTATTCCTAGTATTGTAAAATTTCAGAGATAGTTCTTGTTGCAGGTTTATTTGTTATGCTGGGCACTTGGGCCTTTGTAACCCGGAAACCTATTTCCTTTACACGTGGTAAATTTTATTATATATATATTTTTTATAATTTCTTGTTCCTCATTATTTTTAAATTTTCCTGCTTCTGAATTTATTATTTGGAAAATAGGAGGGAATTGTTAGGCCTGCTGGACCCCTTCTCTGATTGTAAATTTTCCCCTCTTAATTTTCATCTTTTCTTGTGTGTTTGCTTTACTTTCTGCAGATTTCCATCTTTTATAACATTTTAATTTAATTGTTCTCTGAAAGTTTCTCTTAAAAATTGCAGCATGTTATCATTTCATGATGAAAAATCCTCTCTGATTGCTTGAGACTATTAACACTATTTTTTTTCTTAATTTTTGAAAACTTTTTTTTTTCACTTCATTGTCTTTGTTTCCTCCGAAGGTATCTTGTTTATTTTAGCCAGTCTTTCCTGTTAGAAGTTTTTCTCAAATGTGTAGTGAGCCTTGGCTGTTTGTTCATATTTAAAATGAAGATTGAAAATCTTGTCTTCAGGGGAGGGCCTGTCAGCTGGTGGCCTCTGATTGTTGTGATCTAAAGGTCTTTTAAGAGGAGCCATCTTTCAGAGAGGAAACCTCCAATCTCCTACATGGGTGATGGGGGTCTCATGGTTCAATATGTGCTCTTTGCCTGGACCTCCAACCCCATTTTCAGCATGATACCTCACCTTTACCCTCAGGTATGCCAAGGCCCCTGACCTTGGATTCTTACTAGTTTTGTCTCTCCATGAAGTAAATTTCCTTCAGGAGGGTCCTCAAGGGTAGGGTAGGGTTCTTGGCTAAATAAATGGTGTGTCAGGGGGAAATCCTTAAAATGATTTTCAAATGTTTCTCCTGTTTTTAGCAACTTCCTTTTAGAATTATTTAGGATAATCAATTTATAATTTTCCAGGCTTATGTGGCACAAATTATATTGTTGGCTCATATTGTTAATTCCTTCAGGCTTAGGGCCCAGCTTTTTCAGTATACACACAGGCACGCACACACACACACACACACACACACACACACACACACACACACACACACACAACTAGGATCATACTATTCATAGACAAAAGCATTTTTAAAAGAATTATTGAAGGAAACAGAAATATAGGTTGTACACTATTTTGTGGTCTTATGAAAATTGAAAAAATCTGAGTTCTATAAAATAAAACCTGTAAGATGAGATGATAATATAATAAACAGTTTTGAAATTGGAACTGGTTGGAGAGGCATGCAGAAATTTAAAATGAGTTACAAGAAAAAAATAGAACCTTTAAAAAATAAATGTTTAAGAATGGAGTTTAAAATTGCAATAGGAGTAGAAATAACACCGTGGTAAATCAAATCAGGGTATAGAACATATGTCTGATAAAAATCTCCCAGAATGCGCAGGTAGATGACAAAGAAAAAAAGGATAATCAAAGCTGAGGTAAGTCACTTGGAGGCTATATTGCTGTGATCCTACTTACAGAGAGAGAGTGTTACTGAAGGGGATGTCAGAATAGAAGGGAAGCAATATTTAAAACAAATTAAATGACACTTGGCTGGGCTAGTGAATAAAGCTCTAGTTTTGCAAACTAAGTAAGTGCAACAGATCCCAGAAAATATTAATAAGAATAACTCAACAAATAGATGTATGCTGATGAAAGTCTTAAAGTTGAAAAGGAGGGACAACTTGACAAGCATCTAGATAGAAAAGACTGGTCATCTACAAGAGAAATAAAATCAAACCAAACAAATCATTCACTTTCAGATTCCCCCCCTGTAATAGGAAAAACCAGAAGACTGAAGTGATTTCCTCAGACTTTCAATGGGAAAAAGAATTGTCACCAGAGATTTCTATACTATAGCTGAGTTTTATTTGCATACAAAAGTAACGTAAACACTATATTGGATGTAGAATGATTTCCAAAGCATAAATTATATGTACACTTTCTTTTAAAAATATATGCCAAGTTTTCCTAACTACTAAGAGATGAATATACATGCCCACACCCATGCACTCAAGAATAAGGAAGTAATGAAATACAGAAAGATGAGGGATATCCTTGTAAAAACTGAAATCTTAATTTAAATTAAGGAAACAGTAAAATATTGCTCATACTAAAAATAATGCATATTTCAAAGTAAGAATGATTATTTGAAATCAAGAAACTAAATAGACCTCAAATCCTGAATTATACCACAAAAACTGTTGGGAAGAAGGAAAAGTTCTAATTTTCTCATCTAAGGAATTTATTTCTAACTAAATTCAATAATTAGGAAAAATAAATTGTGCACAATTGAAAATGTAAAGATAAGTGAGAGGTTAATTTCTTATAAATAATTAGAGGGAAGAAAGAGAAATACAACTTGTATAAAATAGAAAACAAATAAAATATCAGGGAAAGATTAAAAAAACAGGAAACACTAAAAAAAAACAAAACAGGAAAAGAAAATCGTAGGGACACATGAGCTTTAATGAAACACCATGCTATTTCCGTATGGTGCACCCCTCCAGATATTTAATTCTAGTTGCTAGTTGTCTGTGAGTTGTTGTAGGTAACCAATAGCAATGCTGAGTAATTCCTGTCTATAAACATGCAAATTCTGTCCTGATCTGGTCAATTAATCCACCTCCAACTTCCTCTCAAAAAATCAGTTTGTTCGCATTTGCACACTCATGTCAATGTTCCTGATCTATAAATTTATCTGTTCTTCAGATTTTCTTTTGAGCTGGTTATGGCATCTATCTGGCTCCCTCAGAAGTTAAATAAATTCTTTAGAACGTGTTCATTTCCATACCTCTATGAGAGTCACGATTGAACTTTTTGGGAAATTTTTCTTTTAATAAAACTAATCAGTTCTGATTAGTATAAATAGGTTAAACTCTGAGCAGAAGAAAAATACAAATATTGGACAGAATTAAAACAATGTAACATTTTTCATTGTATTAAAGGAACTGAAAAAGGTAAAAAAATAAAAGCTTGGGCTAAAATATCTTGGGCAAGTTAAGGCACAAAAAACAGGGTTAGCAATTTCAGTGCATGACTGAGTATAATTTATGTCAAGTAATAATAGATAGGACAAAGAACGGCAAAGTAAGTATTTGAAATTTCAATCCACAATGAATTCATAATAGGTTCTGAATATGTGATTGAAATAGATAATGCAGAAAATGTCAGAAAAACAAGGAGAAATGATCAGGTCTTATAGCACCGAGAATCTCTTCTGGGATTCTCCTCTCTACTTGACACATAGAACAGGATAAATAAATACATAAGTAAAGATCCAAGTAACATAATGGCCAATATTGATTTATTGGTCATATATTGAACTTTACACACAATAAGAAGGTAAGTGACATAGCTGTGGAAAGTTCTGTCTTGCATAGGTTTGCAGTCTCAGAAAGTTTGATGTAGCCGAAGTAGACCACTAATTTCATTTAAAGAAAAGAATATATGCTCATAGACATCCTTATCCTATCCTGAATCTTACTATGTCCTTGACTTTTATCTTTAATTTGCTCAGCTCACCATTAAAGCTTGCCCAAGTGATTGACAGATTGATAAATAAATCCAAGAAGTGATTCTTTGAGAAAAACAACAAAAAAGTAGACAAACCCCTATAAAATTCAAATAATCTACATATTCAAAAATAGACTATTGTAATATATTGTATTTTATATTTATTTAATCAAATGCTGTGCTGCCATTAAGAAACACAATGTAAAGTAATACTTAATACTTAACTGAAAATGTTCACAGTTTGTTAGAAAATGGAAAAAAAGGTCATAAATGAAATGCAAAATCTTACTTTGCATTTATAAAAAATGTAAATATATGTATTAAATGTATGAGAAATAAATACCAACATATTAAAAATCTGTTCTTCTCTGGAGAGATTAGAAATTTTTATTTTTTCTTTATGCTCAGCTGTATATTCTAGCTTTAAAGTATACAAACATATAGTGAAAAAGGTTAAAATTTTGACATCTGCATTAGGACTGTCTTCTGTTTTCTCCCTGACCCACTCTTCTTTCCGTAAGAGTCTGCTCAGGCAGCTCATGAGTGGGTGGGCGAACCCCATGGTGTCCCTGGGTGGGGTGACAGCTGATGGGGTCAGAGGTATAAACCTGCCCCAAGTTGGGCTCCTTACATCCTCTCTCCTGAGAATTTCAAATTGGGATTCAGAATCACAGGTTAGTTAACTGTGAGAACGAGAATCATACAAACAAGCCTGGGGAGCTGCGGTTATCGCTTGAGTGTGGTCATTCAGAAGTCATTTATACCACTGAGCAAGCAGGACAATTGCTCTGCAAAGAGAATCATCAATAATAACAACCACGAGGGATGGCATTTACCATGCTTGTATGTGACAAGCGTTCTTCTAATCACTCTATATGAATTAACTCATTGATAGGCGCATCTAACCTTTAAGGTAGATACTATCATTATGCTCATTCTGCATGTGGGGAAACCAAGGCACAGAGAGATGACATGTCTTGGAGAAGAATGCAGAGAGCAAGGAGATGAGGGACTGGGTAGTCTCAGAGAGACGGAGCTGAGGAGGGTGTCTCCCTCGTGCCTCAGGGCTTTGCGGGTCCCAGTTCTAGTCCCTTCCTGAGGCCCGACTGCATTTCCTGCCATCTGTTTCCAAGAGATTACTCTGACTCCTTAAGCTAAACTCCCTGTCCTTCATGAGCTTGAGTGGATAACAGTTTCTTGCCGTCTAACAACACAGGGCTGAGAGGGAGTAGATACTGTGGGTGACTATGTGTAAAGTGTCTTTGATATTTTTGAATTCCTTTCATGTTATTTTTGAATCCATTCCAACAGAGGGAATAAAATATTGCTGGAATTAATCCTAAACAACCCCATACAATAAGTGGCATCTATTCTCCCAACTCACAAATCATTTTAGAAATTATTAAAAATATGCCTATTAAGAAGAAGGTGCTCATTGAAAAACAGCCCTTAAGAAGTTAAGAAAAATCTCTAGGTATTTTCCCTCCTCTCTCCACAAAATGCATATTTACGTAAATGTTTACACACGATTTCAGGGAGTGTTCACGTGTTTTAGTGTGGCTACCAACTTCTGGATTAGAGGCTATTGGTTTAAAAAATTGCATTTTTCCTTAGTTTACATATTTGTACAGTTTTGAGTTAGCTTCATCTAGCCAGAATGTTGAATATTTTAATAGCTTCTAGTCCAGCCTGTCAATCTCTGGATGGAAGAAATTGGGGGGAGCCAAAAGAGCATTGCTGGGAAAGGAATACAGAGACTAGAATTTCAAAAATGACTATTAATGGCAACAAAAATCCTTAAAGTGTTAAAACTGGATAAGAAACTTCCTTCTCCTGAGACCCAACACTTAAGCATTTTTCTTCTTTCTTTTTAGGATATCCTGGGATACAAAGACTTTTTAAAAAAAAAAATAAAAGTTTTCCCTTCTGTGGTATTTAACAAAATTATTGAAAAACTGGTGAGGATTGCCTTGGAGCAATAGGATGTGTTTTTCCCTCTGTGTTTCTTATTTTGGTGTGGTAATGGCTATGGAAAACAGCTGGATGGATATTCTTTCGTAGAAGACTCAAAGAAAATTCAGTGGCCAAATATCCAGATGAAAAGAGAAGCGTTCAGTTAATATCTGGATGTTTTGTCTACATGAGGAAAAAAATCTGTTGACGTTTCCAAATATTTGAAAAGATATTTGGGAACATCCAGATGTTTGGCCTTATGCAGCTCAAACATCCAGATGTTTGACCAAATTTCCCCCTTTTCCACCTGGATGTTTCAACATCAAGTAGACTCAGCCATGATTATAGTAATTACAAAATGTTAACTAGTGTCACAGAAAATTATTTGGGGGAAAAACATGCATACCAAAGTGTGAAGGTTATAGATGATCATAAACATTAATAGTGGGAAAAGGAGGAAGGGATTACAGCACTGACCAGTCAGCTTGAGTCATCACTAATATAAATTGTCGGCAGTAATGTTCTTTTGCAGAGGGTCTAATAATTAGGAAAAATAAACATAAACTGGTAGCCGTTATTGATTAAAAGGAAGCCAGTAGCACTTGCAGTGTTTGCACAACTTGAAAGATGTGGAAAGGGACATCCTCTGCTTTGAAATGAGATGAAAATTCTAAACTTCGTGGAAGGGGTTGAATGAGAGTTCAGTTTCCTCCTCTTGTTTTATTGGACTCAGTCTAATGTGACCCTGCAGTGTCTCCGATTACAATGTTCTTAAACTTGTGGGAATCAGCCTAATAAAAATACTGTAAAGAAATGCAGCTCATCCCTCAGCTGTGGGCCGGCTGTGTAGATTACCATGGTGCAGGAGTCAAGGTCTGCCTCCAGAAAGCAGGCTCAATTTTCTACATGGCAGTAACATGGACTTCAATGGAGGCGTTAAATGAGAAGATAATGCTTTGATTCTAATTAAGGTTCTAAAATCTGATTTTTAGCCAACTTGTTGTTGGTGAAAAACAGCGATGCCATAAATAAAATAGCCACAGATGGACCTGGATATCTGTTATGAACAACCATCAAGAAAATGCTTTTATTTTAATTGATTGATACTGAACAAAAGTAGCATTCAGCCAAAATCTTATTGCTAGTCCTGTTGTAATTATTTTTTTAACCAGTCCACCACTGCATTCCAGGGCAATGTCAAGACATCCTACGGAGGGACCTGGTACAACCTCTGCACCTGATGTGTTTGGCTTTTCATGCCAAGCCTGAAATTGGTCTAGAAATTAATCTCTTTTTAACTTGCAAAAAGCTAGCTTGTTGGGAAGTGGTCTGGGGTTCTTCTTCAAAGTTAACAATCTTCAGAGAACCTGGGGTTGGGTTGTATTTAAGAAAAATATGGTCTATCATTATTCGTAAGATGGAAATGACAGTTGCAAAGCCAATGCTGATTTTGCAAGGAGTTTATCCAGAGAATGCAGAAAGAAGACCTTAAACTCTATAAATATTTAATATTTTAATTGCTTTCTGAAGAATTAAACTCTGGTTTAATTTAAGAAAGCTTCTCAAAAATTCTTCATATCAGAGCAAAAGTCACTCAAGTATGATCCAATTAAAAGACATACATTTTGTAATATCAGCGATACTCCCAGCATTGTTTTTATTTTAAATGAAACAGAAAACGTGACTTTGGTTTAGAAAATGCTTTCATGGGGGTGTGGAAGAGGAAATATAATTACTATGCAAATTGTATGGCTCCAAAGGGGAAGTTAGCCGTAATTTCTTCCTCTGATGAGAATAATACTTTTCATCTTTACATGCCAACTAACTGGAAAAAAATCTCCTACAAGGGCATGTTCAGAAGAGTGACAGGAGAAATGGAAATGATCAGTGTTAATTAGAGAGGCCATGGGCATCATTGGGAATACATATTATAGTGGATAAGAGCATGCTAGAGACAGATGGCTTGAGTGAGAATCCTTTTTCTGTTTCTTCTAGCTGTCTGACATCATGCAAGATACATAACCTCTCTGCGTCTCAGTTTCCTCATCTGGAAAATGGGGATGATAATAGTAGTACATAGTACTAGGTTTGTAGCCAGGATTAAATAAGGGTGTATATGTAAAGCTCTTCAGTCAATGTCTCCTATGTAAATACCTTTGAAAGCAGAGTACATGAACCAAAGTGCATTGAATGAAAAGGTACATGAAGTTTGAGATGAGAAAGGGAACTGAATAAGCCATATCCTAAGATGCCGTGATCGGAAATAAAATGAGGCATGTTTTGACATGTAATGACAGTCTAAAAGATTGGGTGGCAGCAAGATGTGCACATGTGTCTGCAGAAAATGTGGTGAGAGGTGGGGAGTTGGGCAAAAGAGATCAATCTCACAGCTTCAATTAGGATTCTGTGGGAGGGGAAGTAAACTAGAATTCACAGGGAAGGAACTGGCTGATATTATTATTATTATTATTATTATTATTATTATTATTATTATTTTTGATGCAGCATTCCAGAAAACATAATCAATGGCACCCGTCCAGTTCCCATTTAGTAACCAAAGAACTAGCTGCAGCTGTTTTTTATGCCTGGTGGTGCCAGTTTGATAGTGTATAATCATATTTGCATAAAGATAAAAAGGAAGGTGTTATAGAACACAGTTAAGCCTATGGTTTCACCATGAATTAAAGGTAATTTCAGACTAATTAGGTATAATTTGTTAAGGAATTCTTCCCAGCAATGATGACTCTGATTTTGTAATTACAGGACAATGCTTACTGTGGCTTTCAAGGCAGGAGAAAGCACACCCGAGGGGGTCGTGTCCCACACTAGGCAGATCTGATGGTGCCACAAAAGACAGGTGTTTTGTCAGATTTCAGCCACACACTTTCACACCTGCAATGCATTAACTATAGCAGCAATGTTAATGAAGACCAGGTGCCTGTTCTCCAACCTAAATGAGGAACTGGCATCAGATCTGCTGTTTGCTACCTGACGTCTACCCATGTGTCTCTGACCGCCGTCCTTCTGGTTGAAGGGGAAGCTGAGTGAGTGAGTAGGCTTTTGAGTGGTTTTGCCTTGGTCCTTTTGAATTGGAGGTTGGAAGTATTGAAACAGTGGACTTTGCGTTATGGTAGTGACCTCTTTACCCACCCATTGAATTCCTGTCAGTTTCCACCCTAAAATAGTGGAAAACACTCTTCTAGCACTAAGTATCTCCAGGCTTTCTGGGCTGCCACAGCTTTTGTGCAGAGTTCAGCCTCTATGAGTCCTGAAAATAGCTGATCTGTACAGTCTACAAAATGGATTTCTAGAAAGTGCTGTGTTATCAGCTGCTACCAGGGAAAGTTTGTTTGTAGCTCGAGTCTTTTGAAACTTGAAGTTTTGCCATTCCACCCGGAAATGAGTAATGGAGGCCTTGAGTGAGCTTTTTCATTTTAATAAAACACAAGGTTTTCATTGTGTGGGCTACATCATTTTAGTGCTTTCTGTTATAAAATACAAAATCCTTTTCTCCCTCTCTTAAAAAAAGAAAGAAAAACTCTCAGCAGTGAAGCTTTTCACTCTTTTTTTCCTCCTTTCCTTTGTTTCACCACTTTGGGCTGCAGTTGTCTGTTCCTTGAAATTTCCAGCAGTTAAGTGAAAAGTTAATATTGTCTCAAAAAAAAAAAAAAAAAAAAAAAAAGTCACACACCGAAAGTGGGAAAAGAATGAGCAGGTGTAGGTTCTCAGCAGCAGGATTGTAATTATCAGACTCATTGCCACGACTTCTGGCCCATGACAAAAAGGCCTCCTTTCCCTGGGAGATGGAAGGATGGACAAAATGTTTGACACTGTATTTAAACTCCAGGTCCTAATTAAGTTAGAATGGAATCTCAGACTTTTAGAGTAGCAGATATAAATCTAAGAGTGGTAAGACCTTTCGAATCCAGCATTCTTTAACTCTTAACTTCCTGAAGTCAACCAAACCTTCAGAAACTGAGACTTGCATTGTTGAGATGGCCTGTTAGTAACGTAGGTCCAAGTCTTCCATTCCATGTCATTTTGCAGTGTGTTTCAAGATATATTTGCAATGAGCTTGATTCAAGAGGCACCCCTGAGGTACCAATGTAACTGGGGAGATCTTCCCAGAAAGACTCTGGGTTATCCTTTCCACATTCCCCCACCCACAAGTAAAGCAATTTTATTATTCAATTTATTTTATTGATTTGGTGTCCATCAAAGATTCAATACGAAGAGTGGTTGTAGCTCACAAAGAATGCCCTGTCTTTGACAAAGAATGCCTCTCCAAATGCTTCTTGTAGAACAGCATTGGCCATATGTGCAGATTTTCCTGAAGGCCACCTCTGTGCAAAGGTTCTGACGCCTTCCAACAGAGCAAGAAATCAAGTCATGTTTTCAGTGCTTACAGCGAATCTAATGTCTAAAGCAAATGAATCACTTTTCAATTCATGCTACTGAAGATTTGAACTATAGGTACCCACCAGAGAGTTCAATTTCAAGTTAACCATTCCTCAACCTTATCAGAAATCCAGTTGAGCCCATTGTTATTTGAGAGATTATCTCAGGCCTTGCCATTCAGTGTGTGGTGTGTGTACTAGCTGCAGGGACATACCTAGCAACTTGTTAGAAATGATCAATCTTAGGCTCCAACTCACATCTACTGAATCAACATAATTTTTGAAAAGTTCCTCTCTGTTGAGTCAATCCATTGCTCATATGGCTATTTCATTTTGAGTAGCATTGCAATCATGTAGTCTTCTGGATCAAAAATTCTTAATTTGGGATCATTTGGGTCCACAAATCTGCCCCAGGTTTATCAACTCACTGCAATTGAATGCAGAGTTGAATTTGTGCAAGAGTGTGGCTGTGTGTGTTGTGCTTGCTTCCATAGGTCCATTTTTTGGTGAAGAGGGTTTATAATCTTTCAGCTTTTCAAAAATGTTGAAAACTATAAAAATAAAGAACTACTACTTTATATTGGCCAAGTACTACTCTGGGTAGTATGCTGGGTCAGAACTCCAGGCATAAAAATGCTAGCATAAAATTACAATTGAATTGAATTTTCTCAGCTTCTGTTGATTTTAGGTAAAACTAAATTGTTTTTGCATCTTCTGCAAACAGCTGTTCAAGTTTGTCCACTACATTGTCCAATATCACTTTGAGGGCACTGAAAAAGTTCCTGAAGGACTGTAACACTTCTTTTTGTCAGAAAATGAGCACTATAAAATTCCCTGTTTCACCTCGATGTCCCCAACCTTTTTTTTTTTTTTTTTTTTTTTAATGTTGTGAGGTTCAGGAAAGCTCAGAACTAAATATGGTACTCAATTACAAAAGTCGGCAAGGGCAAAATTTCTGGAAGAGATCTGTGAAATAGTTAATGAATACTGTACAGAGGGGTCACAAGTAAACTGTGCCAGCAGGACAGAAGGATCATCAGGGATGGAAAAGTTAAGAGGAGGGTGTCTAACCCAGAGAACCAAGAACTAAACCACACACCTGGGGAGGGCTGGACTCTCTCCCATGAGTATAGTGTCTGGCCATAGCTGATTGGTAAATATCTTTTGCCGAGCAGAAAAACTGATAAAACAAATACTAAATGCCAGCTTCATGGTAATGTGGAATTGTAATTAAGGAAAGAATTAGTCTTAAGTCGGTCTGTCTGGGGTCCAATTCCAGCTCCACCATTCAAAGCTACACAACCTTTGGCAAATTTCTTATCCTCCGTGGGGGTAATAGTAACACCTAACCCATAGGCTTGTGATAAGGATTAGATTAGTTAATGCATCTAAGTTCTTAAAACAGTACTTGGCATATAGTAAGCACTCAATTAATGGTGACTGTTATTAGGTACCTGCCACTTTTCTAGGCCCTGGGGAAATTGGAATATATGAAATATCATCCCAGCCCTGATAGGTTTTCTATCTTATCAGGGGAAAATAGATTTTCTATAATTAATTTTACAATTAATTACTTTAAATTGTGATACAGTCGACAGATGGTGAAGTACAAGGTGCTTGGGAAGACCTGATCAGTGTTGGGAGGTCAAGAAGTTTTCCCTGAGGAAGTGAGTTTAGGTGAAGGGGAACGGGGGATTGGAGAGAGATCCCGCACTGGGGGGCGGGGCTGGAGCCCAGCAAGTGATCTGCAAAGGGGAGAGAGCAGCTGGGGAGGTAGCCAGGGCCTGGCTTGTTAGTGCTTTGGGTTTTAATCAAGAGAACGACATGAGCAAGTTTGAATTTCTAATATATCACTCTAACAGGCATGTGGAGAATGGGTTGTAAGTGAAATAAGAGCAAATGTAGAGACACCAGTTAGGAAGCATTTACAATACGATAGGAAAGAACTGATTGTAGCTTTTTGCAGCGTGTTGGCAAAAGAAGATAAAACTGGATGAACTGGAGAAATATTTAGAAGGTAAAGTTAGGAGGGGCTGGTGATTGACAGATTTCTGATTGAATTATATTGTGCTTTTCTTTTTTTCTCCCCTTTTAAGACAATAAGAGAAATTTAGAAGTGACTTTTTCTAGATTTTTCCTTCAGTCTGTAGACAAGGACCCATCTACTCCCACAGGATTTCCTTAGCCTCGTATATAACCCTTTAGGTACTCCCATAGATCCATATATAATTCATTTTGTGTATATCTTCCTTAGAAGACTGTTCCTGTTTGAAAAGGAAATTCATGTATGCTTACAAGACAAAGGCTCTATTCTTTGTTGACAACTTTAAAAATCTTTTGAAGTTCTTTGAGGTGTCTGGGGTGGTGCTGGATAAATTCTTCCTTTTGCTTTTCTTAGAAGGAATTCAACAAGCGATATATTCTGAAGGCTGTGATATACAAACTTCCTATTTTTTTTCCTGCCCCTTCTGCACTAAGCAGGTGGTGATGGAGAATACCTAACACTTGTGTACAAAAGTTTTGCTCTTGTTTTCTTTTGGGGATGCAAGGAGCAAAGAGCTCCAGTATCTAGAATGTCTAGTTTTTTTTGTTTCTACAAAATTTGTACCTATTTAATCTTTTTTTTCCTTTTTTTAATTTTTTTTTTTACATTCTATGATGTTGCAGAGCAGCTGGGAAGGAGGGGGAGAGGGGAAAGGGGAAGGAAATGGGGTGGAGGAAGGAGGAGGGGAGAGATTGAGGCCTGTGGCACCCCCCTCATTCCCACAGGGGAGACCAGGGGGCTTCCAGAGGTGGCTTGGTCATTGCTGGGCTGGGTGCAGATGTTGAGGGTGTGGCAAAAGCCCTCGTTCCCCACCACCCCAGCTCGGGAACCCAGGGCCCTTCTTGCTGCAGCTTAGTGGTCGTTGCTGGGCTGGTTGCCCATATCTGGGGGGCATGGCCGAGGCCATCGGCCCCCCTGTGCCAATTTAATCTTAATCTGGCCTTCCTCTTCCTCATCTCATTCTGGAGGGAATGACATTATAACAATTGTTATTTCCCCCCAAAGAAAAAAATTATAGTTACAAGAAGGATTCAAAACAAATTTATCAAGTAGGTTGTAATATTCAGAGAAATAAAATACAATGGTAATTATAGATGAATATTAGAGAGACTACCATCTACTAGGTGCCTGCAATCACCTTCTGGGTATTATTATTCTCAGTTCCCTAAGAATCCAAGGCACTATATTAGGTTTATATTGGCCTGGATCCTAAAGCAGCACCCGCCCCTTGCCTCTGCAGGATCCTCCTGGCACTGTTCTACCCTCTATCCCACAATCCCATGCCTCTGTGTGTTCTATGTAGAACTGTCTGTCCTTAAGTTCCCCAGTCTTTCTTCTCCAGAACACTTTCTTCTGTTCTTTAACCCATTCCCATGGATTCTTCTCCTTAAGGTGATGGCCAAGAAATCAGAGAAAGGAATGCATTTATGGGTGCAAATGGCAGACAGTTTGGCACCTTGGAACGCACAGGAAGGCAAAGATCTTTTCAAGCCCTCATTAAATGTTGTCCTCTTGGTGGCACCCATGGCTCCCATGGCTCAGCAATCTGTTGGGTTCCCCCCCCCTTACATAAATAAGGCAAGGACTTTGGGCTTTTTGGGCATCCCGCCTCTCGCCCAGACCAGGTTTGTGCAGCCCTGATGTCTGAGATGAATTCTGCCATCTCTCCAGCAACACTTAATTGTTTTTAATTATCCCTCCACTGATGCTGAACCATCGCTCATCCAGGTCACACCACGGAACATGGCTCATAAGTTTTACGAGCCACCTTGTGTAGCCCATCCATGTGTGCAGCCCCCTTTCCCCTTTTCTGACCATGAACAATCCATCAGCCAGCTATCTCTGTCCCTGACAGAGTCCAAATGCTCAGAGTGGGGACCGGCTGTTCTTGGTGTCACTGCTTTGACTACCATTGGAGTAAGAAGCCTGGAGCTCGGCCTGAGATTGGAATCTTAAATCTTAAGGTTGCGGGTCAACTGAACTTTGAAAGACTTCTTTTTTTTTCACCTATGAAGGTCATCCTAGTTGACAAAACTAAAGGGGCTTGGGATTCTCTTTGCCCAATTCTCCTGCTAAGCTGTGAGTTCTCACTCTGAATCTCTAGTGAGATCTCAGGCACCAGGTCTGAGTCCTCATTTGGAACTCAGGAAATACTTGGCAGAATAAAGGAAACTCCCTGTAATTATGAGCAGTTGCCTATTGAACATCCTGACTTATAAGCAGATTATGCAGAAATCTACAAGATCCAAAATGTATTTTCCACTGGCTCTGCTCAGCATCTGAGATGTCCTCGTTCATCCATTCACTTCACATTCTTTCAGAGTAAAGCTTAGAGAAGTGGATGGAGATTTTCCAGCCAAAGGAGCTCAATGGCTTAATTCTGAGAAGTTTGACTTTTTCTCCTCTGGATTGACCAGAAAGGCATCCAGGAATATTCATCTGCTATCGGAGAAGAATTCTAAGTAAAGACACAACTGACAAATACACCTAACCTCAAATACACTGATTAGATTAGCTAGTTGTCTCTAGTAAGCCCAGATGAGAGCCGTGCTTCCCAGAGAGTTCATGCACAGTAGATGTTAAGCAAGATGGCTTTTAGAGGTGCCTGAATGAATGTCTTTTATTGTTCTAATCTAGTATTTACTTTACATATTGTCTTCTGTTGTCTGCAGGTGGTTTCCATGTAGCAGTGATAAAAAGTTGCTGTCATTGCACAGACGGGTGACTATAGTTAGAATAATATATTGTATATTTCAAAATAGCTAGAAGAGAGGATTTTGAATGCTCTCACAACAAAGAAATGATAAATGTTTGACATGATAGGTATGCTAAAATACCTTGATTTGATTACTACACAGTATATATATGTATAAAAACATCACAACCTACCCCATAAATACACATTGTAACAATTAAAAATGAAACTTTAACGAAGTTTTCATTAAAAATGCATGTACTTAAGTTAATAAAAGTGAGTCATTAGAAGAAAAATATTAAATAAATAATGATACTAGTGATCATGGGAAATATTAAGTCATGAAGAACGGTACATAAATGATTGAATTTTGGGAATCGTTGGAGTGGAAGATGGGGGGGACTTGAAAAAGGGCTAGAGGGAGCTGGAGGTGGTAGGTCACTCATTGGAGAGTGTGGGGTGGGATGAAGAGCAGCCAAGAGGTGTCTAAACCTGCCAGCAGAAGGATGTCTAAGGGGGTCGGCAGGGGGCTGGTGTCTGCACGCATGTTCCCCTCTGGTGGAGTAGCGCTGGTTTCAGACTGGGGCCTGGTGAGGCAGCGTTGTGTGACCAGAGAGCTCTCCACTCTTCTGAACACCCAGATCCCCAGAGGATGTGTGATTGTCTACACCAGCCCTGATAGCACAGGGCCCCAGACTTTCTCCAGCTGGCTGTTTCCCCACCCTCTCCTCCACTCCACCATCAGTTCCTCCTTTTCATTGCCACCAGTGGTACAGATTCCTCAAGGCCTTAAGGACTCCAAATAAAATGATTTTTGACATCAAAATTGCTCTGTATTCTGCAGTGAATGTCCTATCTGCTGGAAATAATGCCTATTCTAATTTGCTCCCTTTGTCCTTCCAAATGTCACTGGAGGAGGGAGGGGACTTGGCAGAAGAACATAGTTGGTTTTGACAGCAGCATCCAAAAGCGGAGAATCCCCTGATGTGGGCAAGACAAGCCATGGAGGTGTCTGTCTCTGAGTCCATGTGCATCCGTGGGGGTGTGCGTGAGTGAGTGTAGGCAGGTGAAAGAGCAGGTGTGGGGGTGAGGCATGCTTGTGTAAAGGGTGGAAAAGAATCTTTGCTGGAGTAAAGAGAGGTATGCAACAGGAATCAGACAGCCAACCCCAAGGGAGTGGGGGGAGGGGAGACGGCAGCGATTCCCTTCCAAATCAGTAAATGCAAATTGCAGCGGGAGACTGACCTTTTACTGTAACCAACGTCAGCTGCAAGTTGTAACCTCATGCCATTAATTGTGACCCAGCATACCTCTGGTGGGCTCTCCTATTGGCCCTGGTCTCCCCTCCCTCCGTCCCCACTGCTTCCCTCCTCAGTCCCCACCCCACTGAGAGGCTCATATTGCAGGCTGAGCTCCCAGATGAAATACTTTTAAAAGTAATGGGTCTTATAAGGCCAGAGTCAATTCTATACATTTGACTTTTTTGCAAAAGAAATTTTCTCATGTTGGAGATTGAGATGGTCTGAGAAGCCCCTCCCTGCCCCCCTCTTTCTTTTTCTTTCATTTACAGTCCATAACCAAAAAATTAAAACTTTCATCAACAGAGCCTGGAAGGTAATCAAGCATCTCCCACTTTCCTTTTGGAAAAAGTTTGCAAACATTTGCTGCATGACTGAGAACCTGGAAAAAAATAATTTAAAAGTAGACCTGAAAAGGAAACCTAATCCAGAGAATTCTGAGTGCACAGGACAAGAAAGAAACTTGGATAATAAATCTGAGAAAAATCCTGGGCCTTTTTTTCTGTTTCATTACTTGTGAGAGTTTGTAACAAAATCAGTATTCACTCTGTATGAGAATCTTTGGGTTTTAGCTCAATGGAAAGAATGAAAAACTACAAATGGACGTTTTATACAGACAGCGCTGGCTTCATGTGACATGTAGTCATGTAGGGTCTCGTGCTTAGAAGGGCTCCGCACTTGGTTAAATATCTGCCACCATCCTGAAGTCTTTACCATTTTAAACAAAGGACCGCACATCTTCACTTTGCACTTTGTGGAGCTCTT
This sequence comes from Cynocephalus volans, assembly GCF_027409185.1. Classification (NCBI taxonomy): domain Eukaryota; kingdom Metazoa; phylum Chordata; class Mammalia; order Dermoptera; family Cynocephalidae; genus Cynocephalus; species Cynocephalus volans. The sequence continues at coordinate 55,983,912 of NC_084475.1, read as the reverse complement.
CCTGTGCAGAGTAAAGGGCATACATGATTGGTGAAGTCAATACAAAACTTTGAAGAGGCTGATGTCTCCTGGGCCAATATTGTTTCTGGAAATAGTTAAAATTTGGAATGAAATGAATATATGCTGAGGCCTGTCTTCCCCTTAAAACCTAAAGTTGCACAATTATCTCAGCCGTGGCATGCTCCTCTGAATAATTAACTTACAGTGCAACCAGATTTTTCATAGTCTGCTTTGTTTACCTTTGTCTAAAGCCTCTTAATATTTTCCTGTTTTAGTTCATCAGTTCATTTATTACACAAACGTTTAATATGATCAGGACACTGTTTCAAAATTGTATGGAAATAGCAAAGACTAAAACACAGCCAGGCCCTTAAGAAGGTTTCTCTATGAGGAGTGAAATAAAAAAACATGTGAAAACAAAAACATACCACCAGCTTGAAAGAAAAAAAAGACACTGTGATACAAAAAGTGTTTTAGAAGAGCAGAGAAAGGAAAAATAATTCTGACTGGGAGGACAATGGAGGCAATGAAGAAGATCTTTCATATATTTACAAAAAAGTGTAATTTCAACCTATGAAGAAGAGATCAAAAGATATTCTGGGAACAAGGAATGACTTAAATAAAGATAACGGAGATGGAAGAACCAATGGCAAGTTCAGGCAACATTGCTGGAGCATAGTGACCGGTGCGAGGCAGAGACAGAGGGAGGTGATATAAGAATGAGGCTGGGGCTGGGTTGTGTTGCAGGCAGTTCATTTAGTGACAGGTGCTAATAGAACCGGGGCTAATGGAATAGGAGAAATGCTCGTACAGGTCTACTAGCTTTATACAGAAACAAAAATGTACCATAGAAACTGTAACTCGAGTCCTGCCAGGTAATTGAAATTATGAGCCAAGAAAGATGGAGCAGAGAATGTGAACATCCCAGTATGAACAGAGCTATGGTGCATTCACTAATAGAGGGGATCGGTCCTCCGTGTGGTCTTACTGGGAAGAGGAGGAGGAAGAGCTCATCATTCCTATCCTGTTGAACATTGAGGTTCAATTTAGGACAGTCCCATAGGTGGACAAACCTTGAGAAACGTCTCTCAACCTCTCTGTCATTGGTCAGCTGTTTTTCTGTGTCCCAGAAATATTGTTCCACTTTCCATAGCACCTCCATTTGAATTGTTGTGAAAGGAATAAGTAAAAAAATACTAAAATTCTTAGACTTGAAAAAACAACAATGTGCAAACTGTATATATAATGCACTTATTTTGTGTATATGAATGGATCGATGGAGCCATGTATGGATTTTTGCTGGTATGAAACATACTGAAATTTTAACAATGATGTTTGTCTTTGCATCCTGAAATTATAGGTGATTTTTATTTTGGGTGATTATTTTTTTGACCTGTATTTTGTTTAATTTTGGAAGTTTATAGAAGAAGAATGCATTTACTACTATGATTAGGTTAAAATCTCACTTTTTTTGGCATGGGTATATTTAGTATTAAATTTGTCCTCAAAATTAAAGATCATTTCAGAAACTGTTTTATGATGTTTCAGTGTCTCCATCCAGAATCTTCAGTGCCACGTGGTGCAGTATGTTGGGATCCAGTTTATTAGGAAGACCACTAGAAACAATGCTGAGTAATCTGATGTTGCTTGACTCGTGTAGGAATGGACTCAGAATAGATACATTTTCTTCTTTTGTTTTGTTTTTTACATTATGTGTTCTACCTTTAGTTTTACAAAAATAATTCACTGGGTGCACTTTTGACAGTGGGATTTCAAGTTGTAAAAAGCTCCTTTAAAATTTTGGAGGTGGAATTTACTGTTACCCCAGAATTTCTTGGAACAGAAGGAGAAGAGTTCTGTTTTTCTTATGAAACGTATTTAGAGAGATGAATTACTTTTCCAGGCTAGGCACCCAAGTAAAAAGTGAGATGCAATATCAGTGATGACGTGACTGCTCATTCGGGGATGTTGCACTTGACCGTTCAGATAATTTCCTGTGTTGTATCTGGAGCCAAAAAGCTATTGAAAGGATCTCACTTCAAAAATGCAATATCTGCTGTGAGAATGTCAGCTATTGATAATGTATTCAGCATGCTTACATATTGATTTGAATTTCATCCAAGTTCACATGCTCGATCTTGATACTTTTAATCGTATTATTTTAGTAAGTTGTTTCTGGTTCCTAACTTGTGGTTTCTATTTGATTAAATATGTTGACAAACATGTAGGTAGTAGACTGAGCCATATGATATTGTGGGTAGTTAAATTTTTTAAAAAACTTCACTTTATCACTTCTCTTTATATATTCATATATTTGTATATTTTCTGAACTATTCAAGATTAAGTTGGGGATATTGTGCCTTCTTACCTCTAAACACCATAGTTTGTTTTTCCTAAGAACAAGAATGTTCTTATGTAACCACAGTAACATTACAAAATCAGAAAATTTAACATTGCCACAAGGTCATTATTTAATTCATAGTCCAAATTCATGTTCTCAATTGTCCCAAACGTCCTTTATAATGATTTTTTTTCTGGCCCAAGATGCAACCTAGGGTCATACTCTATCTTTATGTCTCTGCAGTCTCCTTTAATTTAGCATGGTTACTCAGCCTCTCTCTGTCTCTCTTGACCCTGTCATTTTTTAAGAGTTCAGGCCAGTTGTTTCATAGAATGACTCTCAGTTTGAGTTTGCCTGAGGTTTCCTTATGATTCAACTCAGGCTATGCTTCTTATAAGAAATACCACAGAAGGGATGAGTGATGTTCTGTCTTTCTCAGGTCACCCTATCGGAAGGCACACTATGTCAGTGTGTCCCAACATCGGTGGTGTTAACTTTCATCACTGAATAAAATGGTATCTGCCAAGTTTCTGTGCTCTAAAGTTACCATTTTATCCTTTATAATTACTAAGGAATTTGTGGAGGGATACTTTGAAATCATGTAAACATCCTGTTCCTCATCAAACTTTCACCCATTCGTTGATGACTTTCTAACCATGTCATTCTGTATACCTTTATTGATTTGCATTGTACTATAAGGAAGAGGTTTTTCTTTCTCCTCCCTGTATTTATTTGTTCATTAATGTATTTATATAAATATGGTATTCAATAAGTTTTGATCTTTCAAGTGGCAATTTTATGTGGTTCAACCTAATAGTTTGTGCTATGCTTTTAGATTGGAGGCATACCATCTATATATCTTTATATCCGGTTATATTTGCAGTAGTTTTTAAAAAATATATTCTTCATTGATAAATTTAAAATTATGGTGCTTTCTCCCTCAGCTGGTGACTCTGTCAGTCTCAGTCAACAATTTTGCTTATCAAGATAGAAATCCTCACCCACTCCCCTTATCCATACCTTGTCCCTAATAATACATTTCACTCAGCCTATACTGAAACAGCCCTAGTGTGAGCCCTCAGTTTAATCTATATGTGAGTGTGGATATATAAATATAAACAATATTTTTACTGTTCCTTCAAATATTTTATTTTCCTGAAGTCCCTGTTTTTTGGGGTTTTTTGGCAACTGATTGGTACAGGGACCTGTTCTGTTTTAAAAACTTAAGTCTTAAAATCAATAACCAAGATTTTACTGGAGGATAGAAATAATTTGAACTTCTCTAGTAACAAATGTAGAATACAAACTTTTCTTTTAGCCAATTTACCTGCACATTTATGGTAGATAGTTGTAGATAGATTTTTTTAAATAGCTCTAAAAAAAAAAAAGTATTATATATAATTGTTCAGAAGGATTGTTCCCAAATTGAATGAATTTGTTTTAAATTCCATTTATCTTTTGCTTTCATATGTACAATCTAAGTTATTTAAAATTTTAGAAGTACACAAAACTCTTTCTGAAGATTCTCAGCATTACCTTTATTCTTACTAACACGGTGAAAATTCTTTTTCTTTTTGGCTTAGCTGGATAATTGCTTGAATTCTATCCAGGACCATTCTGCAGCAGAATTTCAAATTTCAGTTTTCACATTATCTCAATGCCATTCCCCTCCATTGACTGCTGATTCTGGTCTGAGGGCCTCTTTCTTTTTGAATGCAACAAGTGTTCTGAATCCATGAACTCATATGGAGTTGTCAACAACTGTAAAAATGAACGCACCACTGTGAGGATTGGCTTGGTTGTGGTGCCTGTTTTTATTGCATCTTAAATGTGTGCACTATCTGCGTAAGTTCATGGGATCTCATGTGAAGGATTCTATGACTGCTTTTAAACCAGCTGTTTCTTGTCTTTCATCTCTTTTTAAAGCCATGGGGAATTGCTTGGAACATCAAATTTATTTCCCAGCAATTCCTGGCATGAGGCAATATTGAAATAGAGCGTGCATTCAGCTTTCCCAGATGAGAGGAATAAAAATGAATAATAAGAACACTTTGATACTTATATGAATTTTTTTTTTAATTTTGTTAAAGCATACGTAACATAAAATTTGCCATTTCAACCATTTTTAGGTGTCCAGTTTGGTGGCATTAAGAACATCCACACTGTTCTACAACCACTACCACCAACCACTTCCAGAACTTTTCATCTTCCAAACTGAAGCTCTATCCCATTCCCTTCTTTCTCCAACCCCTGGCAACCACCCTTCTACTTCTGGTTGTTTAGGAATTTGTCTACTTTAGGTTCCTCATATGAGTGGGATCATACAATATCTGTCTTTCGGTGACTGGCTTATTTCACTTAGCATAAGTATCGAGATTCACCCATGAGGTAGCATGTGTCAGAATGTTGTTTCTTTTAATTTCTGAATAATATTCCATTGTAGCTATATACCAAATTTTGTTTATCCATTCATTTGTTAATGAACAGTTGGGTGGTTTCCACCTTTTGGCTATTGTAAATAATATTGCCATAAACATTAGTATACAAATATCTGTTAGAATTCCTGCTTTCAGTTCTTTTAGGTATATACTCAGAAATAGAATTGCTGAATCATATAGTAATTTTATGTTCAAATGTTTGAGGAACCGCCACACTGTTTTCTATAAAGGCTGCACCATTTGATAGTCCCACCAGCAGTGTGCAACGGTGTGATTATTCTAATTGTCCTTTCTTCTCTTCCATCTTCCTCTTTCTACTTTTATTAGAACATCAAAAATAAGGATTTAAATTTATTCACTCATATGTTATTTTCACGAGAAAAATATTTGTTGAACATTGTCATTCCTCTTTCATAATAGAATAAAACTTATACACGGAGATTGCTTTAAGGAGATAGCCTAGATCTAGTTCTTAAAAAAAATGAATTGGTCTCAGTCTTGAAACAGTTATTTTTTTATAAAATGATCATATAAACATATGGAATTTACCCTTTTACCTTCTTTCTCTCTCTCCTCCTCTCTCTCAGCCATAGCTAAGTACTTACCACTGACTTGAGGAGATTTAGTGTATCTCTCACTGAGTTTTGCTAAGAATTATTTTTCAAGATGGTCAGGAAGGTAAGGTGAACCCAGGATTTAGAGAAAACAGTGGACTCTATTCACCTCCACTGTTTATTCTCATGGGTCCAGGCCTTATGAGATTTCAGATAGTGCAGATCCAGAGAGAGGTAGAACAGTTTATAAAGAGCTCTATGAAGACTAGAAGATAGTTTATTTTTTAACCTGGGTCTTTAAGTGAGAGTTATATGTTCAACCACCTTTCAAAAGCAGGTATCAATAAATCTTAAAATATCAGTCACTCTGTATACGCTGTATCGATTTGTTCTCTCAACAAATGATGGGACTTAACTATATAAGGAAAATTCTCTGAAAGTGGGGGCACAAGGAAGGAGTTCACGATCGCCCACTTCTAAAAAACTTATTCCGTCTAATCAGAAGTCTTCAATAATCTCAGGATGTTGGACTTGGAGGAAATTTCAGAAACATGTAGTTCAAGTTACTTGCTTAAAAAATGTAGAAATTGGAGGCCCACAATAGGACTGTTAGTGAAAAGAGCTCAAGCTGAAGGTTTTAGACACTTTGGTCCAATTGTCTTTTCTGCTGAAATATGTAAGTTTAGTTCTTAAGAATTCTGGTATCAATTGTTTTTATCCTAATAGCATTTAATACATGACACCTGAAAGGTACAGTTCAAGAGAAACTCCAGTGTCTTGCATTTTTAAAGGTGTGAATGAAGAACTCAAATTGAAAAAATTTAGGTTGCACTACCACATGCAAAAATATATGTAATTTCCTTGAAAATTGTATCAACCAATGAAGTTGTATTGAGGAGAAACTTTTCTTCTGGATCCCTCTAAGTACAAATGGAGTGATAATGACTCTTTGGACTTGTTTTTGGATGAAAATAGCAGTGGGTGCCAGCCTGTAGGCAGAACCTGGGTCATCAGGTCAGATTTCTAGAAGTTTTTGAGAAAGTTGCCTTGGTATGAAAGAATAGTTTTAGAATGAGTGATTGAGGCAATTAAGTTGATGAGGGTTATCAGGTTAAATTGCTGCTTTAAATGTGATCAGTTTCAGCAAGCTAGCAATAATGAGCTTTTGCCTGCGGATTGTGTCTTTAATTCTTGCTTACTTGGGGGAAGCATGATACGCTATTCAATGACTATATTGAATTAGTAATAGCCGGAGCAAGTAGAGAAAGGAAGTGCTTATCTAACCAAACACTTAAAACAAGAATGAGATACGTTATTGAAAATATTGACAGCTTAATTTAAAAGTCTGTTAGTGATTATAATAAAGCTAGCAATTTTCCATTCAAATTCAGCATCCTCAAGACATAGACATTAGTGATGTTTGTACAGCAATACTAAAAGGAATCACGGAAACCAAGAAAGAATGCCTGGTATCTCTTACAGTACTAGCTTCAAATACTATCTAGATTTGTTCTTAGATCAAAGAGTATTTTGAAGAAAAAGATGTACAGGCATTTCCTGATGCCACCAATAAAAAAGGTGAATCCAATGTTTATATGATCATTTTATAAAAAATAAGTGTCTCAAGACTGAGACCAATTCAAAATTTTTTTGGGTGTGTGGGGGGGTGAAGAACTAGATCTAGGTTATTTCCTTAGAGCAATCTCCATGTGTAAGTTTTTTTTCTAGTATGAAAGAGGAATGACAATATTCAACAAATATTATTCCCATGAAAATAACACATGAGTGAATAAAAAAATCCTTATTTTTGATGTTCTAATAAAAGTTGCTAAAAAATACAACAGAACAATTGGTCAAGATCATAAACTTTCTTGCTACTGAGAAAATGTGAACTTTCTAAATCACGTTTTCTGCAGGAATTTTCTAATTTTCTTTTCATTCTTCTACTTTTCTATTCTTATTTTCTGTGTTACTGTTTTTTACCAGCTCTTACCACCACTAACCTGAGAGATCTAGCCAAGGTAATATTTGCTAATAACAAAGAGGATTCCACATAAACTGGGTCTGGTCTCATTTGCCCATACGTTGTTTACATGTACGTTATGATAGCTATGTTGAAATTGGTCTCGGTTCTTTCAAGATTTAAACCACACTAAATATCGCTGATTATTTTTTGGATTTTTCTGTTGGTATTATTGATGATAGAGTGTGAACTTCAGTTATTTAATATAAAAGCTTGTTTCTGTTTTATATTTTGCATACTTCATGTAGTCAGGCTTGATTAGCATGGCTGTGTTAAAACTTGTGTTTAGGGGCACCATTTGAAACATGTTTGGTTAACATTGTTGATATGAACAGTAAAGCAATCAATCTCTACTAATTCATGTCCACATAGAAATAGATAATTACATGCTTGGGCTGGCAGTACCATGGACTATTTGGTTGACTGTATTAAGTATTAATAGGGAATTAGAGCAATTAAAAATTGTCCTTGCAATTTATTTTTTAAAGATACCTACTAAAAGTCAACAAGGATAGAAATGTGAACATGTCACTTACCATATTTGATTCATATTACTGTCATATACACAGTTGATAGCATTATAGTTTGATAAACACTTCAGCTTTGGAGCTAAAATGTTTTCTTTCTGTATTCACAGCCAAACTCACCAGACATTTTAAAACTTTCTTTCAAAATTCCTGCTATGGATTTTTCTAGCACAATACCTCCAGATACTGTGACTTTCCAAAATTATATAATCAAGAAAACAAAAATTAAATTTCTTCCAACATGCTTACACTTTTTAAAAGTTCTACAAACCTCAGTATGGGGATGCATAGTAAAATACCTGTTTTTTTTTCCCTTTTACTGGATATTACTTTTTCCTGGCAGTCTCTTATCTTTACTTGGCTGGCATTGCTGAACTTCCTTAACTGTAAAATCTGAATCTTCAAACTGCTTATTCATTCTACTGGACTCTGTTTTTAATGTTGGTTTTTTAATTTCTCTGAACCTATTTTACCTGCTCTGAACTGAAAGCAATACATTCTTCCTATTGCATAATTTTCTTCGGGTTCATTCCCTTAGCACCCTTTATGCCTTATTTTGTACTGTTCTTGTCATTTTCACATTTCTGATGGTATCAGTGTTCACGGTATTCTGAAATGACCGACTCTCTAGAAATGAGTTGTGTGGAAAGTAGGAGAGAATCTCATGTTTCTATTATAAAGCTCCTCTAAACCCCGTTGAGGCTTGCATTGCTAAGAGCTGTTTGAGATTCTTTGGGGACCTTGTTTAACCTCATATCATTAATTGTACTCTTGCCCAGGTGTGAAGCCATATAGAAGCACACATAGGAGCAACTGAAATGTTTATTGCAGCAAGATAGGATGATAGTCTTTAATCACGGATGGTGTATCTTGGCAAGGAGTTGTTTTTTGTTTTTGTTTTTGTTTTTCTTCTTTTTGCATTTTTTCTTACTCTCAGTATACTTGGTTCCAAATATGGATCTTAGGCTGGAATGTAATAAGTACATATCATGTCTCTTATTTGAAGTTAGAGCTCTCCGTATCTTTGAAGGAAAAGGTAAATAATGTGCAGTATTTAAGGTCAAGATAGGACATCTTTTCAGCACTGCTGCAAGCTGGACTTGTATTCATCTGTCCATCCACTAAGCACCATACATGTTTATGAAACCCAATATGGGTTTCTAGTATGCGTCTCTATTGCAGACATGGTGATATAAAGATATTTAAGACATTGCTCTTGTTCTTAAGGATCTCCTTTACAAATAGGAATAATATAAATACAATGTAATACACTAAAAAATGGGGTATGTATTACTGGCATCATGTATCTGTGTCCACATGTTTTGATGAAAAATTCCAGAGTGTTCTTAATTCATAGGTTCATTCAGGAATTGCCCTATGCAACCTACAGTCTGAGGAAGATGATTTATGGTCTTTTAAATCCATTATTTCAAGGCTTAGTGAAAGCCAGACAGGGTTGGGGGTTTGGGCATTAGGTCTGTGGCATTGGGTGTTCAGTAGACAGTGGATGTCCTTGTTCCTGTTCATGCCTGTGGTGATCATGGTTACAGCCTTATGTTGACACTGGTTGGACTTCTGGGTCTGTGGCCCTTAGGCAAACCCCAACTGGATTAGCCTTATTTTCAGAGTTTAAGATGGTCACTGAGGTGCTGATCTGTCATTGCAGAAGCCGTTATAGTAGTTGGAAAGGCCTGATTTTCTCCACCAAGTTTATACCTCTCACTTTCTTGCCACCACTTAGTTAAGGTGACCACTTTCTCCCTGCACTTGTCAGTTTCCACCCTGGCTGAGGACTCACTGAGAGACCTGTAGAAGTGAGATGAGGTTTTATGGATGTGCAGCTCCATCAGTTGGGTTTATCTTTTGTATTTTAGAGAAAAGCAGCACTGATGAAAAATGAAGCTTTCTCTGAGCCATTGTGGTGGGGCTTTTTGAACGTTGAGCCACCTAACTGCATGAATGCAGATCATCATTGCTGGCTCCTTCACCTAAGAGGCTGAGTTTTGACTCAAGTCATTGGACTTAATTTGCTAAGTGATTAGAATGATCATGTTTGATCTGATTTTTAAACTGTGTGAAGAAGAGCCCTTAATAAAACTCTACCCCCACCTTGAGTCCTGCTGGTCATCTCTGCTCCTTTTTTTAAAAAGCTCAGAGTCAAACAAGGGACAGCCTCTTTGATGAATGTTCTGATACTATAGGAACACTAAATTCCAGAGAATAGTAAGGAGAGAAAATATTTGACCATTTGTTTTGATCAGTAGAGATATGCTTTAACTCATCTGACTTTATTTCTTTTCACCATTAGGGAATGTAAGCCTAGAATGTTTGGGATTCAGGGATCTCATTTTCAAACCGAACAACTTCTATACACATCCCTCCACATGGACTCAAAAGATAAACATTTTGCTCAGTTTTCAAACTGAGCAACTTCTATTCACATCCTTCCATATAGACTCCAAAGATAAACAGTGTGATGATTATTTGGGGGAAAATTTTAATGTCTAAGGAGACATTTGAAATCATATTTAGTGTGAGTTTTCTTGTGGTCCAAGGCATCTCTGATTACAAAACCCTTTCACAGAAGGTCTCTCATGGGGGTGTCACAGCTGCTGATGTAGATCTTTTATGCACAAGTCTGTGTTCCTCTGAAACAGAACCACTTTTTTCTAATTAATTGGATCTATCATTTGGGAAACCCTCTTCCTTATTGAGTGGGATTGGTCTCACCCCATGATTTATCTCCATTATCCTAGGAGTATATGAGCCTGAACCATATAAAATGGCTGATATTTAACAAGTTTTGACTATGAAAATGGAGATTTCTCCTGTTTAAAGTTAACACCTTCTGAGCTCTGATGTCGTTTGTCCAGAGCAGTGCTCCAGTTGTGACACAGGAGAGTTCAATGTGGCTACTGCCAGTCCACGTCCTCCCAGAGCATCGAGGTGGTTGTGGCTTCTAGAAGCATGCATCTTTTCATGGTATCCCCATCAGTGTGAGTTGAGGACATGCTTGCTTGCTTGCTTACTTGTTTTTTGTTTATTTATGTCCAGCCAATAGCTGTAGGCCCGTGTGTGCACAAACACACATATTTTGAGGGCAAATGTTAATTCAGTTAGCAATAGCAATCAAAGAAACATCTTTCTAACCACCCTATAATTTGAAAGGCACATCTTTTTCACAAATAAGTTGGTACCTAACATGCAGAGCTGTGCTAGTTCCTTTTATGTATCTCCCTGTTTCATAACCAATCCCTTAACTACACAGTGACCCAGCCAAAGATTTGAAACTGATGCATCTGAAGAGGACCTTTTATAACTAAGACAGGGCCCATCTACATTCCAGTTCCCATTTGGTGGTGAGGATGAAGAAAGCATGGTAGGTAACACCTCCATTCAGCAGTATGAGCAACTGCTGTTAGCAGCTGCAGTCCAACAAATAACTCGTCCACTGCATCTCAGGAACAAACGGAGCATGCTGTGCATTTACTCTCCCATTTATTTTGTCTGTTCTCTTCTGTATTACCAGCAAATAGGTTGATGTTTTGGCTCTTGTCACTAATGATATTTGGCCACATGTGGATGGCCATTAAGCTATTGGGTGAAGACAAATATCCAAGTTCCAGCCTTGATTGTAGAGCAGTAGAAGGAAATTTCAGATTATTTGGAAAGCACCATTCAATAGGTTGCTGAGCTTTTCCTTATCCATCACCCCTTTTCACGTAACAGAAGCAGCATAGTAAGGTAGAAGAAGACTATACTTGGAGCCATAAACTCTGCCTTTGGTTCTGTGTTCAAGCAGTTAGGTGGGGAAATCTCGGGTGAGCCACTGAACTGTGTTGACTCTCAGTTTCTCAACTTTCTGTGAGGGTTATAAGAGAGTAACAGCAGCTAATGTCAGTTGAGCACCTCCTGCTTATATGTTTTTTTTTTTTTTTTTTAAATTTTATTTTGTCGATATACATTGTGGCTGATTATTGCTCCCCATCACCAAAACCGCCCTCCCTTCTCCCTCCCCCTGCCCCCCAACAATGTCCTTTCTGTTGCTTGTCGTATCAACTTCAAGTAGTTGTGGTTGTTATATCTTCTTCCCCCCACCCCGGTTTGTGTGTGTGTGTGTGTGTGTGTGTGTGTGTGTGTGTGTGTGTGTGTGAATTTATATATTAATTTTTAGCTCCCACCAATAAGTGAGAACATGTGGTATTTCTCTTTCTGTGCCTGACTTGTTTCACTTAATATAATTCTCTCAAGGTCCATCCATGTTGTTGCAAATGGCAGTATTTCATTCGTTTTTGTAGCTGAGTAGTATTCTATTGTGTAGATGTACCACATTTTCCATATCCACTCATCTGATGATGGACATTTGGGCTGGTTCCAACTCTTGGCTATTGTAAAGAGTGCTGTGATGAACATTGGGGAACAGGTATACCTTCAACTTGACGATTTCCATTCCTCTGGGTATATTCCCAACAGTGGGATAGCTGGGTCGTATGGTAGATCTATCTGCAATTGTTTGAGGAACCTCCATACCATTTTCCATAGAGGCTGTACCATTTTGCAGTCCCACCAACAATGTATGAGAGTTCCTTTTTCTCCGCAACCTCGCCAGCATTTATCGTTCAGGGTCTTTTGGATTTTAGTCATCCTAACTGGGGTTAGATGGTATCTCAGTGTGGTTTTGATTTGCATTTCCCGGATGCTGAGTGATGTTGAGCATTTTTTCATATGTCTGTTGGCCATTTGTATATCTTCCTTAGAGAAATGCCTACTTAGCTCTTTTGCCCATTTTTTAATTGGGTTGCTTGTTTTCTTCTTGTAAAGTTGTTTGAGTTCTTTATATATTCTGGATATTAATCCTTTGTCAGATGTATATTTTGCAAATATTTTCTCCCACTCTGTTGGTTGTCTTTTAACTCTGTTAATTGTTTCTTTTGCTGTGCAGAAGCTTTTTAGTTTGATATAATCCCATTTGTTTATTTTTCCTTTGGTTGCCCGTGCTTTTGGGGTCATATTCATGAAGTCTGTGCCCAGTCCTATTTCGTGAAGTGTTTCTCCTATGTTTTCTTTAAGAAGTTTTATTGTTTCCGGGTGTATATTTAAATCCTTAATCCATTTTGAGTTGATTTTAGTATACGGTGAGAGGTATGGATCTAGTTTCATTCTCCTGCATGTGGATATCCAGTTATCCCAGCACCATTTGCTGAAGAGGCAGTCCCTTCCCCAGTGAATAGGCTTGGTGCCTTTGTCAAAGATCAGATGGAAGTAAGTGTGTGGGTTGATTTCTGGATTCTCTATTCTATTCCATTGGTCAGTGTGTCTGTTTTTATGCCAGTACCATACTGTTTTGGTTATTATAGCTTTGTAGTATAGCTTAAAGTCAGGTAGTGTTATGCCTCCAGCTTTATTTTTTTTTGCTCAGCATTGCTTTGGCTATGCGTGGTCTTTTATTGTTCCATATAAATGTCTGGATAGTTCTTTCCATTTCTGAGAAAAATGTCTTTGGAATTTTGATGGGGATTGCATTGAATTTGTATATCACTTTGGGTAGTATGGACATTTTCACTATGTTGATTCTTCCAATCCAAGAGCATGGGATATCTTTCCATCTTCTTGTATCCTCTCTAATTTCTCTCAGCAGTGGTTTGTAGTTCTCATTATAGAGATTTTTCACCTCCTTGGTTAACTCAATTCCTAAGTATTTTATTTTTTTGGTGGCTATTGTAAATGGGCAGGCTTTCTTGATTTCTCATTCTGCATGTTCACTATTGGAGAAAAGAAATGCTACTGATTTTTGTGTGTTGATTTTGTATCCTTCTACTGTGCTGAAATCATTTATCAATTCCAACAGTTTTTTTGTAGAGGTTTTAGGCTGTTCGATATATAGGATCATGTCATCTGCAAACAGGGACAGTTTGACTCCATCTTTTCCAATCTGGATGCCCTTTATTTCCTTCTCTTCTCTGATTGTTCTGGCTAGTACTTCCAACACTATGTTGAATAGGAGTGGTGAGAGTGGGCATCCTTGTCTAGTTCCTGTTCTTAAAGGAAAAGCTTTCAGCTTTTGCCCATTCAGGATGATATTGGCAGAGGGTTTGGCATATATGGCTTTAATTATGTTGAGATATTTTCCCTGTATACCTAGCTTATAGAGGGTCTTTGTCATGAATGAGTGCTGAACTTTATCAACTGCTTATATGTTTTAACTCACTGAATCCTCACTCACCCCTATGGGGTAGGTACTCTTATTACCCACTATATGGATGAGGAAACTGGGCACAGAGAGTGAAGTAACTTGCCCCAAATCACACAGCCAGAAGTGGAGAAACCTTGATTTGAATCCTGCATGTCCAGCATTGGAGTCAAGAACTTCTTCTCTGAGTTTTGAGAGGCTGTACAACGAATGCTACAAGGCATACAACAAATGCCAACTCGAGGTAGGGACACTAGCTTGACTGCCAACACTAAGAAAGTGAACACGTTGAGGTCACCTTTAGGCTTCCCTTTGTTGTCTTTTCCCTTGACCACCTATCTGACTTTCTTTAGTGTTCTTCTCCTGTATCAATTTGAAAAATTGAGATGCTTTCCAAAGCAGGTCCAGGCCAGAGAGTGTGCTGCTGTCGAACTCTTTGGTTCCTGGAAGAGCTGTTGCAGCTCAGGTGAAGTCTGCTGTCAGCACTGCCCTGCCCTGCCCTGCTTTTGGTGCACAGTTCTCACATGTTCCTGGTGCCCATTACCAGTGGCCTTGGATACTCTAGCTCCCTCCAGACCTTTTGAGCCACATTTTCTTGGAAAATTGTTTTCTGATTCTTTCTCTCCAACTCTAAAGACCTACATGCCTACTTACTTACTTACTTACATCATCTCAGGGCTATGTACTGAGTTCCTCAGTTGGATCCTCTAAAACTGTGGTGGTGGAACTTTTAGGCTTCTTCTCCTAGGCAACTTAAACACTCTTGGGAGAAGTCTTTTGGAAAGGTTAGTGGAAAGAACACAAGCTTCAGAGGCAGAATTAGGTTCAGATGCTGTCTCTACCTCTTCCTAACTCTGTACCCTGAGACAAATCCTTTAACTTCTCTGACCTTCAATTTGCTTATCTGTTAAATGGGTGTAATAATAATAGCAGCTCATACTTACTGAGTATTTGTCAGGATGCAGGCACTGGACTAGACACAGATTATTTCCTTTGTTTATCACAACATCCTATGTCATAGGTATAATAAACTCATCGCAAAGAAATAACAAAGTTTTGTGATGATGAATATGCTATTTGCCCTGACTTGATGATCATACATTGTGTACATGCATTGAAATATAATTCTGTATGCCATAAATATGTGCAATCAATACATTTTAATTAAAAATAATTCCTTTAAGTTAAAAAAAAAAGCTTTATTAGTCTGGAACCTGAGCCTTTGGGAGAAAAAAAATTAGCTAATATCTCACAGCCAGTTAACGTTGGAGCTGGAATTCAAACCCAAGTCTGTCTGAGTGAAGAGTTTATATTATTGTATTTTACTGAATATCAATTTCTCTCTTTATGTTATGTGCGCTAGTAACTTCTTAAGGTACTAGTAGAATTTAAATGAAGTAATGTATACAGTGTACCTGGTATTGAGACAAACACATTTTCTTAAGAGATATTAGTTGCCTTTCCTCTACCCCCTTTCCCAGAGGCCCTCCAGTGATGGGAAAATCAGCTTTGGCCAGCAAGATAGGGGAGCTATTTTTGGCTGGGTGAGGGGGGCTAGAGGAGAAGAGAAGCAGGAGCTTTTCTACATCTCAAATCAAACCAGCCTGGCAGCTTTCAACTCTGTCTATACATAGGCCTGGCTGGCCTTGCTGGCTATGCCTTTATTTAGAATCCCATGTCACTTCTTGAACTTTGTAACCTGAGAAAGAGTGAACAACTGAAAGAAGAATGAAAAAGATTAATGGGTTAAAATATATTTGCAAAAAATTTCTAGAGGAACTGGGACTACTTACCTTAGTGAAGAGAAGACTTGGGGATATAGTTCCTTACCTATGTCAAGGGTTATATTATTGATAATGGCAACATGTTTTTCTCCAAAAGTGAGAGGTTGGACATGCTGATGTCCAAGTCTTTCCTACTTCCTGTGATGGCATCCAGTCTGTTTAGGTGGGAGGCAGTCATCTACACCGTGTGTCCCAAGATATAGATCTTTGACCCCTTCATTGACATGGAAAATTTTGTGATTATTTGTTCATATTGAGGCATAGATTTTTCTTTTTAAAAAACGAACATATATTTTGTATTGTATCAGTAAAGGTCGTACAGTAAACCATTTTCAGTTATTTTCTCCTTAACAGAAGTTAGTTTAACTGCTCTATTCAGCTGAATAAGCTTAGTTTTAGAGAAAATAGAATAAAAGCTTTGTTCCAAGAATATTATTTAGGTAAGACTGGAGGGATTAGTACACTGAGGAAATTGGGCAGTTAAGTGGTATCATGAAGACAGTACACATTCAGAAGAGAAGATAAAAGGAGTTCAACAGAAGATGAGAGAATACAAAGTGGCAATGATGCTTTCAAGTTTGTAATGTCCTTTTATTCAACCACAATTATGTGCCAAGCACTGAGATGCTAGAAGCACAAATATGAATAAGACATAACCCCACCCTTAACAATTGTGTTAAGTAGGGTGGCACTGGATGCGATAACAAAGAAGCTGTGTGTGTGTGTGTGTGTGTGTGTGTGTGTGTGTAAATAAAATTGTTCAAATGCAAGAGAAGTACATTTACTACACATGTATTTACTGCACATGTGTTGGTCTAAGGTCAGGGAGCAGCTCTTGCATATGAGGTCCTTGAGGATCAAGGCTCCTTCAATTTACTGGGGCCCCATCTTCAATGACATTCAGCTGGTGGAAGGGGAAGAGAGCATAGAGGAGGGCTACCTTCCTCATAAAAGTGACTCATCTCACTTGGGCTCACATGCCATTGTGACAACCAGTTACATGGCCATAGCTAACTGCAAGGGAGGCTGGGAAATATACACTACTTGCTTGACCAAGAAGCAATTGAAACAGAGTGCTCATGAACCCATAGCATTCTCTCCTACTCAAACTTAGAACTGATTTTATGAAAAAAGCTACCAGTGCTTGCATGAAGTTGCCTGCTCTACCATACCAGTTCTGCATGTATAAAAATCTCATAAGCCCTGGGCAAGGGCATTATAAGACAACTTCCCAGCAGATTTAAGTATTATACCTTGCTCTCCATTGCTCTTCCTTTCTCCCTTCTTCTCTCCACCTTGCCTGTATCCCTTGGCTCAGGGCCATTCTCTACCCTACATATGCTCTAGGCTAGGAGCCTGCAAACTATGTGTCCATAGACCAAATTCAGCCTGATGCCTGTTTTTGTGTGGCCCACTAGTTAAGAATGGTTAAAATGGTTGAAAAGAATCAGCAGAGGAATTGGTTTTATGACATGTTAAGAATTATGTGAAATTCAAGTTTTTGTGTCCATAAATAAATTTTTATTGGAACACATTGGTGCTCCTTTATTAATGCATTGGCTATGGTCACTTCTGCCTATATCCAAAGAGTTAAACAGTTGCAACAGAGACTGTACGGCCCATAAAGCCTAAAATATTTACTGCTTTGGCCCTTTGCAGAAAAAGTTGCACTGACACAAGGTCACAAGACAGTGGAGAGCCTCTATTGCAGGACAAATGTATGATAAACAAACTGTAAGTGTGTTGTAAAGATAGTGGGAGACAAGAAAGCATAAGTTGAGACCAGGTTCTGGATCTCTGATACCAATAACTATGAGAAAGAGAAGACAAGGTGATGATAAAACTTAGAAGAGACTTGCATCATGTCCAAGACAGGAAAGGAAAAGAGGTCAAGAGATGGTGGAAATAAAGAGGTCCTCCAGGACAACTTCACAGATGAGACCTGGAATCTGGAGCCCACTCCCACTATTTCACTTGTGCTTTTACTCTTTTAACACTTATTTTCATGAGCATGCTTAATCTCCTTAAGCTTCATATTTCATCTTTTTAATCTACTACAATAGTTAGAAAAGTGCCTTTTTACTCAGTGGGTACTCAGACAACACCGTGTGAGTGAGTAAAAGAATGAATGAAAGGAATCTGGGCTGCTGGGCATTTGTATGACATCTCTGTGCAAATTTGGAGAAAGTGACTTATTTGGGCATATGCAGCCCCAAGGGCACATGCCTTGGTAAGAAGAGGTGATCTGTTTGTATTTCATCCTCCTCTTGTCCTCTAGTCTGGCACTCTTGTGCAGGAAAGAACCTACACTGAAGGATGGAGTAACCCTGAATGTGCATCTTTTGCTGGGTAAGACCTTGAGCACATGTACAATTTAGCAAGTATGATGGGTAGTTTTGAGTGTCAGCTTGACTGTGCTAAGTGATACCCAGATAGCTGAGTGTGTCTATGTTTCCAGAAGAGATTAGCATTTGAATCAATAGACTGAGTAAAGACGATTGCCCTCGTCAGTGCTGGTGGGCAACATCCAATCTGTTGTGGGCCTGAACAGAACAAAAAGGCAGAGGAAAGGTGAATTTGTTCTCTCTTCTTGAGCTGGGACATCAGTCCTCTCCTGCTTTTGGAAATCACTGTGCCTGATTTTCATGCCTCGGTTTGGACTGAAACTGTATCACCAGTTTCCCTGGGCTTCCGGTTTGCAGACAGCAGATCATGGGATTTCTCAGCCTCCATAATTGTGTGAACCTATCCCTCATAGTAAATCTCTTCGTATTTAGAGAAAAGGAAACAATAGGGGATTATATATATACAGGATACAGACATATGCACATACATATATCCTATTGGTTCCTTTCCTGTGGCGAACTCTAACACAGCAAAATCCTTGCTTATACTCACTTATATATATGACAGCTCTATAGTCTGTTAAATTTGTCCAAAGTAGAACAATGCAAAGTTATTGTCAACCCACTTGCCTCCAATGTGTAAATTGCTTGGTACAAGTATACTTCTTCAAATATTCAGACACCGATCAATTTTCAGCTTAAAGGTTGATCAAATGCTAGTTCAGATGGGAAGGTTATACACCATAAAAAATACTTTATGCAAGATATTGGAGCAGTGTAGAAATTGGAGCTTATATAAATACCTTGGTGCTATTCCATTTGGAGACATGCCACAAAAAATAACCTAGAGTAGTTCTGCAAAAGTGTCACTAAATCATCTATTCAGCTTGACACTGCAATATACCAATTTATTTCTTTTAGAAGCTTAAGTGCTCTTCAAAGCCAGACAACTTTAAAGCTCTAATTTGAAATTTACCATCACATAGGCCTAAAAGAAGACCAAAAACTAGTTCAGAAGGAAGATTAGGGGATGGGGCTCAACTTCTGCTGGACTAAAGTGACTGACATTTCAATGGTTCCAGTGCAGTATCCCTGGCCCTAATAGGATTTTGAATGAAAAGATTTATGAAATTGCTTCCAATATACTTATGCTTCCCATGTATGCCCTAGCTGTTATTTCACTTTTATTTCCTTTGTTCTTGCTTTTTCCCCACTCCCAGCACAAACTTATCTCTGCCTTTGCACCCCTGTTATTCTAACTGGTTAGTTAGTAGCATCTGGGTACATTACTAAGCCATGTGAGAGTGAACCCAGAATGAAGAGGTTAGTGATTAGTTTATTATAGAATTATTGGGGGTCGAGGAGGATTCCATGATGTAGGATAAATTTGGAATATATCAGCTGAAATGGAAGGTTTCTTCACCAAAATTATCCAGTGTACTAGTGATCTCTGATTCTTGAAGGTATAGATACACATGCAGTATACAGTGTCAAACAAACTTTGGGCACTTTTTTTTTTTTTTTTTTTTTTTACTTTAGAATCTCTTTTGGTGGGAGGATATTGTCCCATGATATGGGGCTCAGCGGGACAACTTCATTTTCAAAGCCAGGACAAAATGGGTCTGCCATAGTATGTGTCAAAGACAAAACTAAGTCTGAGACAAAATTAATGAAGGATATTTATTCATAAACTTGGGTTGAGAACTCATCTGTGTTCACTTTAGTTTCAGCAGATGTACAAAGCTGTTAGAAAAGAGAGCACATTTTATAGAGTAAAAAGAGGAAATACTGAGAGTCTCTGATCAGCAAACATTCTACTAGGGTGGGGTTTGGAAAGTGAAGGAGACTTTCCAATTTGTCTTCAGGTGTATTTGGCTTTCCTGGTTGCCTACAAGAGGGCACATGAACAGTGTGGGGACACCTCAAAAGAGGAAGAACAAGTGGAGGTAGGTGGGATCCTTTGCCATCAAATTGTCATAATATTCTTTATGAAAGGTGGCTGCATGGCAGGCAGATTCTCAAATATGAAAATCGATCAGAATATCTGACACTAGGTCAAATTGGAAAAAAACAAAACAAAACCCAAACATTTCTATATACTAGGCACTGTACTAAGTCCTTAACATTGACTTTCCATATGCTGTTTTTCTTTAAGTACAGCAAACTTTTAGGGAGGCATTATTATTTCCATTTTACACATGAAGAGAAATTAAATAACTGTCCAAGTTTATGGCAGGGAAGTCATGGAATTCAGTCTCTAGCCTGTCTGACTCAAAACTTCTTCCCAGTATAATTTCTCTACTGAACCCCGGTAGATTCAGAACCTACAAGGATTTGACATTATTCGATCTCCCACAAGTCACAAGAAAGTAAACTCCAAAGGAAAACCAAATTTTGGTTATGCCAAAACATTGTTGAATTAAGAATTACTTGTTACAAATTGGATATTAATCTGTTTTTTTGCCACACTAAAGTCTCTTTTTGGGAAAAAGTATGTGTGTTTGTTTTTGTTCTAATAATATTTGCTGTTATGGTATTTGATCTAAATTGTTCCTTAGGCCTTTGAAGGTTCTCAATAAATACTTCAATGATGGATTAACATGGAGTTTAGAATAAGGATGAAGAAGTTGTATTGCCCTTTGCTTGGCTTTCAAGGTTCTTAATAATTGAATTCAACCCAACATTTCAAAACTTACATTTCATCTTCCCCTTTTTTCCATGACTTGTATTCTTATCTTCAAAAAGTCATCTATCTTTACCTTATTGAAAGTCTGTTCTTGTTTCTATTCTGTTCCAGAACTCTTTCCATCAACCCTTTCTTTCTGCCTATCCAAACCTTCTCTTATCATTTAAAACTTAGCTTAAGCCTTGATGTAGAGTAGTGGACAGAAAAGAGAAAACTGATTCTTTTATAAAGTGAATTTATTTTTCTAACTTTGGAACATTCCATGCATACATAAAAGTAGAGTGAGTAACTATGAATGGTCATCAACAATTGTCACTCAGCTTCCATTTTGCAGATCTTGGTTAATCTATTTGTCCTACTAACACCGCCCCCCACCCCTTACTCTGCTCTTAAAGTATTTAAAAGCAAACCAAAACATATTATTTCACCTCAGTATTCTTCAGAAAGGATTTTGCATTGAAACACTAATTGACATTGTCATTTATTAGTTGTGTAATCGTGGGAAAGTTTTTAGAAATCTTATTGAGACTCTATTTTCTCTTCTGTAAAATGGTGATGATGATGATGATGATAATACAAATGGACATATATTCATTTTTTGTTGTGGTCCTATGAGGTATAAATGACATAACATAAAGATTTCTAGCACATAGTAGGAGCTCAAACAAATTTTAGTTCTCTTACCCAGTCATGGCATTTACTCAAGACAAATTATTTAATGCTTTCGTCTTAAATTTATCATTCCAGCTTTCATTGTCTTACTCCTTTGAATTCTTATAACAGTTAAACAATTATATTCTGCCTCATTCTAAATATATATAAAGCATAAGGGGAGATAGAGGAATAATTGAATAAATATGGACCAAGAAAAAATATACATTAAAAAAAACCCCAGAAAATGTAAAATATGCTATGTGATCCAATCTAATTTTTAGAGAAATTTAGATATTTAAACGTACATAGATATACATACATATACTTATAAACTATGTACTAGTTTTGCATCTGTCCTCAGGTCCCAGGTTCAAACAAAAGTCCTTACCTTCATAGTCTTTATCCCGCATGATGCCTAGCACAGAAGGCAGCAGCAGGTTCTCAATGGAGACAATTTCTCAGAGATATTGTTGAAAAGGGATTGTTTTAAGATGTCATGTTTGATTATTTTTCACTGATTTCAACAACTGAACTGATTACAATTTATTTAAATATAAAATATATTGGAATGTTACCTATTCAAGATTCACCTCTTCACTTACAGTTGTAGAAATTAGGGCCCACACTGGAATACAAATAGTTTTACTTCTTTGTATTTCAATTCTTTCCAAACTTTGTCTTTAAATTCTTTACTTTGCCTTATTATACTAGCAAGCACATACAGTACAATGTTGAATAGAAGCAGCTGGAAGAGAATTTCTTGCCTTTTTCTTAATTTTAGAGGAAAATTGTTCAATGTTTTATCATTAGTTATATTAGCTGTTTTTGTAGATGCCCTTTTCAGATTGAGAAAGTTATTTTCTATTCCTAATTTTCTGAGAGTTTTTATCTTGAACGGGTGTTGAATTCTTTCAAATGCTGTCTGTATATCCATCGTGTGGTCATACAGTTTTTTTCTTTAGTGTGTTCATATTGTGTACTATATTGATTTTTTGAATGTTAAACTAACCTTACATTCCTGGGACAAACCCTGCTTGGGTATAACGTGTTATCCTTTTTACTGGGTTTAGTGTCCTAATATTTTGTTAAGAAATTTTGTGTTTATCCCATCGGTCTTAATAATGTCTTCTTGTAACGTTTCAGTTAGGTTTTGGTATCAGGGTAGTGGTAAGAGCAATAAAATGAATTAAGAAGTAATTGAAAACAAGTCTGTTTCCTGAAAGAGTTTGTGTGAGATTGATATTATTTCTTCCTCAAATATTTGATACAATTTACTGGCAAATGCATCGTGACTTGGAGTTTTCCTTGTGGGATTAAAAAAAAAATTACTAACGCAATTTCCTTACTAGATATATCTTTTCATACACTCACACAAGGGGTCTGCAAAAAGTTCATAGAAAGATTCATATTATATTTTAACTCTTTTTCCACTGACTGTTCAAAGTACCCATGTGAGTGTATGTGTGTGTACACATAAATATATGCATATATAATTTTTCCTATTTTTTGTGTCAGTTTTGAAATATTGTGATTCTCAAGAAAAAATTTTATTTTACCTAAATTGTCACATTTATTGGCATATGTTTTCTGTTTTTTCTTTTTTCTTTTGTGCTCACCAAGCTAGTAAGTGGCAAAGGGTAAAGCAACCTCAGCCCATCTTCTGACCTCATGTCTAGTGCTTTATCTACTATTCTACCATATGATAGAAATCATGACATAATTTGGCAAATATTTGTTGTTCTTCTACTGTGTACAGAAATTTTTGCTGTGCCATGGAAATGCAGGTGATTTGGCTTTAAGGATCCCATAGTCTAGTAAAGGAGATAAACTTCTAGACTCTAGGTTGATTTTTTTTTTTGATACAATATGATAAGAGCTACCATAAAGTGAATATCACAGAAGATGAAGTGATTAATTACCTCTGGAAGTAGTGGGATCTGAGAAAGGTTTATAAAGAGGGCAATATTTAAACAGGGCCTTAAAGGAACTGTAGAAATATCCCAGGTAGAAAACAATTCAAGGTAGTGAAAAGTGAATGTATGAAGGAACCAAGATATGCAAAGGCAGGTTGTGCTTAAGGAAGAATGATAAATCTGTGCCAGTAGAGGTGTGTTCATAAAAAAAAGTTTAGGGTGTAGATGGAGGTCAGGTTTTGAAAGATTTAACTTCACATGTCTGCTAGTTAATATTTGGGAAGCCAATGGGGTTCTATCAATGGGGTTTTGTAAGTAGGGAAGTGACATAATCAGGATGTAAAGATTGGATAGAACTGGCAGTATTTCTCAAAAATGGGTTTGGAACCAAATGCATCAGAATTGCCTAGGGAAGTTTGTCAAAAATGCAGATTCCTGAGTCCAATCCCAGCCCTACTGAACAGACTCATTGGCATATATATTTTATGCCCCTCAGATTCCTATTGATGCACACTGAGATTTGAACATGAATTGGTGTGGAGCTTTGGTTTTTAAACTATTCTCTGGTCCAGGTTTTCCTGGACTTACTTCAAACAAAGAGTTTTCTTTTTTATTTTTCATATTGAACATCCACATAAAATTTTAGCTTAACAAAGGGTTTCTACATCCAAATATAGTTTGAGAACCATGGAATTAGAGGTTGGAGAAACTATTGTGTAAACCACTTGGAAGCTGTAGCAGTAGTTTCTAAGTGCCGAGGAGGAGTCCTGGAAGGAATGGAGAAGACGGAGATGGATTCAAACACCATTTCAACAGATAAATGTTAAAGGTACAATCAACAGCACCTGTAGAAGGGCTTTAGAGAAGGAGGAAACAAAGAGGTTCTAGGATTACTCCCAATAGCATTGCTAGTTTAGGTTCCTAGAACCTGTATTTATGTATCTTTTCCAATTTTTGACTCCTGTCAACAAAACAGTGACAGGAGAAAATCACTAAACATAAACCAAAAAATTCTCCTATGTTTCCAAATTGGTAGTTTACTCTCCATAAGCCACCTTTGTAGAGGGCTAATCCTTAAATAGATTATTTATTGTGCAGTATTACCACCTATCACTAAAGGAACCTAGATTTGCTTTCAAAATAAATGTCTCTCTAATCTTGAGAATGGGTAGGAATGAGCTGGAAAATTATGTTGTTATAACGATTCAGTGCCAGAAATGCTCCTCTTTTCTGGGACAGTGAGCCAAATTTACTGTTCTGTTCTTGAGCAGAAAGAATTCATAATCAAAATAAAATAACAACAACAACAAAAACCCTTTAGAGTTCAAAATAAATAATTCTAAAAGCTTGGAAAGGAGACTTTTTTCCTGATTTTAAAATCTTTCTGATTCGTTCTGTTTGCCTTTTATTTTTAAAACAAGTTAATTGTTGGCTTAAGTTTGGCCCACTAACCAAAATAAAGCAAGTTTTGGTTCACTTGTTGCTGAGAGGTTTTCTAACAGTACCAATTGGATAAAAATAGGATCACAATGACTTGCACTGTTGGATTGTGACAAATAAGCAACCTCTTTAGAAAACTAAGCCATGTAGCTGCTAACCTATTTGAACCGGTAAAGAAACACAAAACACACTGAGTTTTCCTAATGTTAAATTAAGTAGATGGGCCTATTTTGGGGGCTCTAGTGAAATCAACTACTAGGGCCAATCACAAAAACATTCTATACTCTTTAAATCTTTTTGGCAGCCAAGAAGAAATAAAAATCTGATATTATATTATTCTGTAAAGTACCCTAAACATTGCCATTGATTAAATTTATAATCAAAATACAACCTAGTGCAGATACCTAAAAGGTACTAATGGAATCCCCATTCACTTTATTCTTTCAGATCAGTTGAAATGTACTAATAAGTTAGGTCTCTGAGTACAGGAACAATCAGGAAATTAGATTTTACCACATCACAGAAACATGATTTAGACAAATGAGCTCACTCCAGATATTCATTCAGAAGAGGATCAAGATATAACCGTGCTTCTTTTAAGAGATGCAATCTTGGAAAAAGTTCTTGACTTTACTGGGTTTTAGCTTCTAATCTGTAAAATGAAGCTATCATACTCTTTTAAGAACAAAGACTATTGTAAATTATATAAGATAAAATATAGACCCTGTACAACCTTCAACAACATTTTTGTGTGTGTTTATTAATATTTATTAGACTCTGAATGACCAGATTGGTGACCTAGAATTTGGACACAAAGTCTTTTGTTCTTGTTCCAGTCTGAAGACAGATTCAGCTCTTTCTTATGAAGCCATATTTCCCTAGATCTGCAGTTTTTGCAGTTTCTTGGTCCTTTCTTCCACATGATTTATTGAAAGCTGAATTAGAACAATAAGGATTGCCAGCAATTGTGAGAGCTTTACAGTCTGTAAAGCACTTTCATAGACCTTGTCTTTTTGGACCCTTACACAACACTTAAAGGGATAATTATATTTCCAAGTTTATAATATGGACACTGAGGCTCAAAATGGTAATAACTTATGTAAGATCATAAAACTAGTACTGACTTCAAGGCGCACGTATTTTCTACTGCAATGTAGATATGTGGCTGCTATGTAGATGTGTTTCTTCTATGCATATATTTCAATATAAGTTCTAGATGACCATGGAATTTATCATTCAAATTGGGACATTTTTGACCGTGAAAGGAGGCAAAATTAATCATTATGCCAAGGACCATAGAGGTATCCTATGACTGTCTTGTGCAAACAGGAACATCTTGATAAAACCTCTCTTGATAAAATCCAAATTTCATGAGACAAATGGTCAATATGAAGTCGCCCAATCAGTCTGTCTCATTTTTAGACCACCTTTGACAGATATCAATAGTATTTTTAAACTGAGTCATAGAGAAAAGGTTTCCAGGAAGGGAATATAAATAGAAAGAATATTGACTTTTTGACACTGGGCAAGAGAGCACAAAATAATTTTTGATTTTCAAATTGCGTTCCATCTCCTTGTGCAGGAGATTTTTGTCATTTACTCCTGCTCAGTCAGATTTCCTGTGATGTAGTTCGATTCAGTACTGAAACTGCCCACAAAAGAAAAGAACCATTATATGTTAGCAAGATGACTAAAAAAATATTGAAAGACTTTACAGAAATGTACTAAATAGAATTATCAAGGCAGCCTGGGGTTATGTAACCAACAAGGGTCCAAAGAACGTAAAGTGATCTTTAAAGATTAAAGGCTAACTGCATCTGTTGTCTTCTGTTTTCTGTCTGTGTTCATTAATAACAGGCCAAACAAATATGTGAAATATATAACACCAGAATGTATAAAGATAATGAAGAATTTCTTTAGAATAACTTTCAAAGAGGGGAGAAGCAATGAGCTGAAAAGGGATTTCAACTGCCTCTGGATGCTTCAAAAAGGGTTTTTCTCCCCATCCTTTTCCCTCCTTTCCTTACCTCCTTCTCCCATTCCTTTATTCCTCTTTCCCTCCCTTCTTTCTTCCTCTCTGCCTTTCTTCACATTTTCCCCTTTCTTTCCTAAAGTTTAGCACTATACTTTGTACTTACTAGGATTCTAATAGTACACTAGTCCTCTCTTATCCACGGGGGATATGTTCCAAGACCCCCAGTGAATGTCTGAAACTGCAAATAGTACTGGACCCTATACATGTTATGTTTTCTCTATACAGTCCAAGCCTATCTATGAGAAAGTTTAACTTATGAATTGGGCACAGTAAGAGATTAACAACAGTAACTAATAATAAAATTGAACAGTTATAACAATATACTGTAATAAAAGTTATGTGAATGTCGTCTCTCTCTCTCTCTCTCAAAATATCTTCTTGTGAGGCCCTGCCAAACCGCTGCACATGCTGTACAGGTGAGCACATGCAGGACCTGAGCTGAGCCATGCCTGGAGACTGACACAGCTGCAGGCCCGCTTGCACCCAAGCACTGGAGGTGGGGCCTTGAAGGCCCTGCCAAACCACTGCATGGGCCGCACAGGTGACTATGTGCAGGGCCCAGGCCAAGCTGTGCCCAGGGATCAATGCAGCCGCAGGCCCTGCCCACACCCAAGTGCTGTAGTTGGGACTTGCAGGCCCTACCCAACTACCATGTCAGCCACACAGGTGAGCACACATAGTACCCATGCACTGACTGAACAGGAGGCAAGGCAGCCCACTGCACACTCAACTGCATTGATAAAAGAAGTGTCACCAGCAGAACCTACAGAGGAGGAAGGCTTCCCCCTCATAACCCACTCCAGAGTGATAGAAAAATTAAGTTGTTCCACCAGATGACCAAACATCAGTCTAAAAATACTAGAATTACAAATAAACAAGAAGATGTGACAACACCAAAGGAATATGGTATTTCTAAAGTACCATACCCCATAGAGCAAGAAACCCTCAAGATGTCTGAAAAGGAATTCCAGGCACCGATTTTAAGAACACTCCAAGAAATAAGAGAAGAATCAACTAGAGAACACAATGAAATAAGAACAAATATCCAGGATATGAAGGAAGAAATTTACAAAGAGATAAATAACTTAAATAAGAATGTAACAGAACTCCTAGAAATGAAGAATTCTCTCAATGAAATAAAAAACAGAACAGAAAGCTTGAGCAGCAGCCTAGAGCAAGCAGAAGAAAGAATCTCAGAACTTGAAGATGGTCTTTTTGAAGTAACCCAGGCAGACAAAAAAAAGGAAAAAAGAATTTCAAAAAATGAAGAAATTTTAAGAGATCTACCAGACAACCTCAGGCACACAAACATTCAAATCATGTATATTCCAGAAGGGGAGGAAAAAGGAAAAGGCATTGAAACCTTATTCAAGGAAATAATAAGAGAAAACTTTTCTGATATAGAGAGGGATGCGGACCTTCAGATTCAGGAAGCGCAAAGATCCCCAAACAGATTCAATTCAGAAAGATCCTCTCCAATACATGTGATAGTCAAACTGGCAAAACTCAAAGGCAAAGAGAGAATTCTAAAAGCAGCAAGAGAAAAGTGCAAAGTCATCTGTAAGGGAGTCCCCATCAAACTAACAGCAGACTTCTCAGCTGAAACCTTATAGGCTAGAAGAAAATGGGATGATACATTCAAAAGACTAAAGAAAAAAATGCTAGCCAAGAACCCTATGTTTAGCATGGTTATTCTTCAGAAATGTGGGAGAAATAGTGTATTTCCCTGACCAACAAAAATTACAGGAGATCACTACCACACAACCAGCCCTGCAAGAAGTACTCAAAGAAGCCCTGCATCTGTAATCTGAAAAACGATAATATCAAGGATTCACAAGAAAGAGCAAAACTCATCATTAAAACCAAAATGCAAATGAAAAAGAGAAAGAAGCTAAATCATGTCACCTCAAAAATCCAACTAACATTGAAGATGAAAAATAAGAGGGGAAGGAAGGTACAAATAATGTTTAAGACATCTAAACAAAACGCAATATAATGACATTAGTAAAGTAATACTTATCAATAACAACCCTAAATGTAAATGGATTAAACTCCCCATTCAAAATGCACAGACTGTCTGATTGGATTAAAGAGCTAGACCCAACTATATGCTGTCTTCAAGAGACTCACCTCACCTATAAAGACAAACACAGACTAAAAGTGAAGGGATGGCAAAAGATATACCATGCAAATGGAAACCAAAAATGAGCAGAAGTAGCTATTCTTTTATCAGATAAAATAGACTTCAAACCCAAAACCATAAAAAGAGACAAAGAAGGCCATTATATAATGATAAAGGGATCTATCAGTTAGAGGACATAACAATTATAAAATTGTATGCACCCAACAGTGGAGCACCTAGGTATGTAAAGCAAGTACTGTTAGATATAAAAAAAGAGATAGATCCAAATACAGTAATAGTGGGTGACCTGAATGCCTCTGTCTTAGTGTTAGATCTTCCAGGCAACTAATCAACAAAGAAACACAGGATTTAAACTACACCTTAGACCAATTGGACCTGGCAGATATTCACAGAACATTTCCTCCAACAACTAAAGAATATACATTCTTCTCATCAGCATATGGAGCACCCTCCAGGATTGACCACATACTAGGTAATAAATCAAGCCTTAGCAAATTTTTAAAAAATTGAAATTTAAAAAATCTTTTCAGACCACAATGGATTAAAACTGGAAATCAATAAAAAGCAAAATTCTGGAAACTATTCAATAGCATGGAAACTGAACAACAGACTCCTGAATGACCTATGGGTCCAAGAAGAAATTAAACAGGAAATCAATTTATTGAAACTAACAAAAATAAAGATACATCATACCAAAAGCTATGGGATACTGAAAAAGCAGTACTAAGAGGGAAGTTTATTGCAATAAATGCTTACATCAAAAGAATGGAAAGATTTCAAATAAATGACATAACACTATGCCTCAAAGAACTAGAAAAACTGTGACAATCCAATCCCCAAAGTAGTAGACAGAAAGAAATAATCAAGATCAGGGCAGAACTAAATGAAATAGAGACCCAAAATCAATACAAAAGATCCGTGAAACAAAAGTTGGTGTTTTTTTATGAGATGATAAATAAAATAGACAAACCATTAGCTAGACTAACAAAAAAGTAAAATAAAATAAGATCCAAAAAACAAAAACCAGAAATGAAAAGTGAGTCATTACCACTGATACCACAGAAATATGAAGAATTATTAGAGATTGTTATAAACAACCGTATGGTAACAAATATGAAAACCTGGCACATACAAACTATCAAGACTAGACCAAGAAGAAATAGAGAAACTGAACAGACCAGTAACAAGCAATAAGATAGAAGCAGTAATCAGAAATCTTCCAACAAAGAAAAGCCCAGAAAAGGATGACTTTACAGCTGAATTCCATCAAACCTTTAAAGAATTAATACCACTTCTCTTTGAACTTTTCCAAAAAATTGAAAGAGAGGCCATTCTTCCAAGCTCATTCTATGAGGCCAGCATCTCTCTGATACCAAAACCAGATAAAGATACAACAAAAAAATGAAACTACAGGCCTATATGCTTGATGAACATAGATGCGAAAATCCTCAACAAAATACTAGTAATCAGATTATAGCAACACATCAAAAAAAATTATACACCATGATCAAGTGAGATTCATCCCAGGGATGCAAGGTTGATTCAACATACACAAGTCAATAAATGTGATACACCACATCAACAAAACCAAGGACAAAAACCATATGATTATTTCAATTGACGCAGAAGAGACATTCATCAAAATTCAATATTGCTTTATGCTTAAGACTCTCAGCAAATTAGGTATAGAAGGAAATTATCTGAATACAATAAAAGTCATTTATGACAAACCAATTCCAATATCATCCTGAATGCAGAATAGCTGAAAGCTTTTCCTTTAAGAACAGGAAAAAGACAAATATGCCCACTTTTGCCACTCCTATTTAACATAGTCTTGGAATTAGTACCCAGAGCAATCAGGCAAGAGAAAGAAATAAAGGGCATCAAGATTGGAAAGGACAAGGTCAAACTTTCCTTGTTTGTTGATAACATGATCTTATATATAGAAAAACCTACAGACTGTACCAAAGAACTCTTACAGCAGATTAACATTGTCAGTAATGTTGCAGGATACAGAATTGACACCCCCAAATCAGGTATTTTTATACGCCAATAACAAACTAGCAGAAAATGAAATCAAGAAAGCAAGCCCATTTACATAGTTGCTAAAAAAAAAAACAAAAACCTAGGTATCAGTTTAACCAAGGAAGTGAAAGATTTCTACAATGAGAACAAAAAACACTTCTGAAAGAAATTAAAAAGGGCACAAAAAAGTGGAAAGACATACCATGCTCTTGTATGGAAAGATTTAACATTGTGAAAATGTCCATTCTACCCAAAGCAATCTACAGATTCAATGCAATCCCCATCAAAAGACCAATGACATTCTTCACAGAAATAGAAAAAGCAATCCAAACATTCATATGGAACAACAGAAGACCCTGGATAGCCAAAGCAATCCTAAGCAAAAAATATAAAGCTGAATTATATTACAAAGCTAATGTAACAAAAGAAGCATGGTACTGGCATAAAAACAGACACCTGGATCAATGGAACAGAATAGAAAACCTGGAAATCAAACCACATACTTATAGCCACCTGATATTTGACAAAGGCAGAAAGAACATACATTGGGGAAAAGACAGCCTCTTCAATAAACGGTGCTGGAAAAATTGGATATCCATATACAGAAAAATGAAACTGGACCTATTCCTCTCACCATATATCCAAATCAACTCAAAATGGATTAAGGACTTAAATAAAAGACCTGAAATCATATAATTACTAAACAAAAATATAGGGGAAACACTCCAGGTGGTAGTACTGGTCAAAGACTTTATGAATAAGACCCCAAAAGAACAAGCAACAAAAGAAAAATAAATGGGATTATATCTGGTTAAAAAGCTTCTGCACACCAAGGGAAACAATCAACAGAGTGGAGAGACACCCTAAGGAGTGGGAGAAAATATTGGCAAACTATACATACAACAGGGGATTAATATCCAGAATATACAAGGAACTCAAACAATTATACAGTAAAAAAACAAATAATCCAATTAAAAATGGGCAAAAGAGACGAATAGATATTTTCCAAAGGAAGATGTGCAAATATGGCCAACAGGTGCATAAAAAAATGCTCAGCATCACTGATGGAGTTTGGATGCATTGTCCTCCCAGAACTCATGTGGAAATCTGATCCCCAGTGTGACAGTTTGAGTCATGGGGCAGGATCCCTCATGAGCGGATTAGTACTGTCCCTAGGCGGGGGGAGTAATGAGTGAGTTTTCACTCTGTTAATGGGAATTAACCATGAGAGCTGGTTGTTTAAAATGACCCTGGCACCTCCCCCCTCTCTCTCTGCTTCCACTGTCTTGCAATGTGAGACCCCTGGGTCACTGTCACCACCACCAGATGGATTTTGGATTTTCCAGCCTCAGAAACTGTAACCAATAAATGTCATTTTTCTTTATAAATCACCCAGTTGTAGGTATTTTGTTATAAGCAACACAAAATGGACTAATACAATGACTAATCATCAGAGAAATGCAAATCAAAACCACACTGAGATATCATCTCACCCCAGTTAGACTGGCTGTTATTAAAAAGACTCAGAATAACAAATGCTGATGAGGATGTGGGGAAAGCGGAAATCTTCTACACTGTCGGTAGGACTATAAATTAGCACAGCTGTTATGGAAAACAGTATAGAAGTTTCTCAAACAACTACTGATAGAACTACTGTACGATCCAGCAATCCCACTACTGGGTATATATCCAAAGGAATGGAAATCATCATGTCAAAGGGATACTTGCACTCCCATGTTCATTGCAGCTCTATTCACAATAGCCAAGATATGGATCAACCATATTTTGTGTCCATCGAGGATGACTGGATAAAGAAAGTGCCCATCTATGGATGACTGGATAAGGAAAATGTGGTATATATACACAACGGAATACTACTCAGCCATAAAAAAGAATGAAATTCTGCCATTTGCAACAACATGGATGAGTCTGAAGAAAATCATGTTAAGTGTAATAAGCCAGACAAAGAAACAGAAATACCACATGTTCTAACTCATAACTGGCTGCTAGAAAGGAAGGGGGGTGAGGGAGGAGGGGGGAAGGGAAGGAGGGAAGAAGGAAGGAATGAAGGAAAGAAAGGAAAGACCACAACAATACGTTGAACTTTCAGAAGGAGAGAACAAACCTAAGGATCGTAAAGATTGAGGGGAGGGCGGGAGGAGTTTTGGAAGTGTTATGTGGGGTAAAGGGCATAAAGAAATACCATGATTTGTAAAAATGAATATGCTAATGATAAAGAAATTAATTTAAAAAAATCTTATTGTACTGCCTCACCTATTTTTGGACTGTGCTTGACCATGTGTAAGTGAAACCATGGAAGGCGAAATTGTGGATAAAAGGAACTACTATACTTGCTAGGTGATTCTTTGTCTTTGAAAAAAACGATGGACTCCTTAACCAACCCTTCCCAAAGCCCTCAAGATTTTATCATCCTCCCTAGCAAGATGGGTGGAATAACATTGGTGAGCATTTCTGCTTTCATACTGACCTTTTAAGGTGCTGCTAAGTGTTCTCTGACAATTACTTTACACTTCATCAAAGGAGATCGTAGACAAATAGAACTTATGATGATTTCTTGGCTATTGAACAATTTCTAGTCTTCATAAAAACAAAATGTAAAGCACTTCAATAAAAGTTTTCCAAGACATTGTAGGGCATGGAGGGGAGTTAGAAGGAGAGTCTGTTTCTAAATTTAAAAAAGAAAGAAAAACAGGAGATAAATAACTGAGAAAGCTTCTTTTACATTTCATATATTTCCTTCCTCCTTCAGTGAGTCCATTGAACAGTGAATGAAAGGGATCAG
Organism: Cynocephalus volans; assembly: GCF_027409185.1. Lineage (NCBI taxonomy): Eukaryota > Metazoa > Chordata > Mammalia > Dermoptera > Cynocephalidae > Cynocephalus > Cynocephalus volans. The sequence continues at coordinate 55,950,011 of NC_084475.1, read as the reverse complement.
ACAGATAATACTTGGGACGCAGAATCTCCTTCACTTTTGCTTTTGAATCCTAGCTCCACACTTACTACTCGTATAACCTTGGCAGATTCCTGAAACCAGTTGTAAGAAGAGAGTAATGGGAGTCCTCCTCTCCCTGGAATTAAGGCAATACAAGTAAGGCTCCTGGAACAGTGACCAACTCATAGTAAAAACTCAAAAGTTATATTATTATTCAATTTATTATGAGAGCATTTTTCCCTTGATGGTGCTCATCCTGTTCCCGATAGTCTTGTGTAATACCCAGGCAGGCTGTGTTGCTGCCTGAGTAATGTTCTCTTAGGGGTTCTGCCAAGGAACCCCCAATCCCAAACACTTACTGCATGTGCTCAGCCCCCAAAAGACCGTTAGTGGGGAACAAAACCTCTCATTCTCAAGTGCCTAAGAGGCAACCCTTCAGACTCTGGTCTGAGTCCAAAAAAGACTTAATGTGTTTTTTTTTTTGACACTGGAAAGGCTAGAGTGTCTAGGTGTTTCCTGGAAGTGAGGGCAAAACCAGAAAGAAAGGAAGGAGAAAAGAAGTAAGTAACAGCACATCCCATTGTACCAAAACAAATGTGAACTTCCTCAAAATCTCACCAACAACCCTGCACCTCAGTTATTTCATTCATCCAAAGCTTTGAATAAATAGCAGGAAAGTAATGGTAGCCCATAAGGTATTTTCAGGACAAAGAAGATTCCCAGGGCTGTGAATTTCCTAAGTAACACCTGGGGATAAATTTGTGCACATGAATGAATCTTCCATTGTTGTTTTGAGGATTTCTTTGTAAGTATCTTGCTTCAAGAATGAAGGGTGGCGTCAATCAGGAAAAAACCCAGTGAATCCTAGGACTTACTGCTCCAATTAGGCAAGAAGACACGTTAGAGCATGAAAGATTGAGTAATAATTCATACCTGTTATGTTTCAGTGTTAACTGTGAGCCCAAACATAGGCTACCCTCACTTAAGCATGAATTCTTTTTACACAATAGCTCAAGGCCTTGAATATTTAATTGCATTTTTTTCTTTAAGAAAATTACTTGTAAGGAAATGCTGAAAGATAATCTCCCTGGAAAAAAAAAGTATGTACCTCATGAAAAATAAATCTGGGTAAATTGAGTTATGAAAGATCTATTCCAGTAGGCGCAGAAGCTTTGAAGTCTTTTTCCTGTCCAAAAACAAAAACTCAGCTTCCCAGATGATAAATTTCCAGCACAATAGGCTTTCTGGTGACAGAGGAGCCTGCAATGTATCTAGACTTCCAGGTCATCCTGGGTTTAAGCCTGACTTACTGTCATTCTCCCTTCAACGATCCTGGCACTTCTGGTGAGGGGGAGCATTTAGCGCCTTTAAAGAACTTGTTTCTTTCTGTGAGGAAGTATCTTGAGTTTTCAGGCTATAGCAGCTGGCTGGCTTGTAAAAAAGCTGTGCCTGGGTTCTTTCTAAGAAATGACTTTGGAATAAAGACCTGGAAGGCCTTACTATGCTGCCCAGCTGTATAATACAGCGGTTGTGAGTATGGCATTTGGAATCATGCCCCAGGTTCTAACCCGGTTTTGCCAATTCTCTAGCAGAGTGAGCTTGGTGAGTTACTTCATTCTTTAAGTCTCAGTTTACTCAGTTGTAAAGAGATAATACTACCTGAGAGGGTTCCCTTGAGGGTTAAAAGAGGGAAATGAGGATGAAGGGCTTAGCCATATGACAGGGCATAAGGGAGCACTCAAGAAGAGCTAGCTATCATGGTAAATCTAAGCATCTTAGGGTATAAGATATTGGCGAGGGTGTTTTTGACCAGCAATTTAACCAAAGTACCATCAAAATAGATTTACTCACTTGTATGTAAAGGAAAATTATGAGGGCCTTCTACGGGCAGGTGGTAATCTGCTCTGAAGCATGTGAGGTATTGCCCTCAAGTAGCTTGAATCTAGTTGAGGGGATTAGACATGCCCCTAAATAACAAATATACCACGTAGAAAGTGCAAGGCTATAAGACAACCTAAATGAAGTTCTACTGGAGTTCAGAAGAGGGAGAGATTATAATCCAGTTGAGGGAAGTCAGAGATTTTGCAGATGAGGGCCCATGGTGGCCGTCTCTGTAATCTTATTATTTTAACAATAGAACCCATACAATTATATTGACTTGAAAGTTTCAGTTTGAAAAGATCCACATTCTACAGTGTAAAAATTTGAACATGTCTGAGAGAGTTCAAGTTCAATGTGTAGTCTCTGATTATAGTAACCTGGGGTCATAAAATCAGTATGCATTTAAAATGAGAATCAGGTTTGGCTCTCCCCAGAGGACAGTTGGCCATTTGCCCAGTGGTCTGTGCAGTAACATACTTACACAAACTTCCCTAGTTGAAAAGTAGAGGAAGGCTCTAAGAGAAGGAAAAAGAGGGAAACAGAGCTGATCTTTGTCTGTGAAAACTCTGCATTATGACTAGGTGTCAAGAAACTTGCTTGTGTTCTCGGGGAAAGTTGTCCTGTTCTTCGAGGGAATCCTAGCTCCACCAGTGGGAACTCTGTCTTATTTTTCTCCTCTCCTGTTCTAACTCTCCTTCCATCTTCTTTCATGCTATTTGCCATTCTCTCTGCTCTTTCATCCATTCATTCACCAAACATTCATTAAGTTTTTAGTCTTGGAACTTAGGTGCTACAGGAGGTAAGAAGATGAATACAGCAAGCTTTCTTGTCCCAATCATCCTCCTAAGAAAGGCCACAAATGCTCAGGAGTAGCTGTCACCTAAGACACAGGGAGTGGAGTCTTCTGCAAATGCTGGAGAGGCTGGGTTTTCTATACTTCTTCTGTTTCTACTTCTAGATGTATTTATAAATACTGCTAGAAGCTAAGTTTCCCCACCCCTTTGATTTTATATGTTGCAAGTTCATGTTTCTAGCTCTTCTTCCTAAGTAAGCAGCTTAGCCTATATCTAAAAGTATTTTTAAATTTCAGTATAAAAACACTTCCCTCATTAGATTGAGTTATAGGCATTAAAAGGAAATGAAGGTGGAGTTGGGAAGAACTGGTTGAAAACATATTCTAAAATAACACAGAAGTAAAATTTGATTGGGTAGCATGGTATGTTTCGAGGATTTGAAGAGTGAGAGAAAGCCTTACTCCAAAAATATTTCTCTCTTTGATTTCTGAAATTTCCAGGTAAGCATTTTAATTCTGTCTTCATTACTGCCTTTTTGCTTTTATCCCCACCCCCCACCCCCCGCATGCTCTTCCTTTGGGCAGGATTATATGAGAAATCCCTGTCTCTTAAAATCATCTTCCTCCAGAATTGGGAAAGATGAGCAAATCAGAGTTCTGTTCTTTGTAAGTATGATCTAACTTCATTCACTTGACTCTGTTATAACTAGGAAAGTACAGACTGTTGGATTCATTTTACTTCTCTTTGTGGAACTCTGGGCCATATCCGTGATGAAAAGTAAACAGAGAAAGGAACATTTAACTAAAGAATACCGAGCCTAAACACGTTCGCCGCAAATACCTAGACTATTGAGGCACCAGTTTATTCTCTGGCCTTTGGATATCAGATAGCTGTCTCATTTATTCCTTGTGTTCTCCATGTGAGGAGATGGCATTGGGTTATAACAAAGATTGTTATGGTCTTCAAACCACTAACAGAGAGCTTGTCCAGTTTTGCAAGTTGGACCAGTTGACGCCAGGCAGCAAGCGAGAATACATTTGCATTCGTTGCTTCAGTGGCATTTCTTGCTGAAGTATGTTGTGCCACATTATCTTGTCACTGTTTATGACTGACACATGCCCAATTGCCTTATATACTTTAGAAGCAACTGTCATTTTATCTTGAAGAACAATTAAGGCTTCTGAAGGAAGGCTAAATGTTTCCAAGGAAGAAAAAAAAAAAAAAAAAAAAGCCAGACTACAGTTTAATTTATTGGAAGTTATTTATAATTTAGTACTTACTGTCCTGAAAATGCCTGTCCCCTTGGAAATATGATTCAGATGCCCTGAGCTGAAGAAACATTTTCCTTTTTCCTGTGTAAAATAGGAAACAAAAGACAACCGAAAAACACTTCATTAAAACAGTTCCTTTGTCCTTTTGACAATGAAAATTGAAAAGAGACATGCCAGTTTGGCTATGTGGGTGGTCCTCTTTCTATGCTAACCTTAACGTGACCTCACAAAAATCACTGAAAGTTATTTGATGGTTCTAGAGATTTTAAAAATATGTGTTGAAAGGCAATAGTCCTGTGCACTAAGGGATTTCAGAAATGCCATGTATTAAAAATGAGCTTCCAAAAGCTGAAGAGTCTGCCGAAGAACTTCTGCTCTGCCCAGACCTCAGTGTGCCCAAGACCTCACATGTTTTCACACCTGGGCAAACCTTCTCTAGTCAGGTCATGCTCCTTGGTCATTCGGACTCACTCTTTCAAGGTTTTCCAAAGGCCGATTTTGCCATCAACTGCATGTAATTGGGCTAAGTCAATGTATGTATGATATGTATCAAATGAACTTAAAGTATGTTCCCCACGGGAATATCTCTGACATTTCTTTTTGGTTCAGTAATTCTAGAACATTCCTCATTTCATAATTCCTGAACTTCTTCTGAGTACCACAAAAGGGGGTTGGATTATCTGATGAAAAATGAAAATTAGATACTGTGTTCCTTGTTTCTTTTCTTTCCACTAAAAAACATCTTTTACTCTTTTAGACTTAGTTTTTGATTTCCTAAGATTGTGTGAGAAAAGTCAGTTACTAGAAAAACTGCTTTTTGATTCATCTGTTTTGTCAGTCGGACAATTCAGTTTAATAGTTATGAGAAATAAAAAATGAACCATGTACTTTTGCCTTTGGTTAATATTTCTCTGTTAAATGAAATTTGATATTTTCTCTCTAACTCTATTAAAACGATGCTGTCCAAAACTATCATTTGGTAAAAGCCATTCTCTTTTTGTATTATTATAAAGTAGCTTTGTCTAGTTTGGTTGTGGAGAAACCAAAAACAATAAGCAAAAGGGCTCTTGTTTTGGTAATGCATCCCTGCTAAGTAGCGTATAGGGAGCCTCCAGGGCTGTTGTTGTAAAGTCTTAGGAAATGGTATCTTCTTTCTCTGACGTATCACGAGCTTTAAAAATAAAAAATAGCTACTCCATAACCTTCCTGTAAAGTGGAGTCACTGCGACATGTATTTTTTAGTACACTGCACACCTTTTGTTATTCATCTTGACATGAATCATGCTTACAGAATGTTTGGCAGGACTTCGAATTTAAGTTCCCAAATGAGTATTCAACATAGATTAATTAAGACTGTTATTTCATGGAGTATAAATACAACTGCTTATTAAAACATATTTATGGAAGATAAACAATTATGTAATAGAAACCAGCTACAGAGTATCATAATACAACTAATGAAAAAGGCAATTGATTACAAATGACATAATTACCAAGGGTTAAAGGCTGTGCAATTGATATTACTTCTTATCCTTATGTAGGCTTTAATAAGCATTTTGATCATTACTTAACGTGCAATAACTCACTTATTACATCCAAACAAAGAGTTACTTTCCAACTTGGTACACGTGGCTTTAACAGTGCTTAGGGGAGTTGAGAAGCTTATAGCTTTACCCTTAGGTCTGAAGAAAGACATTGACAAAGAATGTTAATTAAGTGTTACCAATTGTATTTTATTTTAGGAAATGAAAAGAAAAAAACAAGGTCTTTGATTGGAACCTACTGCCAGCTCTCTGACAAATGAGAAGCCCTGTTCACTCAATGACAGAGGCCACGCAGTTTCCACAGAGAGGACTTAAGACAACTATTTAAATTTTTGTGACTCACTCTTTCCTAAGAAATTCCTTAAATAATTTCATTACCATTGTCACCCCTGAGGGGGTTTACCAGGGATTAGTAGCTTTGTTTTGACTCTGGCATTAAAATGAATATTTTCCCCTAACTTCTCGTAGTTTCTTAGTTTCCACAGTAATGTGATATGCTCAGTGGTACTGAGAAAGGGGGTGAGACTTAAGGAGGTACAATCAGTAATTTATGATCTCAGTTTTAGGCTATAGAAATAAGGGATACGTTATGAAGTTAGAATAGTGTGTATGGAATTAAGCCCTTTCCCAAGGGCTTAAAGGGGCCCAGAGATGGGAATTGGATCAAAGAAGGACAGAATATGCTGAAGACAGTTTTTAGCATATTTGGTACATCAGAATGCACTATCAAGGAGTATTTTTCGAGGCATGCAACAATTTGTGTTTTTAAACAGAACGTTTCCTTTGTTCTCTCAAGTCTAGTTGTGAACACTGTTCTCCAAAGTTCCGGGGGTTTCTGGATCATTTCCTAGCAGAGGACTGTGTTACCTATTCTTAAATATTATTCACTGATGTTATTTTTCCAAAGAATGTACAGGAAGGATTGGCTTCTATCCAACGGTGAAGGAAAACTGTACATGTGCTTATGTGTGTATTTGTGTTCTAGGGGACATTTGAAGAACAGTTTCACTTAGGAGTTGTGTGTTTAAGATGCTATCGCTGCTATAGTATGAGGATATGGATCGAATGCCCTTGATCTTACAATTGACCAAAATCTTCAGGGGAGTCTCAAAATGACATTTCTCATAGATGTTAGTATGACCACAGCTTTTATCCTTTGAAAGGAGTTGCTATTGGGACAATTGTGAGACTGAATTATGGGTGTGTGTGTGTGTGTGTGTGAAGTATCCCTGTGGCTCAACTCACTTTCAGAGGTTACCAGCCTCTGTGGTACTCGTGTTCAGGTCATCATGATTTCCCCTTCCCACCCTCCCACTTACACACATGTGAGTGCACACACACACGCACACACACACACACATCTTTTTTTTACACAGTAATTTTACAGTTCATTTAATGGCAGCAGAATTTTCCTATTTTGGTTATGCCTTCTTTAAACAAGTCTGCAAATTAGCATTAATTATTTGCAAAAGTTATTACATTTGCTGTACTGTCATTTTTTAAAGGTTGATCAAAGATAACATAAAATCACAGCCGTTATAATACGATCACACAAAATGACCAAATAATAAATATAATAGATCAGACCTAGTTTATCCCAAACATTTATAAAACCAGACCTAGGAAAAGAAGGTCTGGGGCCATATGCATGAGATTAACATAGCGAATGTGTAATTCATTCTTACTACAAAATCAGAACAGTGAGAATATTTGTATATTTTTGAAATATGGCCTATAGATAAATGTTAAATCCTAGAATGCATAGGCAGGATTACTAAATCCTCCCCATATGAATTAGATGTAAGATGGTATGGCGTTTCAATTGAAATCTCCAGGAGAAAGAAACAAAATTTTGGTGAGAAGTTAATGTTAGGACTAGAACAAATCAGTATCAACTTGAGAAGGACAATTGTGGGTCCGTGACTTTGTGCCATTCCTTCAGGAGACAAAGTCAAGAACACTTCCTTTAAAAATGTAATACACTGTTAAGAAACTTTGGGATATTAAAAGCTATTAGAAGCGGAGTGGAGGAACCTAGGGCAATAGGATAGCAAATGGTGATAGGAATAGCTTTTATATTTTTCAGCTTTCACATTTGGGCCTCTGGTCATCACTCTGACATTGACAGATGATAGAACCTGTGTTTCATTTGGACAATTTTTACATATATAGCACAGGTTTATGACAGGCTTGTTTTATAGAAAATATTACTATGTCTTTTGAAAATGAGTTGTGTGAGCACCTGTAAAACATATTTCTCTCTAAGTGGAAAGAAATATGGCAACTGTGGTTCAGTGGAGGGTATAATCTTTGGAAGGAGAAAGAGCTGGGTTTGAATACCAACTTCACTGCTTAGTAGCTGGGAGGTGCTGGAAAAGACCAATTCTCAGTGAGCCTCAATTGCTCCATGTGTAGATTAGGGATATTGACACCTAATTCTGGGGTTGTCATAAGGCTTGGAGGTTAATGTCTAGCTTTGTGAACAGTGGGCAATTAATAAATGGTAATTATTGTTACAAAAATGGATATAATTCACTTGTATGACATTAGGCAATAAAAAAGATCATATAAGCAAATTTCAAGGAACAGAAGCTTTCCTTCTGAAATGCTAAATTTAAAATTTTACTACTCAATAGGGGTGAGGTAGAATCTTATTGTAGTTTTGATTTGCATTTCCCTGATGATTGGTCACATTGAGCATCTTTTTATGTGCTGTTGGCTATTTGTATATTTCCTTTGAAGAAATGTCTATTCATATCTTTTGCCTATTTTTGAATCGGCTTATTTCCTTGTTTGTTGAATTTTATGAGTTCTCTACATGTTCTGTATATTAATCTCTTATCAGATATATGATTTATAAATATTTTCTCTCATTCTGTGGGTTTCCTTTTTACTCTGTTTATAGTGTCTTTGGATGCACAAATTTTAAAAATTTTCATGATGTTCAATTTGTCTATTTTCTTTTGGTTTCCTGTGCGTTTGGTGTCATGTACAATAAATTATTTCTAAATTCAATGTTGCGAAACTTTTGTCCTATGTTTTCTTTTAAGAGTATTATAGTTTTAGATCTTTGATCCATTTTGAGTTTATTTTTGTATGTGGTATTAGGTAAGAGTGCAAATTAATTATTTTGCATGTGGATATCCAGTTTCCCAAGCACAATTTATTGAAAAGACTGTTCTTTCTCCATGGAATGGTCTTGGCACTCTTGTCAAAAATCATTTGGCCACATACAGATGGTCCTTCACTTACAATGGGGTTACATCCTGATAACCCATTGTAAGTTAAAAATATCCAAAGTAGAAAATGCACTTAATACATCTAACTTACTGAATATTATAGCTTAGCCTAGCCCATCTTAAATATGCTTAGAACACTTACATTAGCCTACAGGGCAAAATCATCTGGCAACACAGTAGACTGAAGAGTATCTGGTTTTTTCCCTCGCAATTGCATAGCTAATTGGGAGGTGTGACTGCCTAGCATTGCAAGAGAATATTGTACCACATATTGCTAGTCTGAGAAAAGAACAAAATTCAAAATTTGAAATAAGAATTCTACTAAATGTGTATCATTTTTAAACCATCTTGAAGTAAAAACTCATAAGTGAAAACATCATAAATCACTACCATCTGTGTTCTATTTCTTTAGTACACACATCTGTCTTTATGTTAATATCACACTCTTGGTTACTAAAGCTTTGTAGTAAGTTTTGAAATCAGGAAGTGTGAGTCCTCCAGCTTTGTTCTGCTTTTTCAAGATTATTTTGGCTATTTGGAGTCCCTTGAGATTCCATATGAATTTTAGAAGGGATTTTTTAATTTCTGCAAAATGGTATCATTGGGTTTTTGATAGGGATTACATTAGATCTGTAGATTGCTTTGGGTAGTGTTGCCATGTTAACCTTAAGTCTTTCAACCCATGAACTTAGGCTGTTATTCCATTTATTTATGTCTTTTAAAAATTTATTTCAACAATGTTTTGTAGTTTTTATTGTATGTCTTTCATGTCCTTGGTTAAGTAAATTTCTAAGTATTTTATTCTTTTGATGCTATTGTAAATGAAATTATTTTATAATTACTTTTTCAGATAGTTCATTGACAGTGAACAGGAATGAAATTGCTTTTTGAATATTGACTTTATATCCTGCTACTTTGCCAAATTCATTTATTAGTTGTAACAGTTTTTTTGTGTGTAGAAGCTTTATGATTTTCAACATATATGATCATATTATCTGCAAACAGAGATAATTTTTCTTCTCCCTTTCCAGTTTGATGCCTTTTATTTCTTTTTCTTGTTTAATTGCTGTGGCTAGAATTTCTAGTACTGTGTTGAATAGAAATAGCAAAAGTGAGCATCCTTGCCTTATTCCTTTTTTTTTTTTTTTTTTTTTTTTTTTAATTTTATTTTGTCGATATACATTGTAGCTGATTAATGCTCCCCATCACCAAAACCTCCCTCCCTTCTCCCTCCCCCCCCTCCCCCCCAACAATGTCCTTTCTGTTTGCTTGTTGTATCAACTTCAAGTAATTGTGGTTGTTATATCTTCTTCCCTCCCCCCCCCCGATTTGTGTGTGTGTGTGTGTATGTGTGTGTGTGAATTTATATATTAATGTTTAGCTCCCTCCAATAAGTGAGAACATGTGGTATTTCTCTTTCTGTGCCTGACTTGTTTCACTTAATATAATTCTCTCAAGGTCCATCCATGTTGTTGCAAATGGCAGTATTTCATTCGTTTTTATAGCTGAGTAGTATTCCATTGTGTAGATGTACCACATTTTCCGTATCCACTCATCTGATGATGGGCATTTGGGCTGGTTCCAACTCTTGGCTATTGTAAAGAGTGCTGCGATGAACATTGGGGAACAGGTATACCTTCGACTTGATGATTTCCATTCCTCTGGGTATATTCCCAGCAGTGGGATGGCTGGGTCGTATGGTAGATCTATTTGCAATTGTTTAAGGAACCTCCATACCATTTTCCATAGAGGCTGCACCATTTTGCAGTCCCACCAACAATGTATGAGAGTTCCTTTTTCTCCGCAGCCTCGCCAGCATTTATCGTTCATAGTCTTTTGGATTTTAGCCATCCTAACTGGGGTTAGATGGTATCTCAATGTGGTTTTGATTTGCATTTCCCGGATGCTGAGTGATGTTGAGCATTTTTTCATATGTCTGTTGGCCATTTGGATATCTTCCTTAGAGAAATGCCTACTTAGCTCTTTTGCCCATTTTTTAATTGGGTTGCTTGTTTTCTTCTTGTAAAGTTGTTTGAGTTCCTTATATATTCTGGATATTAATCCTTTGTCAGATGTATATTTTGCAAATATTTTCTCCCACTCTGTTGGTTGTCTTTTAACTCTTTTAATTGTTTCTTTTGCTGTGCAGAAGCTTTTTAGTTTGATATAATCCCATTTGTTTATTTTTCCTTTGGTTGCCCGTGCTTTTGGGGTCGTATTCATGAAGTCTGTGCCCAGTCCTATTTCCTGAAGTGTTTCCCCTATGTTTTCTTTAAGAAGTTTTATTGTCTCAGGGTGTATATTTAAATCCTTAATCCATTTTGAGTTGATTTTAGTATACGGTGAGAGGTATGGATCTAGTTTCATTCTCCTGCATATCGATATCCAGTTATCCCAACACCACTTGCTGAAGAGGCAGTCCCTTCCCCAGTGAATAGGCTTGGTGCCTTTGTCAAAGATCAGATGGCAGTAAGTGTGTGGGTTGATTTCTGGATTCTCTATTCTATTCCATTGGTCAGTGTGTCTGTTTTTATGCCAGTACCATACTGTTTTGGTTATTATAGCTTTGTAGTATAGCTTAAAGTCAGGTAGTGTTATGCCTCCAGCTTTATTTTTTTTGCTGAGCATTGCTTTGGCTATTCGTGGTCTTTTATTGTTCCATATAAATGTCTGAATAGTTTTTTCCATTTCTGAGAAAAATGTCTTTGGAATTTTGATGGGGATTGCATTGAATTTGTATATCACTTTGGGTAGTATGGACATTTTCACTATGTTGATTCTTCCAATCCAAGAGCATGGAATATCTTTCCATCTTCTTGTATCCTCTCTAATTTCTCTCAGCAGTGGTTTGTAGTTCTCATTATAGAGATTTTTCACCTCCTTGGTTAACTCAATTCCTAAGTATTTTATTTTTTTGGTGGCTATTGTAAATGGGCAGGCTTTCTTGATTTCTCCTTCTGCATGTTCACTATTGGAGAAAAGAAATGCTACTGATTTTTGTGTGTTGATTTTGTATCCTGCTACTGTGCTGAAATCATTTATCAATTCCAACAGTTTTTTTGTAGAGGTTTTAGGCTGTTCGATATATAGGATCATGTCATCTGCAAACAGGGACAGTTTGACTTCATCTTTTCCAATCTGGATGCCCTTTATTTCCTTCTCTTCTCTGATTGCTCTGGCTAGTACTTCCAACACTATGTTGAATAGGAGTGGTGAGAGTGGGCATCCTTGTCTAGTGCCTGTTCTTAAAGGAAAAGCTTTCAGCTTTTCCCCATTCAGGATGATATTGGCAGTGGGTTTGTCATATATGGCTTTAATTATGTTGAGATACTTTCCCTCTATACCTAACTTATAGAGGGTCTTTGTCATGAATGAGTGCTGAACTTTATCAAATGCTTTTTCAGCATCTATAGAGATGATCATATGGTCCTGGTGTTTGAGTTTATTAATATGGTGTATCACATTTATTGATTTGCGTATGTTGAACCAACCTTGCATCCCTGGGATGAATCCCACTTGATCATGATGAATAATTTTTCGTATGTGTTGCTGTATTCTGTTTGCTAGTATTTTAGTGAGGATTTTTGAATCTATATTCATCAAGGATATCGGCCTGTAGTTTTCTTTTTTGGTTATATCTTTACCTGGTTTTGGTATCAGGATGATGTTTGCTTCATAGAATGAGTTTGGGAGATTTGCGTCCGTTTCAATCTTTTGGAATAGTTTGTAAAGAATCGGTGTCAATTCCTCTTTGAATGTTTGGTAAAATTCTGCTGTGAATCCATCTGGTCCTGGGCTTTTCTTTGTTGGGAGCCTTCTGATAACAGCTTCAATCTCCTTTATTGTTATTGGTCTGTTCAAATTTTCTACGTCTTCACAGTTCAGTTTTGGGAGCTTGTGTGTGTCCAGAAATTTATCCATTTCCTCCAGATTTTCAAATTTGTTGGCGTATAGTTGTTTATAGTAGTCTCGAATGATTCCTTGTATTTCAGATGAATCATTTGTAATATCGCCTTTTTCATTTCTAATTTTTGTTATTTGAGTCTTCTCTCTTCTTTTTTTTGTTAGCCATGCTAATGGTTTGTCAATTTTATTTATCTTTCCAAAAAACCAACTTTTTGATTCGTTGATCTTTTGAATTGTTTTTTGGTTTTCAATTTCATTCAGTTCTGCTCTGATCTTAATGATTTCTTTCCGTCTGCTAACTTTAGGATTGGATTGTTCTTGTTTTTCTAGTTCTTTAAGGTGAAGTGTTAGGTTGTTCACTTGCCATCTTTCCATTCTTCTGAAGTGAGCATTTAATGCAATAAATTTTCCCCTCAATACTGCTTTTGCAGTATCCCACAGGTTTTGGTATGATGTATCATTGTTTTCATTAGTTTCAATAAACTTTTTGATTTCCTGCTTGATTTCTTCTTGGACCCATATGTCATTAAGTAGAATGCTGTTTAATTTCCATGTGTTTGCATAGTTTCCAGAGTTTTGTTTGTTATTAATTTCTAGTTTTAATCCATTGTGGTCTGAGAAGATACATGGGATAATTCCAATTTTTTTGAATTTATTGAGACTTGATTTGTGACCTAATATGTGATCTATCCTGGAGAATGATCCATGTGCTGATGAGAAGAATGAATATTCTGAGGTTGTTGGGTGGAATGTTCTGTAGATATCTGCCAATTCCAATTGGTCTAGAGTCTTGTTTAGATCTTGTGTTTCTCTACTGATTCTTTGCCTAGATGATCTGTCTAATATTGACAGTGGAGTGTTCAGGTCCCCTGCTATTATGGTATTAGTGTCTATTTCCTTCTTTAGGTCTAATAGAGTTTGTTTTATAAATCTGGCTGCTCCAACATTGGGTGCGTACATATTTATGATTGTTATGTCTTCTTGATGGATCAGTCCTTTTATCATTAAGTAGTGTCCCTCATTGTCTCTTTTTATGGTTTTTAGTTTAAAGTCTATTTTGTCAGATATAAGAATAGCCACTCCTGCTCGTTTTTCTTTTCTGTTTGCATGGTAAATCTTTTTCCATCCTTTCACTCTTAGTCTGTGTGAATCTTTATGGGTGAGGTGGGTCTCTTGTAGGCAGCATATAGTTGGGTCCTGCTTTTTGATCCAGTCAGCCAGTCTGTGTCTTTTAATTGGGGAATTTAAGCCTTTAACATTAAGAGTTGTTATTGAAAGGTGTTGATTTATTCCTAGCATTTTATTGGTTGTTTGGTTGTCTTAGGTGTCTTTTGTTCCTTGCTTTCTGATTTACTGTTTGGTTTCTTTGTTTGTTGGTTCCTTAGGTTGTAGATAGTGTTTTTGTTAGCTTGTTTTCTCTTCATGAATGCCATTTTTATTGTACTAGCGGGTTTAGATTTTTCTTAGGTTTTTATGGCAGTGGTAGTTATTTTTCGGGAACCAAACCCAGTACTCCCTTGAGGATTTCTTGTAAGGGTGGTCTTGTGGTAGTGAACTCCCGCAGTTTTTGTTTGTCTGAGAAATATACTATTTGCCCCTCATTTCGGAAGGATAGCCTTGCAGGGTAGAGTATTCTTGGCTGGCAATCTTTGTCTTTTAGTATTTTGAAAATATCATCCCATTCCTTTCTAGCTTTTAGGGTTTGTGATGAGAAGTCTGATGTTAACCTGATTGGGGCTCCCTTATAGGTGATTTGACGCTTCTCTCTTGCAGCTTTTAAGATTCTCTCTTTGTCTCTGAGTTTTGCCAATTTGACTATGACATGTCTTGGAGAAGGCCTTTTTGGGTTGAATACGTTTGGAGATCGTTGAGCTTCCTGGATCTGAAGATTTGTGATTTTTCCTATACCTGGGAAGTTTTCTGCCACTATTTTGTCGAATATGTTTTCAATGGAATCTCCATTTTCCTCCCCTTCTGGAATACCCATGACTCGGATATTTGAGCGCTTGAGGTTGTCTGATATCTCTCTCAGATTTTCTTCCATGTCCTTGATTCTTTTTTCTTTCTTTTTGTCTGCTTGTGTTATTTCAAACAGCCCATCTTCAAGTTCAGAGGTTCTCTCTTCAACTTCGACAAGCCTGCTGGTTAAACTCTCCGTTGTGTTTTTTATTTCGCTGAATAATTTCTTCAGTTCAGCAAGTTCTGCTACATTTTTTTTCAGGACATTGATTTCCTTGTATATTTCCTCTTTCAGATCCTGTATACTTTTCCTCATTTCATCATGATGTCTAGCTGAGTTTTCTTGTATCTCATTCAGTTTCCTTAGAATTATCACTCGAAATTCCTTGTCAGTTATTTCAAGGGCTTCTTGTTCTATAGGATCTAGAGTATGAGATTTATTAACTTTTGGTGGTGTACTTTCTTGATTTTTTGTATTTCTGGTGTCTTTTTTTTGGTGTTTATTCATTGTGGCAGGGGGTTTCACAGTCCACCGGTTTGAGACTAATGACTAACTAGGATGTTGCTGTGGTTGCTAATTTGGAATGGCTCCCGCCGTGACTGCTCAGTTGGCCTCTAGTGTCTTGTGTGTGTGGTTGCCTCGGGTCTTGGGCTTCTCCGGGGATCCACCTTTCTGGTCAGCTTGTACTCTGCTGGGCTGGTGGATCACGTACCACAGGGTGTGTGATCTCTGTTGAGCTTTCACTTTCTGTACAGGACTTCTCCCCGTTCCGTGTGCTCTGGCCCAGGCTGTTAGATCGTGCAGTGGCGACCCCACCGGGTGTGTGGTTTCTGTCGAGTCTCCCCCCTCTGTGCACACTGTGCTGGGCTGGGGCGTGTCTTCTGCACCCCTCGTCTATCAGCTGGGCCTTCAAGACCCTGCTCAGCACCGCCTCGCCCAGGAAGTCTATCAGGTTTCTGCTAGGCACAGACAACCGGTCTCTCTGGGTGCCTTTGTAGCACTGTGTAGAACTTCCTCGGGTCTTGTTCACCTTTGTATCCCCCCGGTATAAACCGAGTCTAGTGCCTGCCTGCAGCCTGCTCTCCGGCAGGTTCAAGCGGACCTGGGAACTCTCCTACCACACTATTCCCAACCAGAAATTCGTTAGGCTTTTTTCCAAACTGGTGGTCGCAGAGATGTTATCTGCCTCCCAGTAACAGGAAGTTTACCGGGGCCGGAGTCC
The DNA here is from genome assembly GCF_027409185.1 of Cynocephalus volans. Taxonomy (NCBI): domain Eukaryota; kingdom Metazoa; phylum Chordata; class Mammalia; order Dermoptera; family Cynocephalidae; genus Cynocephalus; species Cynocephalus volans. The sequence continues at coordinate 55,934,197 of NC_084475.1, read as the reverse complement.
AGGGTGTGGTGGAGTGACAGTCGGCCCGCCCGTACTTTCTAGCCCTCCCAACACTGGTCGGGACGCCCCACACCCCCAGCCCCGCCAGAGAACCGCGGAGGGAGTGGGAGAGGAGGCCGGCCCGCAGGGTCCGGAAAGCCCCGCGCCAGGCCAAGCAAATGGGCTCAGTGATGGCCGATCAGGGCGGAGCTGCCCGCACCTGGGAAAATGGAGGCAGCACCGGGGCAGTGAGTGGCCTGGTGGTGCAGGCGGGAGCCGCGTGGGCCAGGGATCACTCACAGTGCTGTGCCAGGTCGGGCGCTCGCTCTGTCTCTGGTTTGTTGCCTTCCGTGTTCTCGGCGCTGCCGCCTCGGGCTGTTCAGTCGCGGCGCCGCTCGGGCGCTCCCAGGAATCTTCTTTAATGCCGGCCTGAAACCTCGAATCCTGAATAGGGCAGCTGGCCGCCTTCAGTGCGGCCCCAGCCTCCGGGATCCTGGCTGTATCCACAGCAGCCCTGGCGCCGTGTTCCCTGTTTCAAGACTCGCTTTTGCAGCTAAGAATCAGTTCTTTTCCTGCTCCACACTTCAAAGCTGTTGCCTGTAAATGAGGCAGCCTCTCCTGCCGGGGGCAAAGTGGCGTTGAGCCCCCACGACCGGCCAGCAGCAGCAGTCCTCCCTTAAGAGATGGCCAGAGGAAGGTCCACAAGTTTCCCGGCTGCCTGAGGCCCAGTGGCCACCTTTTCCACCTCAGCTACTCCGCGCCAGCCGCCGCAGCCGCCGCCATCTTGAAACCGAGTCTCCGTAACGCTTATTCAATCCATGTTTTTCTACTCTTCTCTCCAATTATGTACATCTAAAATAAGTACTCCACCCATCTCCGAGCCTCGGCGAACGCTACGGAGCAGTCGGCCTCTGCCGCCTCCACCCCTTCCATGACTAGGGCAAGACAGGGAGAGAGGGACTCAGTGGGTGCGCGGAGGGGCGGGCTGTCCCCACGCGTCCCGGGCCCGCCTTATTCCTGATCTTAAAGAAAAAGCTTTCATTCTTTCGCCATTGAATATGATGTTCACTATGCTTTTCATCCATGGATTTTATTATGCTTTGGTAGTTTCTTTCTATTCCTAGTTTGCTGAGTGTTTTTTTTTATTATTATGAGAGGGTATTGAGTTTTTGGCCTTGCTCTCTCTGTATATATTCAGATGCTCATATGTTGTTTTCCTTCATTCTGTTAATGTGGTATTAATTGATTTTCATATGTTGAACCATCCTTGCATTTTAGACATAAATCCCACTTACTCATTGTATACAATTCTTTTAATATGGTGCTGAATTCAGTTTGCTAGCATTTTGTTCAGAATTTTTGCATCAATATTCATAAGGGGTATTGGTCTGTAGTTTTATTTTATTTTTATTTATTTATTTTTTTGCTTGTGGTATCTTCGTTTAGCTTTGCCATCAGGGTAATGCTTGCTTCATAGAATGAGTAAGGAAGTCCTCCATTAAAAAAAAATATTTTGGAAGATTTTGAGAATGATACGTGTTCTTTAAATATTTGGTAGAATTCACCAGTGAATTCATTAGGTCCGGAGCTTTTCTTTTTGGGGAGATTTTTGGTTACTGATTTAATCTCCTTTCTAGTTATATTCAGATTTTCTATTCTTTGTGATTTAGTCATGGCATTTTGTGCTTTTAGGAATTTGCCTATTTCATTTAGGTTATCCAATTTGTTGGCATATAATTGTTTATAATACTCTTACAGTCCTTTTTATTTCAGTTGAATCAGCAGTAATGTCCTCACTTTTACCTCTGATCTCAGTAATTTGAGTCTTCTTCTCTTGTTGGTCAGTCTTGTTAAATGTCAATTTTGTTGATCTTTTCAAAGAATCAAGTTTTGATTTCATTGGTTTTCTTAATTGTTTTTAAATTCTCTATCTCTGCTCTAATATTTATAATTTTCTTTCTTCTGCTAGTTTTGTATTCAGTTTATTTTCCTTTTTATAGTTCCTTAAATTGTAAAGTTAGGTTATTGATTTGAAGGTTTTTTTTTTTAATTTAAGCATTTGTAGCTACATTTCCCACTTAGCACTGCTTTTGCTGTATTGCATAAGTTTTAGTGTGTTGTGTTTTAAATTTTATTTGTCTTTAAGTATTTTCTAACTTCCCTTTCTTCTTTGATCCTTTGGTTAAGAGTGTGTTGTTTAACTTCCACAAAATTGTGAATTTTTCAGTTTTCTTTCTGTTATAGATTTCTAAATTCATTCTCTTGTGGTGAGAGAAGATACTTTGCATGATACTTTTTAAATCTATTGACACTTCATTTGTGGTCTATCATATCCTGGACAATGTTCCATGTGCACTTCAGAAGAATATATACACATTTGTTGTTGAGTAGAGTGTCCTCTATATGCATGTTAGATCTAGTTGGTCTATTGTGTTGCTTCAGTCCTCTATTTCTTATCTTCTGTCTGATTGTTCTATCCATTATTGAGAGTGAGGTATTGAAATCTCAAACTATTATGGTAGATCTATCTATTTCTCCCTTCAGGTCTGTCAGTTTTTGCCTCATATATTTTGATGGTCTGTTATTAAGTACATACATGTTTATAATTGTTACATCTTGCTGTATTAAAACTTTTATTAACACATCATGCCGTTCTTTGTCTATCATAAAATTTTTGATGTGAAGTCTATTTTGTCTAATATGAACATAGCCATTCTTGTCTCTTTTTGTTACTGTTTCAATGGAATATGTATTTTCCACCTGTATTAGTCCATTTCTGTTGCTTATAATAAAATATCTGGAACTGGATGAGTTGTAAGAAAATGAAATTTATTGCTTACAGTTTCTGAGGCTGGGAAGTCCAAAGTGCAGGGAACACATCTGTTGAAGGTTTTCCTTGGTGATGGCTTCAGTGACAGAGAGTATCACATTCTGAGATGGCAGAAGCAGAAAGACTCACATGCTCTCCCTTTAAAGCCCTCAGAAGCATGCCCATGACCACCATTATTAATTCATTCATTAGGACATGGTCCTCAGAATCTAATCACTTCTTTAAGGACCCACCTTTCAATTACCATAATAGGATTTTCTACCCTCTTAATAGTCACAGTAGGGATCAAGGTTCTAATACATAAAACCTGGGGACACAATTCAATCCATATCACTATCCTTTTATTTTCAATCTATTTATGTCTTTAGATCTAAAGTGAGTCTCTTGTAGACAGCTTATAGTTGGATCATGTGTTTTTACTTTCTGCCAAGCTCTGTTATTTGATTAGAGGATTTAATCCACTCACATTTAAATTAATTTATGATAAGGAGAGGGACATCTGCCATTTTGTTAATTGTTTTCTATATACTTTATAGCTTTTTTGTACCCATTTCCTGCATTACTGTCTTCTTTTGTGTTTAGTTTTTGTAATAAAATGTTTAAATTCCTTTCTCATTTCCTTTTGTGTATATTCTATGAGTATTTTCTCAGTGGTTACCATGAAGATTACATTTAACATCCTAAAGTTATAGAACTCTAAGTTGAATTCATACCAGCTTACCCTCAATAACATACAAAAGCTATAATTTTTTAAAATAGTTCCATCCCATCCATTTTATTTGCTGATGTTACAAATTTACATCTTCGTACATTGTGTGCACAATATATAACTGTTAATTCTTTTAAATGTATTAGTTTCTTAAACTGTGTAGAAAACAAAATATGGAGTTACAAACCATTGTTACAATCACACTAACTTTTATAATTGCCCATGTATTTACCTTTATTGAGATTGTATTTCTTCATATGGCTTTGGGTTACTGCCCTACATCCTTTTATTTCACCCTGCAGAACACTCTTGAACATTTCTCACAGGGCAGGTCTAGTGGTAATGGATTCCCTCAGCTCTTGTTTTTCTCAGAATGTCTTAATTTATTCCTCACTTTTGAAGGACATCTTTGCTGGACATAGAGTTCTTGGTTGACAGATTTTTTTTTTTCTTTTCGGACTTTTTATATATTGGTTCGTTGCCTTCTGGTCTCCAAAATTTCCGATGAGAATTCTGTTGATAGTGTTATTGAAGAGTGCTTAAATGTAATCAGTCATTTCTCTCTTGTTGCCTTCAAGATTCTCTCTTTGTGTATGGCTATTGAAAGTTGGATTATAAAGTGTCTTGGCTTAAGTCTCCTTGAATTCCTCTTGGAATTAATTGAGATTCTTGGGTGTTTATATTCATATCTTTCATCAAATTTATAATATTTTTATCCATTATTTTTTTCAAATATTCTCTCTACCCCTTTCTTTGTGTCTTCTTCTTCTGGGACTCCCTCAACATGTATGTTGGTCAGCTTGGTGGTATCCCACAGATCCCATATGCTCTGCTCACTTCTCTTCAATTTTTTTTCTTTCTGTTCCTTAGACATGATAAGTTCCATTGTCCTATCTTCAAGTTGGCTGGTTATTTCTTCTGTCTGCTCAAATCTGCCTTTGAATTCATCTAATATATTTTTTATTTCAGTTATTGTAATTTTTACCTCCAGAATTTCTTATTGGTTTCTTCTTTTTCTTCTTTGTTTTAATAGGAGAAGAAGGTATACAAGTTCATTTAACATATACCAGGGAAAATTACAGGAAAATGATTACTTGATAACCCAATGATTTTCAGATGCTTGTATACCCTTCTTCATAGGGAAAGGGGAGATAAGAGGATGTGTCAGTTCGAGGAGTAGTAAATGATTCCTTTTAATTGTAAAACAGTTGATTGTACATATCTGTGGGGTACAGAGTTGAAAATCAATACCTGTGTGCAATATGTGATGCTCAAATCAAGATAATTAATATGTTCAACAATATACAATGTAGTCACTTTTTCTAGCCCTTTACCTTTTAGGTTTTCTTTTTATTGATGTTTCCATTTTGTTTATAGCATCATTTTCTTGACTTTCTTAACATCTTTCTTTAGTTCTTTGAGAATCTTTAATCTAGTAGAGCTGTCATTAGGTTTTTTTAGAAACAGTTTCTCTTGATTTACTTTTTTCCTTTGAATGGTCATACATTCCTGTTTACTTCTATGCCCCCCTCCCCTCTTTTTTTATTGGTGTTGAAGAATGTAATATTGTAGCAACTCTGCAAATCAGAATCTCTTACCTGTGTTTTGATGGTTTTTATTGTTTACTGTGTTTGTTTTTGTTTGATTGTTGTAGGCTGTCTCTGTGCCAAGGATCAGCCTAAGGTGTAAACTTAAGATCCCTTCAGGTCTTTTCTGATCCTGTACCTTTTCCTGGTCATGCATGGTCACTTTCTAATTTTTCCAATATATGCAGTTGCTTTTGAATATCTTAATCTTCAGTGTTTGGTTCCCAAAAGTGAAAGAGAAAAATGAAGCAGGGAATAAGAGAAGTTCACTGGCTCTTCAAATTTCCTGAAATTGCTTCAACTGAAAGGGGAAGGGATTGCAACAACAAGGGAAGGTACAACAGCAATCAGCAATCACAGCACAGATCAACAATATTTGGAAGGCAGGATCTTTTTTACTCACCTTGCTCCCTCAAGCTGTGTGCAGGTTGCTCCAGGAACACGTGCATAGCTTCCTGCTACAGGGCTGGGGTATGAGGGTATGTTCTGTGATAACAGCTGAAATTGATCAGCAATTAGGCAATTTACTATCTAAGCCTTCCCCTGGAAGTTGCAAGGTTTCAGAGATCCAAATCGTTATATCAGACAGACTCTGGCCAGTGCAATTGTCTAGGTGGAGAGACAAATTCCTGATGTTTCCTACTTTGCCATCTTCCCGGAATCCTCTCCAGACCAGCTACTTCTGAGGCCATTTCCAGTTCATTTTGAAATTATCATTCTCATAGAGCACCATGCAGATCTTTAGCTCTAAAAAGTGAGTGTATATAGTACAGAAACAGACATATTGGGTAACCCAAATAAATTATTTCTGTTGATGGGATTGTTAGTGTTGTCTCTCCTGGGTTATTAGATTAGCTTCCTGCTCAACCCCACAAACCCAGAATTTGCTGCTGTACCCTCTGTAATCTACTGCACACTGTGGTCCCCCATGAAGAACAAGAACAAGCCTATTAAATTACATCTGAGTGTATTCTGATACAGTGCAGCTCAAATTCTCTTCCTTGGCATTTGAGAGATCCATAGATGTGATTGAGGGGCATATGGTCAGTAAGAAACTGGCTGAGAAGGCAGAACCACAGAGCCCTGCCCTTACTTTAGTAAGAGTAACTCCACTAGTATTTGTTTAAATATCAGGATTTTATATGAGATTTCATTGAAAAGAAGGGTTTCTTGGCTTAACAACATCTGAGAAGTTAAATGGTCATGTATGGTCGTGCTTTATCTAGTAATTGTTTCAATAAAATCTGAAATCAGTAATTATACTCACCGTCTCTCCTCTTTCCTCATTTTCACTTAACAAAATAAACTCAAAAACTAACTCCTGAAGAAACTACCTCCAATTATTCCCAAACACAAAGGGTTTTCTTATTTTTCTGATCACTTGTCTCCATCACTGTATTGCTCAGGATAGGCTGATGGATGTGAAAAGCAGCCCCAGTTTCAGTGGCTTATCACATTATAAAGATTATTTCTTCTTTAGGCAAGTTCCAGCCCCAATATTCTTGGCCATGTGCTTTGTTGGGTGCTCTTCTCTATGAGGAACTAGGATCCTTCCACCATGGCATACCCTAGGCCAACTCAGAGGCCTGTGATGGTATTTTCTTTAGTCAGTAGAGCAAGAAGTGACAGTGTGAGGACTTCATGGGGTATTTGGGGAGCCAGGCTTGGAATTGGCTTATATGACTTCCTCCCACATTCTGTCCATACGTAGTCACATTGTCTGATGAAGATACAAACAGAACTAGAGAATGTAGAATTCCCTGATGGCCAAAGGGAAAATGAAATTATTTGTTGAACACGGAAAATTGTCTTTTCCATATCACTAGCTCATCCTTGTCGACATACCGCCTTATTGAATTTTGGTCACAGCCAGTTTCTTCTCATTATGTTTGGCTGAAATGGTGAGCATGTGTCTACTAAATATCCATTTCTGTGAAGTGAGTGGTGGGGAGGACAGAAAACTCAGTTCTTGTCCACGTTGAGGAATATGGGTCCTCAGGGAATTCTAAGGAGAGAAAAACCAAGGCAGCATACTATCTTCTTGATTTTGCTGTCTCCCTCTGGTGATGGTTCCTTTACACTTCTAGAAAGAGGTTTTTCTTCTTCTAGGTTCCATTCTTCCATGAAGGTGTTATGGAAAATGCTATCATAACACTATACCACATAGGACATGGGGATTCATTAAGCAATGTTGGAAGTAGTTTGCAAGCCCAGGGTTCTAATTCCTCAAGGACTTAATGTTTTATAGGTCATACTAATAAGAAAGTAAAGAGGGGCTAGAGAGAGTCTCTCAATCTCTCTTTCTCTGTGTCTCTCATACAAACACACTTTCCAGTCACATGTTTAAGACTCTAGATAGGCATAAAAATAGCCTCAATTCACATACAGCTCTGTATTTACTAGCTGCATGCCTTTGACTGATTCATTCAACCTTTCTAAGCCCAGTCAGTAAAGGGGAATATCACTTGCAATGATTTCATAGAATTGTTTTGATAGTGTTTTGGTAATATATGTAAATTGTTTAATACTTTTTAACTGTATTATTTTTGCCCATTGAGTCCAAAATGTGTAAAATCTTCTCCAACTTACACCATTTCAGACTAGTGAAAAAACTGAGTGTTTTTTTGTTTGTTTTGTTTTTAATGTCCATAGATCCAAGAGGAAAGGAGGTACATAAATACTAGTTTTGCTAGTTTTTGCTTGTTTATTTTTACATTATAACTTTAGGGTTACCCTATTCCTTGATTCAAGCCACATTTAGCCTGAATTCATCAGAATATAACTATAGCAATTGTCCATCAATTGTTTCTGCAGTTTATCAGTTAGACACTATTACATACATAACTGTCAGGTAATGCAGTTGTTTTGCTAAATTCCACAATGTTAAAATGCTATTGCCAGTGTTTTGATTCTGGATCGAATAAGAAGAGGGACCCATAGGCATCCCATGAAGGTGGTCTCTGTTGGAACTCAAATACCACCATTAATTAGGCAGAATATAGGAGAAAAATATCAAAACCCCAAAATAATTTTAGAAATTTCCCAGTGGGAGTCCCTATGTCTGCTGGAAATAATAGAGATTTATTCTTTTTGAGTGCAGGTTTCTCCTATTGCAATCTTGTACACTGTTGGAGAAGATTGGTAGGCTTTACAATTCATAACAGTGTTCTTCTTTCTAGAGGCCTGAAGGGTGTTGACAATGGAAAGTTTTTTTAGAGTGACTAATGCTCTCGATGAATAAACTAGATCCTTAAGTCCTCTGAAGACTGGAAATTTTAACCTGTTGTAGGAAAAATGATATAAGTTTTTCTGAAACTTCACATAAAAACCTAGTTCTTAAAATCTGATCTGAGGTCCAGATTCAGCTAAAATATGTCAGGACCCTTCTATCTGCTGCGTCCTTGAGTCATCACTGATTGTACCCTCTAATCAGATGGCTGTATTGATGTATCTTCTATTCCGCACATTGAGGCATTCCACCCTTTGCCTTTGGCTGTCACTCATTGTGTATCTATTTGAAAAATCGCAAATTATTTTGCTGACTCAGACCTCATCAGGAAAAGAGCAACTCATCCATGTCTGAAAACCATTTCAACCAGCAAAGTTCACTGGTTTCCTGTGAGCTTCAAGCCACTTCAGTGCTTGTTGTGCTGAGGTTTCTCAGGTCCAACTTTCAAGGGAGATGACTCCAATACTAGAAGCATTTGTTAAACGATGGGAATCAACAGTGAAGAAGACTATAAACTTGGCTTAGTTTTTCTTTGTACATAATATAAAATATCCCATTTCTGATGTAAAAGAGAGAAAAAAAAAAAAAGAAAGAAAGCCTAGGATCCTACCTCTGTTATTTCAGTGGAGAGGAAAACATGGAGACTTTACTGCTCTACTGGTTTAGCAGAAATACTGGAAGTCTGTCGATCAACTGGAGGATCCTTTCTTGTCTTGGCTTGTCTTGGATCTGGTACAAGAGCTGATTAGTCTTAACCCTGTTTAATTTACGTAGCTCCAGAAAGAAAGGCTGTCAGGGCCCATATGATGAAGAAAGACGAAGAAAAGCAAATGAGACTGGGGACAGGTCTAAACCTCCTCCTGCAGCACTGTCACCCTGCTCATCAGGTACAAAGAAAAACAGATTAAAGCAAGTTCTTTGTTTCCAAATTCCAGGCTTGCAAAGGATGTATTATGATACTCATTTCAAAATATGGTTACATCTTGAAAGCATTTTTGTTAGGCATATTATCTTTAACAATGAAGCAAGGAAAAAAGCTTGGTGCATTACAGTAGACTCTTAAAATACCTTAGCAGATCTGACTTTATATATATCTTTTTACATTAGCATTCAAAAATCCTTGGCAGGAACAATAAGAACGGTTCAAAGTTCAATTCATAATCATAAGCAGACTTTTTCCCCACTCCCCTCCCAGCCACTGCTTTAGTTTTTGTGAGTGTATTTGGAGGGGGTGGAGAGAAGAGAAAGGGGTCACATTTAGACATCTTTTTCCCCTCTCTTTCCCAGGATGAGCTCTAATTTCATAATAGGATAGTTTTATTCAGTTAACTACTTTGGTTTTGGTTCAGAATGATAATCGTAGAAAACATAAAGTAACATTTTAAAAGCTCAGACTGTGAAAGAAAGGAATAGTGCAGCTTAGTAAAAGCATATGTTGCTAGTGGGACCTCACAACCACATTCAAATCACGCTCTTGCCAAATCACGTTATGTTTCTAAAGCTCCTTATTTAAATTTCCCAAGTGAGGTTCATATGGCATGTTCTGTGTTTTTGCTATGTACTATTGAAGGAGGTCCTTAGAAATCTTTCCCCTTAAGAACCAACTTTTTCTTTTCTAAATAAAAGTGCAAATTAAACCTAGTTTACATTTATAGGATACAGGACTCCAGGCCACCGACAACAACAGAAAAAAAAACATCTGCTCTTGGCACCATTTGGGGTTGTGATAATGGGCCTGTGGAATTGTAGAGTCGCAGCCCAGTCAGAGCACTGGCCAGTGTTTGCTGTGGCTATGTAGGAGCTAGGTTCAGTCGTGGTCAGCATTTGCAGGACCCTGAAACGCCATCGAATAAGTCCCACTCTCAAAGAAAGACTGTGTTAAAATTGCCCCAGGCCCGTGTATTCTTTTCTTTCAAAGATTAAAAATACAAAGTCACTGCATTTCAGTGCTTTACAAAACCTGGAGTCAGGAATTCATCCTGAAGTTGAATGTCACCAGTTTATGTGTATGTTTGCTCTCACATTGGAAGACTGTTTCTCTGTAGCCTTCTGTTCTGTTTAGAAAGCCTGATTCTTTTTACTTCTTTCTAGGATCTGTTTAACCATTGTTTATGATTTTGATCGTTCTCTCCTGGCATCTCTGAGATACAACTTAATTATCATACTACCACTACAATGAATAAAATGATCACCCCCACCCGGTTTCTAATACCCATTCAAATTTAAAAGCAAACCACACCGAATTGGCAGCTTGCATTAAGCTTACAGCTATTATGACACAGAGATCTTTCTGAGCCATTTTCTGAAATACAGAGCACAACCAGAGGTAGAGAAGTGGCCCTGTCCCCATTCCCTAATGGGTGATGCTGAACACGCTTTAATTTTAACTGCCAATAGCCATATGGATCTGCCTGGTCATAATACCTGTCTCCTGAAATAACGGAATTGATACTCAGCATTTTATTTAGGGGAAAAAAAAAAAGCATTTATTGAGAGTAACAGAATCCATATTACGAATGACACAAAATATGGTTTACTTAAACATAATCCTATACTGTAAATTCGATTCTGTGAGGTCCTGATATTTATTTCTAGTCTCCCCCGTCAAACTGCCTTATGCCTTATCGCCCATGAACTAGGAATTTTTTTAAAAGATTCTTAAACAAAATAAGAGGGTAGCTTTGTTTTTTCTCATCCACATCTCTCCTCTTCATTTATTTAGGATCTGCTGATCTTCTAAGTGTTTACCTAGTTCATGTTCTCTACTTACGTCCACTGGCTTTTGTATTGTGTTCAAGTTTCTTTAAAAAAAAAAAAAAAATATATATATATATATATATATATATATTACAAACAGTATAATGTTGTGGTTATCAGCACAGTCTATCTAGGTCCAACTCTGTGATTTGGGGCAATTTACTTTTTTTGTATCTCAGGTTTTTAACCTATAAGATGGGGATAGAAATCTTTCCTAACACTTAGAGTTATTAGAAGGATTGAATGGGTTATTATATTTCAAGCACTAAGAACTGCTCATGGCTGTAGAAGGCTCTCTATTTTAATATCAGCTATTATTATTCAACTGTATTCCTCTGCAAAATGTCTGGCTTCTTTTTCTATCTGCACAGCCTGAACTTATTTGTCTCTCTCTAATGCGAGTGCTCTGTATTCTGCCTGTTTGTTCTGGCCAAAGGAGAGCACGGTCCTGTGTTATAGCAATGAAAGGAGATGCGTACTTGGTTCCTTTTATTGGGAACAGTAATATTCAGATTTGAGTTCAAGGTGAGTTTCTTCTCCCTAATGAGGAAAGACACTGAAGCTGTGTTTCTTCCTGTAAATTTGTAATAAACATCTTTCCAGTAACTGTAGCCGTACCCCCTTCCTCTGAGGTGGGCTGTCCTTGAAGAAAACAATTTGTATATATATATATATATATATATATATCTTTTATTTCAAATATTCAATTTCCTGAGGTTTTTGCCTCATAATCATTCATTCTTTCTTATCTTAAGACTCAAATATGACTTTTGTATAACTTTTAGTGTTACAGGAAATACAAGGAGAACGTTCTATTATTTAAGTTGCTATAAAAAAATACTTTGAAAAGTATCAGGTATCAGATTCTGCAGAACTCTATGTGATACTAATACTCCTTAACAATGGCCTCTTATGAATAATGCACACTCTAAGCAGTAGAATATGCAGGTACAATTAATATATATTCTAAGTAAAACATTGTTAATGTATTGGTAAACTGTCAAACATCTCAAAATTCATGTTACTGCGACAAGATACCCAATAGTCTTTGATTTTGCTGTCTTACAAGATTTGCCAGACAATAATAGAAGAGAAATAAATCCATCAGAAGGAAATAAATTAATCAGAAAATATGGATTAGTTTTTTTCACAAAATAATGTATATTTTATCTAGTATCCTGTGATCTTTAGGTGTTTACAAATTCATTTCTCTGTTATAATTAGAAAGACATTAAATTCTAAAAGATAAAAGAACAAGCTCTGGGATCAGGCTGCCTGGGTATGAATCCTGGCTTTTTTATTTATCAGCATAGGGCGTTTGTACAGATTACTTAATCTCTGTAAGCCTCAGTTTCCTCATTTGTAAAATGGGAATAATAGTACCTACCTCATAGGGTTGATGTGAGGATTCAGTGAAGTAATGTGTGTAGTTGTGCTTGCTGTATATGCATAAAAGAAGTAATAGTTTCTATTAAATATGAATATTATCTTTCTTCATCTTTGAACACCTAATTTGCCCTTTAGTCTTGAAAATGGTGGCTAGCTGTTTGTGTTTTTTCATAATGTGTGGTACCAAAGATTTGAATGTGGCAAAAAAAGGTTGCTGACTGACTTCTCTTCTTTACACCTGGCTTCTGTTACCAGATATCAGAATGTAAACAAATTCTGGTATTTGGCCTTTTCAGTGTTACCAGTTAAGAAGATATTTTTAAAATATACCTCTCTTCTTTCAGGCATGCTTAAAGAATTCTAAATTCTTCTTGAGAGCAGTATGTATGCTCAGTTACGAATGAAGTACAGATTCAAAAACAGGTAATATTCAACTCCCTTTTCTACAAAGTGTAAGATACTGTAAGACAAAACAGTCTGCCAAAACCATAACTTGAGTACAGAACATGGCATATTAGAAGGGCAAATACGTATTTGCCATCCAAACTAGTTATACTTCAGAGGGTGAGACCAGCACTATTCATAATTATGTTGGAATAACAGGTGTATACTGGGGACATTCTCTGCAAACCCAGGTAAATGATCACCCTATGAATTTGTGTTACTGACATCTATTGTTTTTGTAACAAATCACCCCAAAATATAGTGCCCCAAAGCAATACTATTTTATTATACTTACAATTTGGGAGGACAGGGAGGGTGTCAGCAATTGAGGAATGGCATAGTTGGCCACTTGTCTCTTCTCCATAATGACTGGATCTCGGCTGGGGTGACTGGAATGGCTAGAGATGCTGGGATGAGTTGACTGGGGCCATAAGTCTGGGGTCTTGGTTCCAGTTGTCAGCTGGGTTCCTCAGTTATACTCTGTGTGCCATTTGCTATGGCTGGAATGGTGTAGCCATAAAGATCCAAACATGAAAAGAGCTGAAGAAGATTAGGAAGGATCCTGACAAAAGAAAGACCAGGCTTACAAACAGCAGGTGGTACCTACCATGATGTCTCCCAAAGTGTACAACACATGTCACCAGTGATTTTTAAGTGGAGTAGACATTGACTAATACTACTATCAAATCACATATTTGACAAAAATTTTTCACCTTCAATCCTTTTGATGATTCATGAGAAAGGGGAAAATCTCATTTGCTACTAGTATGTCCTCAACATCGACATAACTCTTGATGACTTCTCTCCTTAGCCAGGAGGACAGATCTCAAGCCCAAAGATTTCAATGGGCAGCACTAAGTAGCAACAACTGAATAACATAGTTTTGTTTTCATATTAAAGTTTTTCTACTGTTATCTTCTAATTATAACAAGCAATACTTACATTTTTAAAAATATGGTTGTAATATAAAGCTTTCTTTTAAAACAAATGTATATATAGTGGTGATGATTGTATAATAGAATGAATTTACTAAAAACCACTGAAGTGTTTTTAAAAAAATGTCATGTGGTGTTTTGATGGGGACCAGAGTAGGAGGGATTTGGAAGAGATTGCGTTAGAGCTGCTTGATGCCTGCACGCAGATTCACAGCAGCCAGAGAACAGCCAACCCCAAGAGGGCTGTCTACAGAATGAAGCCTTGGAAATGGAGAGTGGAGGAGGAAACACAGAGTAGATCATGTATCTGCATCCCACGGTCAAGGATGGGTGACAAGACTGAAAGAGCTAACTTTGCCCTCCCCTCCTTCGAGTCCCTGAAGCTACTAACCTGGGCCACAGTGGGAGAATCAGTATGGTTCAATGGGGTAGAAAAAGGAGTTTTAGACTGGCTTATAACCAATAACAGAAAATGGAAAATTACAACTTTAATGACCAAAATCGCCTGAAAGATTTTGAAATCTGCCCAAGATGTGATTCAGTAATCTGTCCACAGGAAGGGAGATTTGATATAACACAAGGGAAAGTGATTCCAGAAAAAAAAAACCATGTCATGTTTTTACCCCACCCAGGTGAGACGATTCACTAAACCACTCGGCTATCATCTAAAAAACAAACAAAGCTAAATGTGTATATATATATCAGTAAAAATAGGGGTTAATATAAAAAATTAAATAAAAACACTAAACCTGTAATAGAATATGACAAAGTCACATGTATGGTGCAAGGATAATTAAAATTTGGGAAACATTTGAAATGCAAATTATGACCAAATTTCCACTGGGATGCCTGAAATGGGTGTCAATTGGGTTATTTTTCTTGATTAAAGCATTTAAGCTTCTATTGAAAGCTAAATAAATCATATGGGAGTAAGAGAAAGAAGGGCTTAACCTCTAAGTACTTGCTAGTTATTATCACTAGTAGATTCAATTATCAGATTATTGGAGAATTGGCTGCTATAGAGTTATATCATGAACTTAGAAAGTTTCTGGAGCTTGAGTTCCTGGCTGGCAAGTGGCTGACTAATGTGTACCAAGGAGGGCACCAAACATTGAAGAGTGAGATGGATTCCTGAGAAAAATTGCCCTTAGTTGGGTGGGGTCGAGGGGGGAAGCCATGGCTTTGGTCCCTGTTTTTCTGTCCTTCTTTCCCCTTCTTTATTTCCTTTCAGACCCAAATAGTCCCTCTGTTTGATTTTAAAGCCCCTGACTTACAGCTGGATGCTGCTAAGGAATGGCCTTCCCCATGTGACAGGTATAAAAATGTCTTGTGACAATAATACTTTTGTACATACTCAGAGACTGGTCTTAGGAGTTAAAAATCAATATTCATAATGAGGAATTAAAAGGAGAACTTTAGCTTTAAGAACAAACTCTGCATGCATATGTGTGCTGTGCAACTGTTTCTCTGAGAAACATATTTTAGGAGGAAGAGCCTGGGATTTCTTCCAGACAGATCTGGGTTCAAGTCTTATCTCTACTACATACTAGGAATTTGGCCTTAGTCATGTATGTAACTTATCTGGCCTTCAGTACTCTCATCTGTTACGAAGGAACGATTATTCTTTGATTGTTATAAAGTTAGAACGAGATAGCAACACACAGCCTAGTGCTTGCAGCATGGTTTATGCTTAAGGAATATTAGCAGCTATCCTGTTCCCTCTTACCCTTATGAAAATGATTATAGTCAGAAAAACAAAACCATGAGAGATTATATGTGTGTGTGTGTGTGTGTGTGTGTGTGTGTATCCTCAAATATAAACAATCAGACATGCAATGTAAATTGTAAATACTGGAAATAAGAGGAAAACAATCTACTTAAATTCCTATGAAATTAGAAATAAAAATTAGTCAGCTCCAGGAATTCATAGATAAAACCAAACAATCAAGAGCATAGGAGCACATCAATATATATGCAGATTTTTTTTTTTCTCCAGAAGGGTCTGAATCATTAAACCCTTGCTATATACCTTTTTAAGACTGCATTCCCTTTAACACTGTTTAAGTGTATAAGTAATTTAGAGGATTGCACCTCACTGAAATTTAGTCTATGGTCTTAGTCTTTTTCATTTGTAAGTCTGTCCTGTGAATCTTCTCTTTTTCTTCCTCTGACTTCCTCCCAAATCCTCAGTGACTCCAACAGCTGCAATCCCTTCCTCCCACTCCACCATTCAGTGTAGAACTCGTGTTGCCATTGGAGACCTTCTCAGCTCCCAGAAGCTAGCTCTGTCCAAGAACTTAGGTGGTGGACTTAAAGTAGCAGCAAGTAGTCAATAATTAGAAAAACAGGTTTTTCAGCCAAACTGAGTAACTAGAGCTTGGAATTTCATATCTGAGATATTGGTTTTGCTAATTAATTAGCACAAAAAATAATGGTCTTTAGGGAAACATAGCTTCATAAACTTTTGGCTGGGACTGTTATAAATGAACAATATGCACAGGAAAATGTTAATAGTTGAGGAGAAAGGCATTTTAACAAAGTTTTACAGTATGCGGCTTGGGGTCCTCGGGGCAAACATATGCATTACACATCTAACCCCACACTGAGAAAATAATCCCTAATGTTGGTTCCTCTGCTAGTCCTATTAAAAATTCTCCAAAATGTAAAGCCTGCCAATTTCAGACTAAGAATAAATGGCTCATGGTTCCTTTTGAAACAGCATCCAAGATTCATGCTCTCAGTGCTGCACACAAAAATCACTGGCGGAGGAATATCTCTGGTTTCTGAGGCGCAGAAAAGTCCAAAGTGTGGATCCCACACCATTTGTTTTAGGCAGGGCACCCAAAGGCCACTTTCTATTGGAGATGATTAAAGCGGAGATTTCACATTAAAGGAGGTCAGCCCCCATGTTTGCTTTTGCATAATGTAGCCAGAGTGTGAGGCTTGGAACCTATTATGGGGGAACTTACTCTACATTTTGCAGGATGTCACCCCTCACTTGATGTACAGTAAGAGGGGAGGACTTTAGCCAGTTCATAACATTGGCCATTTTTGCAGATGGCTCTACAGCAGTGTTAGTGGTGCTAGTATTTAGGTGAGTGGATAGTCTCCTCTAGCATTAAATTACCTAAATTATTGAATAGTTAAATTATCATTCAAGAGAATGTGGGGTGGAGATGTAAGTGAGGAAAGGCATGGAAAGATTTAGAACTGGTTCAAATCAAATTTTTCTTCATTGATTGAAAGAAAAACCTCTTTGCTTTTGAGATAAAAAAAAAAAAAACTTACGCTGGGATCTCACCTCTTAGTTGTATGATCTCAGATCATTCCACTAGCTTTCCTCAGCCTCAACTTTCACATCTGTAAAATGGAATTAATAGTCTCTGCCCATACTACCTGGAAGAGGAGGATCAAGTGGGAGAGTGCTATAAACACCAAATATTTATATACATTTACATATGATGATATATAAATGCAAGCTATTCAGTAACTTCAGAGTTTGGATATGCAAATGCTTAATATTGATTAGATCCCATAAGCGCTTGTTGCAGTCCTTAACAAGCTTTCACTCCAATTCCCATGTGATCTCTGGTTCTTGGTTGGTATGAATTCTGCATGTTGTTCAGAATCCATACCAGCTAGATGCTGAATAGCTTTAGTAATTACACATGGAAGGGGCCATACCTGCACTGGAGGTGGTAAAACCAAGTAGACAAACCGAGCCTTGTGCTTACTCCCTAATAGTTCTTTACCCCTTTACTCAAGCTTGTGGCCCAAAGGTTGACTCATCCCTCAGCCCTTCAATCTTTTCCTTATTAATTAATCCTCAATTCATGGGAACTTGATCTTTAAGTCTCTCTTAGACTGTCTCTGTTACTCCTCCAGGGTCCTGGGGTATTTCTATAAGTGACCTCTGGGTTATATGACCATGTCATTCTAAAGCCTCTATTCTCAGGGTCAAGAACATTTAGACATGTTCCCAAAGCATCTTCGCCTTGGAATTTGACCTACAAAGAGAACTGCGTGTTTTGTTTTTGGCTGCCCCGGGCCTGTGTATTACTGTATACTGTAATATCTGAATATGCGTACAGAGATTACTGGCCTGTGTTTCTGAGAATAGACAATTATGTGCACATAGATACTCTAGGCAATTTCTTTAGAAGGATTTTTGAGTAGCCATGGGTTTATAAATACTATTTGGTGTTTTTGTTAACTCTGAAATTGTCATTGAAAGTATCATTTCATGATGACCTTATTCAAATTCAAGCTCCCTACAGTATGTCAGTGTTACTTTTTATTTCTAAGCTCAGCCTATTTTCCACCTTTGTCCCCTTTTATGTGTGGCAAAGGAAAGTGTAATTCAGTTGTGTATCCTATGATGACAACTTTGACTTCACGTCCTTGGAATTTTGCCTGGTGAGTGGATAAGGGGCTGACATTAGGTTACACAATTACACATACATTGGACTCTATGTTTGCAACGAGGAGAGAGGCAAGACAGATGTGTTTGCCGTAAAAGCACTTAGTTTTTCCAGCAAATTCCCTGGTAGAATTTTGTTCTAAGTAACTAAGGGTCTGATTCTCAACAATTAAATCTGCTGTCACATTTTATTTATAATGGAATTTCAAGATCAGAATAACTATAATGTCTTAATTTCCCCAGCAGTTGCAAGGTTGAGAAAATAAAATGGGTGTTCTATAGTTGTATTAGTGTTAGTCCCCCTTAAGAAATATAAATTTTGAGTATGTTTGTCTTAAGGGCTATGACTCCAAGTGACTTTGATAACAATAAAGGAGGCAGAGACATTCTTGGTGAGTGTCATATTAGAACTGAATAAAAATAGCTGGAGATCTGTGTGTGTGGACTGAAGGTCTATAACAAGGAGAAAATGGTGTCTATGTCACACTGGAGCTCATTCCCCTGATCTGTCCCACATAGTATTCTGGATGTTTTTGAAATATATAGCACGGATAGTATAATAATACCATTTATTTTTGCAAGTGTGGAAAGAAAAGACAATATGATAGTGTGTGTCATGGTGGGGTGAAGCCACACTGTGGCTGGAGTACAGAATATATGTTCTTTCTTTGTGTTGGGAAGAGCCTTATGGATAAAAAGGAAAATAACACTATCAGATGAGGCTGAACAGGACAAATAAAATGTTGTATACCAGATATAGACCTTTATTCCTGGCCTATGACAAATAGAATGTAAGGCAAAGGAGACTGGTGCATTTTTATGGGCACATCCAATAACAAAGTGATGCAATAGACCCTTGACATAGCTGCAATCCTTCCCTTCTGTTCCAAATTGCAAACAAGCTAATCTGGAGGGAATATTACTGTGAGAAATAGATAAAAAGGCTTAGTCAGCATCACCTGAGAAGGGTTAAGGGCACAACAACATATGCATACAGTAGTTTGCCAACTTAGCCTTGTAGTCATCTGGAAAGCTTAAAAAAAAAACACATTTCTGAATCTCACTCTGCAGAATTACTGATTTGATGGACTTGTGATAAGGCCCAATTTTAGGTGACTATATTAATGAATAGTCTTTGGGAACCATTTGTTTGGTTAAGGTAAGGTCTCCTAAAGTGGGTTTCAAGATACCTGGTGTCTATTGCCAGAGCCACCAAATTAGAATCACTTCAAGTTTTTATGATAATGATAAAATGGGTCCTTCTTTTCTTATAGGGCATTTTGTAGAGCTCTGTGTGATCATAGATTTGAAAAATAGGTCATATGTAAATGTGAAAATGTAACTTCTTTTAAAACTCCTTTTGTACCTATAGAATTAAAAGAGATTTGTTTGAAAATTTTGAAGTAAAGATATATAGCCTGTCTTTGAGAAAACTAGGAGATATCTGAAATCTGGAACAAGGTGTTTTAAAAAGGATAATCTGAGAATGAAATGGAACTTTGGGGAATTAGAAATATAATAGCTTAAATTCTAAAACATCATGAAAATGTTTGAATAATACAGTTATCCAGAAATAAAACAAAATAAATAGATGGACAAAAAGAGAAAGAGAATAAGGAAAGTAGAGTATAAATCTAATTGAAATTATGAAAAAAATGCAGAAACATATAAAAGAGAACAATGGTCAAAGAAACAAGAGAACCAAATGGCAAACATCTTCCAATTAAAAGGGCTCACTAAGTACCCATGCCAAGACACATCTAGAATAAAAACAAGTTTTAAAAATTTCCAAATAGAAAATAAAAACAGATTCTCACATATAAGCAATCAGGTATTAGACTACTGTGAGAATGGTAGTCAACCTCCCAATGGCTTTGTTGGAAGATAGAGGAGAATGGTGCCTTCAAAATTCTGAAGTGATTTTCAGCCTACAATTTTCTGCTCATAAAAATAAATCAAATGTGATGATAGACTAAAGGCATGACTAAGACCTGCAAAGTCTCAAAAATTTTTACTCCAATGTACTCTTTCTCAGTAAGTTACTGGAGATGTTTTCCAGTAAAACAAGGGTAAATATAAAAAGACAAAGATACCAGAATGAGGATTTAATACAGATCAGAAGAAAAGGAAATTTGCAAAGGGAAGTTCCAAGATAATAGAAGTGATTGTCTAAAGAGCAATGTGTAAAAACTGGAGCAGGTGCATGAAAAATCAAGTGGGATATACATAAATAAATATGAAAAAAGGAAGTGAAAAATTATCTAATAAACTTGATCATATGCGAAGTTAATTAAGGGGGCATATTTCAAAGATTTTGGTAGGTAAAGGGAGATTTAATTAGAGGTTAGAATAAAGAAATAGAATTTTTAAAAATGATGAAACTGCTAACTCCAGGAAAAACAAAGAGCTGTAGATAAAAGATATGTAAACATATTATACTACTTGACTGATCACTAAACAATATTCATGTTACCTAATAATAAAAATGCTGCGATATACTCTATGGGGGAGGGGAAGAGGAAGTATAAGAGAGCTAAAATTCTCATTTATTTAAATGGAACTAACAAAGGAAGTCTAAATGTGATGAATCATGATATGGGAGTAAAAACATGGTTTTAGAAAAATGGACTTAAATTTTTAAGGAAATAATTTTTAAAAGTGGCTACAATTAGGGAGGAGGATATGTAAGAAAGGAAATAAAGGGGACTGAGTTTTCTAAGCCTATTAGCACAACTTGATGTTTTTAATTACATCTATGTTATTTCTTTCATAAAATCCCAATTAATTTAAAAAGTAAGTATCAATTAGGGTTAAAAGAATGATGAAGAAATTGGAGCAATTCACCAGTTTCCAACCTGCTGATCCACTTGGGCCCAGGGTAGATGTTGATGTGGAAGTTCTCTTTCCTGCTCTTTACTTTTATTTAGTGCCCTTCAAAGGACTGGAGGTCCCAAGCTTACCCTAGGCCTGCATTTTCCCAGGACAGTTTGTCTGCTAAGCTGATTTGCTCCACAGCATAGGTCACAAACTTCATATGGTTTGGTATCACCACCTGTTTAGAATGCTGACCTCTGAAATTCAATTCAGAGATTCTGATTCAAGAAGTCTAGGAGGTGCTGATGAATAGATTTAATAGATATGTGAGATAAATTTGATACAGGCAAACAAGGGACCCACTTAATGAAAACTTGCATGAAGGTATTGGGATTGAAAATGTCAGTACTTCCCAGAAATATGTATCCATTCATCCAACATTTATTTGAACTTATTTCAGTTTCAGACAATATACTAGGAGTTAAGGAGATGACGTATACTCTCAAAAAATTCATAATTTAGTCATTTGTTATAGAAATAACAAGATAAAGTCTATCTTATATGACCGAGTTATAGCACAGAATCCTAGAAGTCAGTGTGAAAGAAATATGGGAGTAGAGAGAGCCTTTCACCTAATAAACTACCTAAGGCTAACGTCATCTTTGAAATCAGTCACAGCATTTTTAATCATGAAATATGATATAATATTCCCCTTATAATAAGTTACAAATCTATGAACATCAGCTACCCAGATACAATTAACCCCTGATCCTGCAAGCTTAAATTGTTTGAAACACCTGAAATGTTTAATAGTGTCATGTGTCAGGTGCATAGTAGGTCCTCAATAAAGGTTAATTCACTTATACTTTTCCACTGTACTTTCCAACTGGAGCAAATAATTCTGTTTGTACCTTGACTGGGAGCCTACTATGGTGGTTAAAAGTACAGCCTTGTATTTAAATCCCCAGTCCCAGCTCTTATTTGGGGTATGTATTTGTTACATTGGCAGGTTATGTGGCCTTGCTTAGGTGCAGATTCTTCATTTTTTATACGGGAATAATTATGTCATTTTGAGTGTTTATTGAGATAATGTATTTAAAGTGCCTAACACTCATACACACTTAAGAAATGTTGGAACTAATTATTACATGTATTCTGAGAGAAGTTAGAAGGCTGTGTGTGCATGTGTGTGTGGAAACGCACAAACTCACAAAGACGAATGGTATGCCATGACATCTCTGAAATTCATAGTCCTGAAAAGCAGACTCAGGCCATGGTGAAGGCAGAATTCAATGTTAAGTATTCAGGTTCAAGACGAGGTATAAAAGGGTCATTCCCTACTATTTCTGCCCCTTTTTCTTTTCATAGAGGTGGTCATCTATTTTGAATGCCCAGGGGTAGATTCAGCTTTGTTATTAGACGAAATGCAGTTAAGAATGTGACTGAAAGAATTTTACAGCCCGATTGTTTCATATTTAAGTGGGAAATTTGAACAAGAATGACATTTGCTGATTGCATTCCAGGCTTAAATAAAAGATGTTGAAATAGGAAATGCCATGGTAATTTATAGTGAGCAGCTAAAAAAAGGAAAGCCAGACTGTATTACTGTACCTGAGAGGAGAGGCAGGCATGCTGGGTTGGCCCCACCCCATCTTCCCTGGCCCCAGCCTCCTCAAGGAGGGAGTGGTAGCCACAAGTTTGTCCTGTGAAGAGGGAGGGAGGACAGCTGGGGGAGCAGCCCTGGGCTGCTGCAGTGCTGCTGAGCTCACTAGCTGGAGGATGTGGGACCATACCTCACGGTTGGGGCAGAGGAACTGTCAGATAGCCGTTCTCCCTGCTCATACACATAGAGAATGCTACAGTCTGAATATCTGTGTCCCACGAAAATGCATATGTTAAAATCTTCACCTTGAAGGTGATCGTTTTAGGAAGTGAGGCCTTTTGGGAAGTGATTAAAGTCAATGTGATCCAAGCCCTCATAAGTGGTATTACTGCCCTTACAAATGAGATTCAAGGGATTTCATTCATCTCTTTCCCCTCATGAGGACACAGCTAGAAGGCACCATCTTTGAACCAGAACTCTTGCCCTCTCCAGCCATCAAATCTGCTGGTGCCTTGATCTTGGATTCTCAACCTCCAGAAGTGTGAGAAATAAATTTCTGTTGTTTATAAGCCACCTAGTTTATAATATTTCATTATAGCAGTCTGAGTGGACTAAGACAGAGACATATGCTCCTACACAGACTCATAGCCTTGGCTGAAGCTGCATGCTGCTTGGGAAGTGGGTTGGGCTCTGGAAATCTCTAAGGGGGCCAGGATGGGTCTTAGATGAGAGAAGAAGGGATCTGGCCCTGTCAGGCTCACCCCAGCCATAACTGGAAGGCAGGCAAAGGGAAACTTCCAGTTTCCTTCTCAGTAAATGGAGTCCAACGTTATGTATATGGCATCACAGAAGATCGCTCAACCTGCCTTACCTAGGAAAGAAAGGAGGAAATTCAAAACCAAACTACATTCAGGAAAAAAAGACTGGATACGTAAAGATTGTTTAAAGAAGAGGCACCACAGCCTGCTGGAAAGTGGATGTTCCAGTGAGATAATTCTTGGCTCTACTACTGTGGCCTGGGAAAGCCACCTAACTTACCTGACTTTCACTGAGTTTCCTACTCTGAAACAGTGGTAACTAACGATGCCTCCTTTGCATGTTATTGTGAATAGCATTCTCAGTGCAAATCAAGCTGCAATGAACCTGGCATGTAAATAAGTGTGGATTGGATGAGAATTTGCATTGAAGTCAATAGTATAATAGTAATTGGGTTCTTTTTATATTATGTTTTTCCCGTATTGCTAACAATATGAGGATACTTCAAAAAATTCATGGAAAGAGTCGTATAATTTTTTAATTCTATTTTTTCATGAACTTTTGAACTACTTCGTATTAAATGACTAGGTTACCTGGAGTGATGTTAAAGTCAGAAGGCTGCAGAGGGTGGGAGGTAGGAAGATGTTAGAAGAGAGCAAGGGGAACGAAGCAGTTGGTTATAAACTTCGGATTTCTTAGAGCTTCACCACTTGACAGTGAGTTCCCTGAAACCAAAACTGCATTTTCATCTCTTGTGTACTTGGCACAGAACTGCCCACCCATCGTGGAGAGTGGATACATGTTACCTGACTCAAGAATGAATGAATAAGTAAACCTTATTTAATCTGTACTTCTTGTCACTAATACTTGGGCATTATTGGATTTTATAGCAGGCTAGCAGAAGCAAAATTAATCATAGTTTAATGTTGGAGGATCTGAAAAGTGAAGACTTGAGTCATGTAGTGTTAAGAATAGGAACTCTGAGGCCTGAATCCCAGACCTGGGCTCAGAATCACAGCTACACATGTCCCTGGGCAATGCCTTTGACCTCTAAGGACTCAGTTCCCTAAGCTACAACATGGGGATAATTACAGTACCAACCTCATAGGAATAAATGAAGTAATGAATAGGAATAAATGAATTAATCTCTTTGAAGTACGTAGAACAGTATCTGGCATGTAGCGATTGCTAAATAAATGTTAACTATTGTTATTTTAAACTTGTGAATATGGCATTCAGTGTAATAGTCACCCATAATATCACAGTTATACATTTTTCCCAGTTATTATTTTTAAATATGTTGAGGCTATAGCAACAGGTCAGCGTAGTAAATTTCCTAGTAAAAACTTGTATATAAATTAATGAGCAAACTCCCATATAAATTAATGAGCAGAGCTGAAGCTGTCACATTTCTAGGTTTGATATACATAAAAGCAGCCAGCTTGAAATGATCCCCAGTCCCTGATTATCAGAGAAAATCCAATTCTCAAATTTAATTATCTTATTTTTCCTCACCACAAAGTATAATAATAAATGGAAAGTGATTTTCAGCAGTTTTTATGCAATTTGATTGCATTTTCTGGAATGGTTTCAGACTCTCCCCTTTGGTGAGTCTCAAGGTCTAGATTTGGGTCACACGTCCAAGCCAAGTTCTCTAATCCAGCATTTACCATAATAAGACTGATAGTCTGATGCTTAAAAAGAGAATGAATGTGTTTGCATTTCATTCAATGGAGACAGTATTTGGCCACTCAGTGGAAAGGAACAGCATGAACAAAGGCTTGAACTGGAAACTGTGAGGTATGTTTGGGGATTGGAGTGACGTCTGGTGTGAGTGGAATGAATGAAAGATGAGGCCAGTTCATCTGTAAAAGGACTTCTGACTCCTTATGTGACATCAGGAACACAAAGGAGAAGAGGACAGTACTCCTCAAGACAGTTATTCTGGGATATGCTTGGAATGCAGTCATCCAGGACAGGGAAGTGGGGTGGGTGGGTCACCTGAACCCATAACCCTGAGCATAAAACCATGAACTCCAGCGACTGAGAAAGCAGGTGGGGTGGGAAGACTGCTCAGTCAAGAAAATCCCAAGCACCTGGGTGGAAGGCGCTCAACGATCTCTGGATGAGTCTTTGCTACTCTCCTTGAAAACTGGGCTGGTGTCAGTTTTCTGATCAGTATTGGGACAGAGATGTTGGAGGCAAAAGATATATTTTGCTCTGTTTACAAATGCTTGACCCATAGTTCTTTACCTTCTGGGTGCAGCTAATACATAGAGATTCAGCTGTGGGCCTGGCTGGCATCACACCCAGGGCTATTAAGATTCCTCGCTGTTGTTGAAAATCCTCTCAGATCTCACCACTGATGCTTGAAAGTGCACAACTACAGATATATAATTAATTTCTTTGGCTTTAAGGGCTGTTTTAGTGAAAAATTTTAAGATAATCCCAGTCCCCAACCTCCATCCCCTTTTATCCCTGTGTGCACACACTCTAGAAGCTGTTGACTTAATGGTACATGCACTGGCTTTGGAGTCAAACTAACCTGGGTTTGAAACCCAGTTGTACCACTGACTGGTGTTTGTCCAGTTCTTAACCTTTCTGAGACTCAGTTTCCTTGTCAGTAAAATGAGAATAGTTTTTTTTGATGAAGATTAGATATTTTTATGTAACACAAGCACCTAGCAGAATGCCTGACACATAGTAACCACTCAATAAATATAATTAACTAGAGCCTTGAGATCAGGTGAAGCATTTCATGGTGTGCACATTTCATAATCCTCTCACTAATTTTTTCGAGAACATTAAACTCTAGGGATTCATAATTTTTCTGTTGAACCATGGGAGAAAACAATCTCCTGAACTGCTATCCAGACTGGCGTGGAGCCTTGGCTTGTAAGCATCGCTTTTCCTTAATAACCTTCTGATCTCTGGGTTCAGGCTGTGGAAAGTCAGACAGTGAATAGAACAGAGACCCTTGGGATAAGGGGCAGTCTTCCGCTGACATCTTAAGTTGCACACTGGAAAACAGAAAATATCACTGTGTCTCCCTGGCTTCTCCCCGCTAACTACTAGCCGCGAATCCCACCCCCCTACCCCCAACACCTTTATTTAAAAGCCCTGCTCATTGTCTTCTTGTTTCTCATCATTTCTGGTTTTCACCACTTTGCTGTTGACAAGAACATCTGAACAATTATTTGTATGTTAATGATCCCCAGAACCCTGGGAGATAGTAATTAAATATTGTTAACGGCAGGATTGCGTGACACCCTCAGTGCCTGGTGAAAAGATCTGGAAACAATACTGCCCCAGACATTCTTATACCTGTCTCTGGCCCTAGATTTTGCTAACTTTGTCTGACCTTGGTTAGAAATTTTAGATTACCTGACAAATCTCTGGAGTTCTTTTAGTAAGGATTGGTTTGTCTGAGGGAATAACTGGCCACAATGTGGAATGTTTTTGTTAAAGAAATGCACTATGGAGTTGGATGGAGCACTCCCTTATCTGCAGAGACGCTGGGGGAGCTATATATCTGACAGAAATTATTTTATCTCCCCAGCTCCAAATCTCTCTTCTCTGTTTCTTGAAAAACTCTCCAAAGATATATTCACAAGAGCCTATCATGGGATATTTTATATCTCTGGTATATAAAATGCATTCATGGAGTTTTGTGGGGTTTAGGCTCACACCTAAGTTTAAATCCTGTTTGCCCTGAATAGTTACATGAGTTTGAGCACATTATCTAATATTTCTGAGCCTTTTCTGTTTTGTTTTGTTTTTTGAATTGGTGTACTCATGCTTGGTTGAATGAACTATTAAGTCAGCTTAGATAGATAAGGCACCTAAACAGATATTAAATATTAGCTCCTTGTTGTCTTCTCTTCCTTAATAATTTCCCTCATTAATTCATCCTTGCTTTCTAAAACACACATACACACACACAAGTTAACATGAGTAATTAAGTAAAACATCTCAGAGAACCAAGAAGAACTTTTCTTGAAAGTCATTTTCTTCCTGGCAAAGGGTATATGGGCAAATATGTCCATAAAGTATCTTCTATTAGAACAAGGGGCATTTGCTTCCTATCATTTCTTGTTTCCACCACTTTGCAAATCCAGAATTGGCATAAATGAATGCAATGGCCAACAGGGACAGAAAAGAGTACAGCAATAACAGAACACTATGTACCTTAAAAGCTGGATTTTGACCCTTGGGGATGTAGCCTAGGGTCAGTGAAGCTCTCTTGCAAAAGCTGCCTTCACTAGGCTTGGGAATACTCACAGGTTGTTCTCTGCAGAGCATGATTGCAGGATCCAGGGTCATCACTAATCAATGACTGTGACTGAGCCATCTGAGGGGTACAGTCCCCTTCTATATTCAAGTCTGGTAGGAAATGGAGTGGAGTCCTGTCGTTTCAGTCTCCAAAAGTCTCACTCATCAGAATTCACAGGCACATGCAAAGGGTTCGGACAATTTCAGACAGCTAGTATAATATAGGAGGAACAAAAATTACAAGTCTAGCTGATACAATTTTCTGTCTCAAAGGAAAGACCCCCTAAGCTTTAGCTCTTCATAAGTAGGTAACCCTCTGTGGGGATTCCCTCCATTCCAGACAGACTCTCCTGTCTTAAGGTTTGTACTCACACTCCACATGTCTCCTTTTCAGATATCTCACTGTGACTTCCCTAAGGACTTCCTAGGGACATTGCCACCTCTCCCATAGCACAAAGTCTTGCCCCTTTCTGAATCTGGCAAATCTAAGTAGCACCCTGCACTTTAGCCAGGAAGGTATTACTTCTAGCTGTCCCTCAAAGTGGGGGCAGAACACAGAAGGGTGGACTTTTGTCCCATGAGTGATGGCAAGCATGGATACAAATTTGAATTTCTTTTCAAACTTTCCAGCAGTGACATGCTGGTTCCTTTCTAGTCGAGCTAGTAAGTAAACATTTTCTCAAAGGTAAATAGTTTTGGTTTTTTTTCTTAAAGACAAGACCATCTAACCATGTTGATGAAAGAATATTTTTCTTTTACCAAGACACGTGTCTTATTCTTTGAAGTAATGTTCTTCAGTTTTTTTGCCTGCAGGGGTGTTTGCTTTGTTCCTGTTGACCTGGAGTGGTCTGGCATTATAATAAAACGTCAGTCTAATGGCCACTCTCTTTGTTAATCAAGGTTTGGACTCAGCTTCTATTAAATTTTTTGATGAAGAAGTGATAATGGTTCCCATTCCACCCTTAGTTTCCAATTTAATGTTAACTTTTGATTTGGTATATCACCTCTTGGACAAAAAATTGATAAGTTCCAAGGAGCCAGTGTAGATCATAAAGGGAATGTGAATTTGTTGGTCAAAGACGATGAACATATGTCCCAGAACATGCACTATCTGAATCTGTTACTGGACTATTATTATATTTTTATGAGTACTATGCAAGAAAAATGAGAAAGTTGATTTTGGCCAGTGATCTATGGGACCTCATTTTTATTCTCTGGAATATAAGATATAGTAGCCCTTTTGATTGGGCACATCTTCATGGATGAATCTCATTACATCTCTAAGGATGTGGGAATGAGGTTAAAGTGAGGATCTTTAATTCCAGCTCAGTTCTGAGTTGCAGAACTAATATATGACACTGGCTGTTTCCAATTAAAGGTCTTACCAATACCTTAGAAAGATAGAATTGACAGTTAATAATAGACCTCATTGTATTGATGCCTTTATGATATTTTTTCTGTGTCATCACATATATTTAAGCATTAGGTAGCTATTTGGAGAGGCAATGAAGCATAATAGATAAGCACCTGAATTTGGGGTTGACCAGACCTCTGTTCAAATTCTAATCTTGCCATTTACTAGTCACATTGGGCAATTCATTTTTGAGCCTTGGTTTTTTTCATATCAACAATGGAGAAAATAACACCAAGAGATGTTAGAAGGATTTAATAAAGTAATGTATACAAAGTAGTCAGCACATTGAATGCCATTCTGTGTCCATAATAAATGGCAAATATACTTATATATTTTTTAGTAAATTACACTAAAAATTATATTAGTAAACTATACTAAAAATTATACTAAAATTATACTAGTTCCTTCTGTAGGGTAGGGTTAAGTTATTCACAAAGAACATATTTAGTATCTTGAATTAAAAGACAAAGCTTTGCAGTTGTCCTTAAGGAGAGATTTCTGAGTCAGGTAGATCCTAGTGACAGTTAGGTCGCAGATAATGATGCTCTAAGTGGGAAGTAATAGGTTTCTCATTGAGAACTATGCCTGACTAGCTGTCGCTTGCTTTTGGTCACAATTCATTTAAAAGAAAGTTTTATAGAAAATTGGACATAGGTCAGTAATGTGGAGAGACAATTCTCTGTTGGGTTCCTTGTGATTCTGAGTGTCTTGTGCACCAAGGCACTGATTACCTTTATTCTGAACTATTTTTTTGAAGATGTTTGTATAGTGAACAGCCTTGGAAGACAGATGATATCTCCCTCCTGAGTGAAGGTCACGTTTCCTTACAGTTTAGTATAATAAAGATGATGTTCCCTCCAGAGCAAAGGGCAGGCATGCCTACTGCCCCTTATAAAAGATGTGGCTTCCCCAAGCTTAGAGGTCCTCTTCTGTAACAGCTCACTGGATCCTTCTGTATCACTCCTGTGATACGTGAGGGCAAAGGAAACTGTTGCAACTATTTTGTTCTTGCTGTTCACTGTGCTATGAATAATAAAATCCCTTGTCTGTGACCCAGAGGTCTTGTGTCTTCTGCCACTGCCTGTGAAACCATAGCAGGCTAATTTGTTAGCTTGCACGTAGAGTAAAATCTCAGACCCTTCATATTTTCTTTCTGAAAAAAAAAATGAAGCAATTACTCCTTTTTCTGAGGTGAACACTTAAGTTCTTTATCGTTTATACAAAGTGCTTTAGATAGATTATTCCATAATGTTTTTCCAGTATAAAAATGTCATTCCACATTAGTCCCAAAGAATGGGACTCCTGAATAAGATGAATGAAAGCAATGGGGGACTTAATGAGCCAGACTCTTTCATTGCCTGTCAGGCCTACGTAGCTGTTATTCTCCAGGGAAAAGTACTCAAGTCTGTACTCACCTTTACCGGCCAATGGGCTTCAACTCTGCAAATTATAGCATCAGGATTTCAACTGTGACCTGAGTGACCTGAAAAAATTTATGGAACTTCCAAATGCATATTTCTCATTAACAAGGCATAGATAATACACTGGGAGAATGTGGCAACATATGGGTTGTCCGAAGCTCAATCAAGTCTTCTGCTAATAAGGAAGGAGAAGAACTTGTGGCTTAATCTCAAGATCAAATAAGAGCCTGAAATATGGGAGCTGGTAATAACATTGCAGAGGGAAAAACACTGAGGAAATATGAATGGGAGCAGGGGACAGCAATAGAATTATGAGATTTAATTTTAAAATGATTCCTGGTAATGTAGACTGTCAAAAAATCAGCTTTGGCCTATACCCTGCACTGGATATAACTTTGGGTAGTAGTTTTGTGCCATGCTTGAAGAATAATCAGGCCTATATTTCTCTGAGCACACAGTACCTTTCCATCATTAACATCACACTGTATTCTGTGTATAGAGGCAAGTAGTTGAAAATATTTTGATTGTTGACAGTGTTTCCATTTCAGTATGAATGTATTTTTGTTTGTTTCATGTAGTATAGACAGCTTGAAGCTTCCATGGCTTCCCAGAGTAATTGTTGAGGTAGAAATATAAAAGGCCATACAACTTAATAAAGAAAAATGAAGATTAGAAAAGAGGTAAAACATGACCAAGAAGTTCCAGGTTGAGGATAGTTTGCCCTGAAAATGCAAAAATATTTGCTTGGTGTGTAGCTCCACTATACCCGGTTTTGGCACATGGCTGTATTTTTCAGTTATCAATTAAATCACTCTGAAGAGTTTTCCTTATGTCAAAATAATCTGAAGATTCTTACCTCCATAGAGAAGGTTGACTCAGTTGGAGACAAATAAAGGATTCTAATTAGGGCTCTTGGGAGACTGCAGAGCAATTGTCTAAGATTATTACTCAACTTTATGAGCTCATTAATAGGCATCTTTCTGTCTGCATAATCAGAGAAAGAGCAGCAAGTTCATTTTGGCCAAACAATCACGGGCCTGAGAGAATTCATTTTAATAAGAGAACATTACCTATTACTTCAGTTAGGAATGACAGGTTCAAGGCAACAAACAAACTCTGAGTAACTTCAGGGGAGGGAAAAAAGGAAGAATTTGTTGAAGGCTATGGAACTGTGGGATTGAAGAAAAAGCTCAAGACGCAGACCAGTCCTTGAAAAGGAGAAGAAGAAAGGAAGCTCTTGGCATCTAGTGGCAGAACTTATAGACAACTTAGACAATTTCCTTAAGGTTAGGATGACAAGATGTCAGGATAAAAGAGTTCGAGCCATTTTGAATTCCTGTGACACTTTGCTGGAGAGAGAAACTGATTGGTTTAGTTTTGGTCATACACACAGTTGTTGGCAGAGAGAACAGAGCAAATGTATTGAGAGTTACACCAGACTTTGTCCGATGTGAGTTCCCCTAAAGGATTATCAGGGAGAAGTTACCAGTGGCATGGGGAAGAGATGCTGGCAGGCAACAAGAATAGATAGTTATGACATCTAGGGAGATATTAGCTCTATGCCATGCGTTTTGGAACATGTGATAGCTCCGACAATGTCTTTTGAGGAGAATTGGGGAAATTGTCAGGGTCCTAATGACAAGTTGCAAAGCCCTTGCAAGAGTCATGAACTAATCATCAGGAAGAAGGCAATTTCTGATTGCAGAATGAGCTCATGATCTGGCACAAACTGTTACATCTTCTATTTCTTCTGTTTCTCAGATTTTTATATCCTTAAAGGGAAAAAAGAAAAAAGCAGAATGGACTTTGGCCCTTTTAGCAGCCTGCCTTCTTGAGAGCAAGTCATGTTTTCATGGATTGGACAGTGTCAGTCTAACATCTGCAGCTTTCCAAAAGCTCTTTATAAAATTACAGCAGGGGGTGGTTTTAAAAGGGTAAACTATGGATATTGGCACATGGATATATATTGTTATTCATGGGGTACAATGTGATTTTTTCTTTTTCTTTTTTTTTTTTTTGTTGCTCTTGCCAGGTGCTTTTATTTCCAGGAAAGTCACAAACAATTCTCCCCTTTAGTGACCTCAAAATGTGTCTCTTTTTTTTTTTTTAA
Source organism: Cynocephalus volans (assembly GCF_027409185.1). NCBI lineage: Eukaryota > Metazoa > Chordata > Mammalia > Dermoptera > Cynocephalidae > Cynocephalus > Cynocephalus volans. The sequence continues at coordinate 55,901,529 of NC_084475.1, read as the reverse complement.
ATTTTATTTTGTTGATATACATTGTAGCTGATTAATGCTCCCCATCACCAAAACCTCCCTCCCTTCTCCCTCCCCCCTCCCCCCAACAATGTCCTTTCTGTTTGCTTGTTGTATCAACTTCAAATAATTGTGGTTGTTATATCTTCTTCCCTCCCCCCCCCGGATTTGTGTGTGTGTGTGTGTATGTGTGTGTGTGAATTTATATATTAATGTTTAGCTCCCTCCAATAAGTGAGAACATGTGGTATTTCTCTTTCTGTGCCTGACTTGTTTCACTTAATATAATTCTCTCAAGGTCCATCCATGTTGTTGCAAACGGCAGTATTTCATTCGTTTTTATAGCTGAGTAGTATTCCATTGTGTAGATGTACCACATTTTCCGTATCCACTCATCTGGTGATGGGCATTTGGGCTGGTTCCAACTCTTGGCTATTGTAAAGAGTGCTGCGATGAACATTGGGGAACAGGTATACCTTCGACTTGATGATTTCCATTCCTCTGGGTATATTCCCAACAGTGGGATGGCTGGGTCGTATGGTAGATCTATTTGCAATTGTTTAAGGAACCTCCATACCATTTTCCATAGAGGCTGCACCATTTTGCAGTCCCACCAACAATGTATGAGAGTTCCTTTTTCTCCGCAGCCTCGCCAGCATTTATCGTTCATAGTCTTTTGGATTTTAGCCATCCTAACTGGGGTTAGATGGTATCTCAATGTGGTTTTGATTTGCATTTCCCGGATGCTGAGTGATGTTGAGCATTTTTTCATATGTCTGTTGGCCATTTGGATATCTTCCTTAGAGAAATGCCTACTTAGCTCTTTTGCCCATTTTTTAATTGGGTTGCTTGTTTTCTTCTTGTAAAGTTGTTTGAGTTCCTTATATATTCTGGATATTAATCCTTTGTCAGATGTATATTTTGCAAATATTTTCTCCCACTCTGTTGGTTGTCTTTTAACTCCTTTAATTGTTTCTTTTGCTGTGCAGAAGCTTTTTAGTTTGATATAATCCCATTTGTTTATTTTTCCTTTGGTTGCCCGTGCTTTTGGGGTCGTATTCATGAAGTCTGTGCCCAGTCCTATTTCCTGAAGTGTTTCTCCTATGTTTTCTTTAAGAAGTTTTATTGTCTCAGGGTGTATATTTAAATCCTTAATCCATTTTGAGTTGATTTTAGTATACGGTGAGAGGTATGGATCTAGTTTCATTCTCCTGCATATCGATATCCAGTTATCCCAACACCACTTGCTGAAGAGGCAGTCCCTTCCCCAGTGAATAGGCTTGGTGCCTTTGTCAAAGATCAGATGGCAGTAAGTGTGTGGGTTGATTTCTGGATTCTCTATTCTATTCCATTGATCAGTGTGTCTGTTTTTATGCCAGTACCATACTGTTTTGGTTATTATAGCTTTGTAGTATAGCTTAAAGTCATGTAGTGTTATGCCTCCAGCTTTATTTTTTTTGCTGAGCATTGCTTTGGCTATTCGTGGTCTTTTATTGTTCCATATAAATGTCTGAATAGTTTTTTCCATTTCTGAGAAAAATGTCTTTGGAATTTTGATGGGGATTGCATTGAATTTGTATATCACTTTGGGTAGTATGGACATTTTCACTATGTTGATTCTTCCAATCCAAGAGCATGGAATATCTTTCCATCTTCTTGTATCCTCTCTAATTTCTCTCAGCAGTGGTTTGTAGTTCTCATTATAGAGATTTTTCACCTCCTTGGTTAACTCAATTCCTAAGTATTTTATTTTTTTGGTGGCTATTGTAAATGGGCAGGCTTTCTTGATTTCTCCTTCTGCATGTTCACTATTGGAGAAAAGAAATGCTACTGATTTTTGTGTGTTGATTTTGTATCCTGCTACTGTGCTGAAATCATTTATCAATTCCAACAGTTTTTTTGTAGAGGTTTTAGGCTGTTCGATATATAGGATCATGTCATCTGCAAACAGGGACAGTTTGACTTCATCTTTTCCAATCTGGATGCCCTTTATTTCCTTCTCTTCTCTGATTGCTCTGGCTAGTACTTCCAACACTATGTTGAATAGGAGTGGTGAGAGTGGGCATCCTTGTCTAGTGCCTGTTCTTAAAGGAAAAGCTTTCAGCTTTTCCCCATTCAGGATGATATTGGCAGTGGGTTTGGCATATATGGCTTTAATTATGTTGAGATACTTTCCATCTATACCTAACTTATAGAGGGTCTTTGTCATGAATGAGTGCTGAACTTTATCAAATGCTTTTTCAGCATCTATAGAGATATACAAGGAAATAAATGTCCTGAAAAAAAATGTAGCAGAACTTGCTGAACTGAAGAAGTTATTCAGCAAAATAAAAAACACAACGGAGAGTTTAACCAGCAGGCTTGTCGAAGTTGAAGAGAGAACCTCTGAACTTGAAGATGGGCTGTTTGAAATAACACAAGCAGACAAAAAGAAAGAAAAAAGAATCAAGGACATGGAAGAAAATCTGAGAGAGATATCAGACAACCTCAAGCGCTCAAATATCCGAGTCATGGGTATTCCAGAAGGGGAGGAAAATGGAGATTCCATTGAAAACATATTCAACAAAATAGTGGCAGAAAACTTCCCAGGTATAGGAAAAATCACAAATCTTCAGATCCAGGAAGCTCAACGATCTCCAAACGTATTCAACCCAAAAAGGCCTTCTCCAAGACATGTCATAGTCAAATTGGCAAAACTCAGAGACAAAGAGAGAATCTTAATAGCTGCAAGAGAGAAGCGTCAAATCACCTATAAGGGAGCCCCAATCAGGTTAACATCAGACTTCTCATCACAAACCCTAAAAGCTAGAAAGGAATGGGATGATATTTTCAAAATACTAAAAGACAAAGATTGCCAGCCAAGAATACTCTACCCTGCAAGCCTATCCTTCCGAAATGAGGGGCAAATAGTATATTTCTCAGACAAACAAAAACTGCGGGAGTTCACTACCACAAGACCACCCTTACAAGAAATCCTCAAGGGAGTACTGGGTTTGGTTCCTGAAAAATAACTACCACTGCCATAAAAACCTAAGAAAAATCTAAACCCGCTAGTACAATAAAAATGGCATTCATGAAGAGAAAACAAGCTAACAAAAACACTCTCTACAACCTAAGGAACCAACAAACAAAGAAACCAAACAGTAAATCAGAAAGCAAGGAACAAAAGACACCTAAGACAACCAAACAACCAATAAAATGCTAGGAATAAATCAACACCTTTCAATAACAACTCTTAATGTTAAAGGCTTAAATTCCCCAATTAAAAGACACAGACTGGCTGACTGGATCAAAAAGCAGGACCCAACTATATGCTGCCTACAAGAGACCCACCTCACCCATAAAGATTCACACAGACTAAGAGTGAAAGGATGGAAAAAGATTTACCATGCAAACAGAAAAGAAAAACGAGCTGGAGTGGCTATTCTTATATCTGACAAAATAGACTTTAAACTAAAAACCATAAAAAGAGACAATGAGGGACACTACTTAATGATAAAAGGACTGATCCATCAAGAAGACATAACAATCATAAATATGTACGCACCCAATGTTGGAGCAGCCAGATTTATAAAACAAACTCTATTAGACCTAAAGAAGGAAATAGACACTAATACCATAATAGCAGGGGACCTGAACACTCCACTGTCAATATTAGACAGATCATCAAGGCAAAGAATCAGTAGAGAAACACAAGATCTAAACAAGACTCTAGACCAATTGGAATTGGCAGATATCTACAGAACATTCCACCCAACAACCTCAGAATATTCATTCTTCTCATCAGCACATGGATCATTCTCCAGGATAGATCACATATTAGGTCACAAATCAAGTCTCAATAAATTCAAAAAATTGGAATTATCCCATGTATCTTCTCAGACCACAATGGATTAAAACTAGAAATTAATAACAAACAAAACTCTGGAAACTATACAAACACATGGAAATTAAACAACATTCTACTTAATGACATATGGGTCCAAGAAGAAATCAAGCAGGAAATCAAAAAGTTTATTGAAACTAATGAAAACAATGATACATCATACCAAAACCTGTGGGATACTGCAAAAGCAGTATTGAGGGGAAAATTTATTGCATTAAATGCTCACTTCAGAAGAATGGAAAGATGGCAAGTGAACAACCTAACACTTCACCTTAAAGAACTAGAAAAACAAGAACAATCCAATCCTAAAGTTAGCAGACGGAAAGAAATCATTAAGATCAGAGCAGAACTGAATGAAATTGAAAACCAAAAAACAATTCAAAAGATCAACGAATCAAAAAGTTGGTTTTTTGAAAAGATAAATAAAATTGACAAACCATTAGCATGGCTAACAAAAAAAAGAAGAGAGAAGACTCAAATAACAAAAATTAGAAATGAAAAAGGCGATATTACAACTGATTCATCTGAAATACAAGGAATCATTCGAGACTACTATAAACAACTATACGCCAACAAATTTGAAAATCTGGAGGAAATGGATAAATTTCTGGACACACACAAGCTCCCAAAACTGAACCGTGAAGACGTAGAAATTTTGAACAGACCAATAACAATAAAGGAGATTGAAGCTGTTATCAGAAGGCTCCCAACAAAGAAAAGCCCAGGACCAGATGGATTCACAGCAGAATTTTACCAAACATTCAAAGAGGAATTGACACCGATTCTTTACAAACTATTCCAAAAGATTGAAACGGACGCAAATCTCCCAAACTCATTCTATGAAGCAAACATCATCCTGATACCAAAACCAGGTAAAGATATAACCAAAAAAGAAAACTACAGGCCGATATCCTTGATGAATATAGATGCAAAAATCCTCTCTAAAATACTAGCAAACAGAATACAGCAACACATACGAAAAATTATTCATCACGATCAAGTGGGATTCATCCCAGGGATGCAAGGTTGGTTCAACATACGCAAATCAATAAATGTGATACACCATATTAATAAACTCAAACACAATGTGATGTTTTGATATAGGTATACATTGTGGAATAATTACATCAAGCTTATTAATTTACCATCACCTCAGATACTTATTTCGTTGTAATGAGTGCATATAAAATCTATCCTTTTAGCGATTTTGAAATACACAATTTATTATTATTAACTATGGTCACCATGCTGTGTGATAGATCTTAAAAATGTATTCCCCCTGTCTAACTGAAAGTTTGTGCCCTTTGGCCAACATCTCCCCAACACTTACTCCCCCACCCCTAGCCTCTCTGGCAACCACTATTTTATAAGTTTAACTTAAGTACTTTTATAAGTTCAACTTTTTTAGCTTCCACATATAAATGGGATCATGTGATATGTGTCTTTCTGTGCCTGGCTTATTTTACTTAGCACAAGGCACCCTCGGTTCATCTATGTTGTTGCAAATAACAGGATTTTCTTTTTTTTCTAATGCTGAATAGTATTGTATTTATATACCACACTTTCTTTATTCATTCACTCATTGGTGGGCACTTATGTTGACTCCATATCTTAGCTATTGTGAATAATGCTGCAATGAATATGGAAGTGCAGATATCTCTTCGACATACTGATTTCAATTCCTTTGGATACACACTCAGAAATGGGATTACTGTATCGTACAGTAGTTATACTTTCAGTATTTTGAGGAATCACCATAGTGTTTTCCATAATGGCTATATTAATATATATTTCCAAAAACAATGAGCAAGAGTTCCCTTTTCTCCACATTCTCTTCAACACTTGTCTTTCATCTTTTTGAAAATAGTCATTCTAATAGGTGTGATATGACATCTCATTGTGGTTTGAATTTGCTTTTCCCTGATAATTAGTGATGTTGAGCATTTTTTTTTCTGTTAGCCATTTCTGTGTCTACTCAGGTCCTCTGCCCATTTTCTAAATTTACTTACTATTAAGTTGTTTTCTTACTGTTGAGTTCCTAGTATATTTTGTATATTAGCCCTTTGTCAAATATATGGTTTGCAAAAATACTCATCATGGGTTGTCTCTTCACTCTCTTAATTATTATCTTTGCTGTGCAGAAGCTTTTTAGTGTAATGCAGTCTCATTTGCCTATTTTTGCTTTTGTGGTCATATCTATAAAATCATTGCCCACAGTAATGCCATGCAGCATTTCCTATTTTCTTCTAGTACTTTTACAATATCAGGTCATATATTTATTTTATTTTATTTTTTTTATTTTATTTTTTTTTTTAATTTTATTTTGTCGATATACATTGTAGCTGATTAATGCTCCCCATCACCAAAACCTCCCTCCCTTCTCCCTCCCCCCTCCCCCCAACCATGTCCTTTCTGTTTGTTTGTTGTATCAACTTCAAATAATTGTGGTTGTTATATCTTCTTCCCCCCCCCCCCGGTTTGTGTGTGTATGTGTGTATGTGTGTGTGTGAATTTATATATTAATTTTTAGCTCCCACCAATAAGTGAGAACATGTGGTATTTCTCTTTCTGTGCCTGACTTGTTTCACTTAATATAATTCTCTCGAGGTCCATCCATGTTGTTGCAAATGGCAGTATTTCATTCGTTTTTATAGCTGAGTAGTATTCCATTGTGTAGATGTACCACATTTTCCGTATCCACTCATCTGATGATGGGCATTTGGGCTGGTTCCAACTCTTGGCTATTGTAAAGAGTGCTGCGATAAACATTGGGGAACAGGTATACCTTCGACTTGATGATTTCCATTCCTCTGGGTATATTCCCAACAGTGGGATGGCTGGGTCGTATGGTAGATCTATCTGCAATTGTTTAAGGAACCTCCATACCATTTTCCATAGAGGCTGCACCATTTTGCAGTCCCACCAACAATGTATGAGAGTTCCTTTTTCTCCGCAGCCTCGCCAGCATTTATCGTTCATAGTCTTTTGGATTTTAGCCATCCTAACTGGGGTTAGATGGTATCTCAATGTGGTTTTGATTTGCATTTCCCGGATGCTGAGTGATGTTGAGCATTTTTTCATATGTCTGCTGGCCATTTGGATATCTTCCTTAGAGAAATGCCTACTTAGCTCTTTTGCCCATTTTTTAATTGGGTTGCTTGTTTTCTTCTTGTAAAGTTGTTTGAGTTCCTTATATATTCTGGATATTAATCCTTTGTCAGATGTATATTTTGCAAATATTTTCTCCCACTCTGTTGGTTGTCTTTTAACTCTTTTAATTGTTTCTTTTGCTGTGCAGAAGCTTTTTAGTTTGATATAATCCCATTTGTTTATTTTTCCTTTGGTTGCCCGTGCTTTTGGGGTCGTATTCATGAAGTCTGTGCCCAGTCCTATTTCCTGAAGTGTTTCCCCTATGTTTTCTTTAAGAAGTTTTATTGTCTCAGGGTGTATATTTAAATCCTTAATCCATTTTGAGTTGATTTTAGTATACGGTGAGAGGTATGGATCTAGTTTCATTCTCCTGCATATCGATATCCAGTTATCCCAGCACCACTTGCTGAAGAGGCAGTCCCTTCCCCAGTGAATAGGCTTGGTGCCTTTGTCAAAGATCAGATGGCAGTAAGTGTGTGGGTTGATTTCTGGATTCTCTATTCTATTCCATTGGTCAGTGTGTCTGTTTTTATGCCAGTACCATACTGTTTTGGTTATTATAGCTTTGTAGTATAGCTTAAAGTCAGGTAGTGTTATGCCTCCAGCTTTATTTTTTTTGCTGAGCATTGCTTTGGCTATTCGTGGTCTTTTATTGTTCCATATAAATGTCTGAATAGTTTTTTCCATTTCTGAGAAAAATGTCTTTGGAATTTTGATGGGGATTGCATTGAATTTGTATATCACTTTGGGTAGTATGGACATTTTCACTATGTTGATTCTTCCAATCCAAGAGCATGGAATATCTTTCCATCTTCTTGTATCCTCTCTAATTTCTCTCAGCAGTGGTTTGTAGTTCTCATTATAGAGATTTTTCACCTCCTTGGTTAACTCAATTCCTAAGTATTTTATTTTTTTGGTGGCTATTGTAAATGGGCAGGCTTTCTTGATTTCTCCTTCTGCATGTTCACTATTGGAGAAAAGAAATGCTACTGATTTTTGTGTGTTGATTTTGTATCCTGCTACTGTGCTGAAATCATTTATCAATTCCAACAGTTTTTTTGTAGAGGTTTTAGGCTGTTCGATATATAGGATCATGTCATCTGCAAACAGGGACAGTTTGACTTCATCTTTTCCAATCTGGATGCCCTTTATTTCCTTCTCTTCTCTGATTGCTCTGGCTAGTACTTCCAACACTATGTTGAATAGGAGTGGTGAGAGTGGGCATCCTTGTCTAGTTCCTGTTCTTAAAGGAAAAGCTTTCAGCTTTTGCCCATTCAGGATGATATTGGCAGTGGGTTTGGCATATATGGCTTTAATTATGTTGAGATACTTTCCCTCTATACCTAACTTATAGAGGGTCTTTGTCATGAATGAGTGCTGAACTTTATCAAATGCTTTTTCAGCATCTATAGAGATGATCATATGGTCCTTGTGTTTGAGTTTATTAATATGGTGTATCACATTTATTGATTTGCGTATGTTGAACCAACCTTGCATCCCTGGGATGAATCCCACTTGATCGTGATGAATAATTTTTCGTATGTGTTGCTGTATTCTGTTTGCTAGTATTTTAGTGAGGATTTTTGCATCTATATTCATCAAGGATATCGGCCTGTAGTTTTCTTTTTTGGTTATATCTTTACCTGGTTTTGGTATCAGGATGATGTTTGCTTCATAGAATGAGTTTGGGAGATTTGCGTCCGTTTCAATCTTTTGGAATAGTTTGTAAAGAATCGGTGTCAATTCCTCTTTGAATGTTTGGTAAAATTCTGCTGTGAATCCATCTGGTCCTGGGCTTTTCTTTGTTGGGAGCCTTCTGATAACAGCTTCAATCTCCTTTATTGTTATTGGTCTGTTCAAAATTTCTACGTCTTCACGGTTCAGTTTTGGGAGCTTGTGTGTGTCCCGAAATTTATCCATTTCCTCCAGATTTTCAAATTTGTTGGCGTATAGTTGTTTATAGTAGTCTTGAATGATTCCTTGTATTTCAGATGAATCAGTTGTAATATCGCCTTTTTCATTTCTAATTTTTGTTATTTGAGTCTTCTCTCTTCTTTTTTTTGTTAGCCATGCTAATGGTTTGTCAATTTTATTTATCTTTTCAAAAAACCAACTTTTTGATTTGTTGATCTTTTGAATTGTTTTTTGGTTTTCAATTTCATTTAGTTCTGCTCTGATCTTAATGATTTCTCTCCGTCTGCTAACTTTAGGATTGGATTGTTCTTGTTTTTCTAGTTCTTTAAGGTGAAGTGTTAGGTTGTTCACTTGCCATCTTTCCATTCTTCTGAAGTGAGCATTTAATGCAATAAATTTTCCCCTCAATACTGCTTTTGCAGTATCCCACAGGTTTTGGTATGATGTATCATTGTTTTCATTAGTTTCAATAAACTTTTTGATTTCCTGCTTGATTTCTTCTTGGACCCATATGTCATTAAGTAGAATGCTGTTTAATTTCCATGTGTTTGTATAGTTTCCTGAGTTTCGCTTGTTATTAATTTCTAGTTTTAATCCATTGTGGTCTGAGAAGATACATGGGATAATTCCAATTTTTTTGAATTTATTGAGACTTGATTTGTGACCTAATATGTGATCTATCTTGGAGAATGATCCATGTGCTGATGAGAAGAATGAATATTCTGAGGTTGTTGGGTGGAATGTTCTGTAGATATCTGCCAATTCCAATTGGTCTAGAGTCTTGTTTAGATCTTGTGTTTCTCTACTGATTCTTTGCCTAGATGATCTGTCTAATATTGACAGTGGAGTGTTCAGGTCCCCTGCTATTATGGTATTAGTGTCTATTTCCTTCTTTAGGTCTAATAGAGTTTGTTTTATAAATCTGGCTGCTCCAACATTGGGTGCGTACATATTTATGATTGTTATGTCTTCTTGATGGATCAGTCCTTTTATCATTAAGTAGTGTCCCTCATTGTCTCTTTTTATGGTTTTTAGTTTAAAGTCTATTTTGTCAGATATAAGAATAGCCACTCCAGCTCGTTTTTCTTTTCTGTTTGCATGGTAAATCTTTTTCCATCCTTTCACTCTTAGTCTGTGTGAATCTTTATGGGTGAGGTGGGTCTCTTGTAGGCAGCATATAGTTGGGTCCTGCTTTTTGATCCAGTCAGCCAGTCTGTGTCTTTTAATTGGGGAATTTAAGCCTTTAACATTAAGAGTTGTTATTGAAAGGTGTTGATTTATTCTTAGCATTTTATTGGTTGTTTGGTTGTCTTAGGTGTCTTTTGTTCCTTGCTTTCTGATTTACTGTTTGGTTTCTTTGTTTGTTGGTTCCTTAGGTTGTAGATAGTGTTTTTGTTAGCTTGTTTTCTCTTCATGAATGCCATTTTTATTGTACTAGCGGGTTTAGATTTTTCTTAGGTTTTTATGGCAGTGGTAGTTATTTTTCAGGAACCAAACCCAGTACTCCCTTGAGGATTTCTTGTAAGGGTGGTCTTGTGGTAGTGAACTCCCGCAGTTTTTGTTTGTCTGAGAAATATACTATTTGCCCCTCATTTCGGAAGGATAGCCTTGCAGGGTAGAGTATTCTTGGTTGGCAATCTTTGTCTTTTAGTATTTTGAAAATATCATCCCATTCCTTTCTAGCTTTTAGGGTTTGTGATGAAAAGTCTGATGTTAACCTGATTGGGGCTCCCTTATAGGTGATTTGACGCTTCTCTCTTGCAGCTTTTAAGATTCTCTCTTTGTCTCTGAGTTTTGCCAATTTGACTATGACATGTCTTGGAGAAGGCCTTTTTGGGTTGAATACGTTTGGAGATCGTTGAGCTTCCTGGATCTGAAGATCTGTGATTTTTCCTATACCTGGGAAGTTTTCTGCCACTATTTTGTTGAATATGTTTTCAATGGAATCTCCATTTTCCTCCCCTTCTGGAATACCCATGACTCGGATATTTGAGCGCTTGAGGTTGTCTGATATCTCTCTCAGATTTTCTTCCATGTTCTTGATTCTTTTTTCTTTCTTTTTGTCTGCTTGTGTTATTTCAAACAGCCCATCTTCAAGTTCAGAGGTTCTCTCTTCAACTTCGACAAGCCTGCTGGTTAAACTCTCCGTTGTGTTTTTTATTTCGCTGAATAACTTCTTCAGTTCAGCAAGTTCTGCTACATTTTTTTTCAGGACATTGATTTCCTTGTATATTTCCTCTTTCAGATCCTGTATACTTTTCCTCATTTCATCATGATGTCTAGCTGAGTTTTCTTGTATCTCATTCAGTTTCTTTAGAATTATCACTCGAAATTCCTTGTCAGTTATTTCAAGGGCTTCTTGTTCTATAGGATCTAGAGTATGAGATTTATTAACTTTTGGTGGTGTACTTTCTTGATTTTTTGTATTTCTGGTGTCTTTTTTTTGGTGTTTATTCATTGTGGCAGGGGGTTTCACAGTCCACCGGTTTAAGACTAATGACTAACTAGGATGTTGCTGTGGTTGCCAATTTGGTATGGCTCCCGCCGTGACTGCTCAGTTGGCCTCTAGTGTCTTGTGTGTGTGGTTGCCTCGGGTCTTGGGCTTCTCCGGGGATCCACCTTTCTGGTCAGCTTGTACTCTGCTGGGCTGGTGGATCACGTACCACAGGGTGTGTGATCTCTGTTGAGCTTTCACTTTCTGTACAGGACTTCTCCCCGTTCCGTGTGCTCTGGCCCAGGCTGTTAGATCGTGCAGTGGCGACCCCACCGGGTGTGTGGTTTCTGTCGAGTCTCCGCCTCCCTGGCCGCACGTCTCCCCCCTCTGTGCACACTGTGCTGGGTTGGGGCGTGTCTTCTGCACCCCTCGTCTATCAGCTGGGCCTTCAAGACCCTGCTCAGCACCGCCTCGCCCAGGAAGTCTACCAGGTTTCTGCTAGGCACAGACGACTGGTCTCTCTGGGTGCCGTTGTAACACTGTGTAGATCTTTCTCGGGTCTTGTTCACCTTTGTATCCCCCCGGTATAAACCGAGTCTAGTGCCTGCCTGCAGCCTGCTCTCCGGCAGGTTCAAGCGGACCTGGGAACTCTCCTACCACACTATTCCCAACCAGAAATTCGTTAGGCTTTTTTCCAAACTGGTGGTCGCAGAGATGGTATCTGCCTCCCAGTAACAGGAAGTTTACCGGGGCCGGAGTCCAGGGTGTGGTGGAGTGACAGTCGGCCCGCCCGTACTTCCTAGCCCTCCCAAAACTGGTCGGGACGCCCCACACCCCCAGCCCTGCCAGAGAACCGTGGAGGGAGTGGGAGAGGAAGCCGGCCCGCAGGGTCCGGAAAGCCCTGCGCCAGGCCAAGCAAATGGGCTCAGTGATGGCCGAGCAGGGCGGAGCTGCCCGCACCTGGGAAAATGGAGGCAGCACCGGGGCAGTGAGTGGCCTGGTGGTGCAGTCGGGGAGCCGCGTGGGCAACCACCCCCCGAACAGAGCTGTGCCAGGGATCACTCACAGTGCTGTGCCAGGTCGGGCGCTCGCTCTGTCTCTGGTTTGTTGCCTTCCGTGTTCTCGGCGCTGCCGCCTCGGGCTGTTCAGTCCCGGCGCCGCTCGGGCGCTCCCAGGAGTCTTCTTTAATGCCGGCCTGAAACCTCGAATCTTGAATAGGGCAGCTGGCCGCCTTCAGTGCGGCCCCAGCCTCCGGGATCCTGGCTGCATCCACAGCAGCCCTGGCGCCGTGTTCCCTGTTTCAAGACTCACTTTTGCAGCTAAGAATCAGTTCTTTTCCTGCTCCACACTTCAAAGCTGTTGCCTGTAAATGAGGCAGCCTCTCCTGCCGGGGGCAAAGTGGCGTTGAGCCCCCACGACCGGCCAGCAGCAGCAGTCCTCCCTTAAGAGATGGCCAGAGGAAGGTCCACAAGTTTCCTGGCTGCCTGAGGCCCAGTGGCCACCTTTTCCACCTCAGCTACTCCGCGCCAGCCGCCGCAGCCGCCGCCATCTTGAAACCGAGCCCGCTCTGATGTATTCTCAGGTCATATATTTAAGTCTTTAATTCATTTTGAGTTGAATTTTGTATATGGTATGTGATAAAGGTCCAATGTAATTCTTCCTTATGTGACTATCTGGTTTTCCCAACACCATTTATTGAAGAGACTGTCCTTTTCCCATGGTGTGTTCTTGGCACTTTTGTTAAAAATCAATAAACATTAAATGTATACATTTTTTTTCTAGGCTCTCTATCCTGTTCTGTTGGTTGCTGTGTCTGTTTTTATGCCATTACCATGTTGCTTTGAATACTATGGCTTTGTAATATATTTTGGAGTGAGATAATGTGATGTCTCCAGCTTTGTTCTTTTTGCTCAAGATTGCTTTGGCTATTTGAAGTCTTTCATGGTTCCATATGAATTTTGGGATAGTTTTTCCTATTTCTGTGAAAATGTCATTGAAATTTTGATAGGAATTGCAATGAATCTTTAGATCACTTTGGTTAGTATGGGCATTTAAACAATATTAATTTTTCCATCTCATGAATATGAACTATCTTTTCATTTATTTGTATCTTCCTTAATTTTTTTCATCAATGTTTTATACTTTTTTGGTGTATAGATCTTTTATCTCCTTGATTAAGTTTATTCCTAAGTATTTTAATTTTTATTTTTTTGATGCTATTGTGAATAGTACTATCTTCTTGCTATGGGTTGAATGTGTCCTCCCAAAATCATGTGTTGTAAACTCGATCCCCATTGTAACAATGTTAAGAGGGTGGGAAATTCAAATATGGTATTTGAAAGGTGGGGCCTTTAATATTCGACTGGATCATGAGGACTATGTTCTCATGAACGAATTAATCCATTCGTAGAGTGATAAGTTATCACGGGTGTGGACTAGTGGCGTTATAAGAAGAGCACATGGAAGAACTCTTGCCATTCTCATCATGGATACCCTGTGTTACCACAGTGCTCTGTAGAAAGTTCCCATCCATAAAGAGGGCCTCACCAGATGTGCCCCCTGGACCGTGGACTTCTCAGCCTAAGAAACTGTAAGAAATAAATTTTGTTTCTTTACAAATTACCCAGTTTCAGGTACTCTGTTATAAGTGACAGAAAACAGACCAATACACTCACTCATGTCACCTCTAGATATGAAGACTTTAGTTCCTTGGAAATCCAGGAAAAAAAGCAGACTTGGACTGAATCACACTTCTCACATCCAGTCTGCAGACAGCCTATTGTGGGACTTCTGAGCTTTCATAATCACATGAGCCAGTTCTAATAAATCCCCTGCCATATATTTATATATATATATCCTGTTGGCTCTGTTTGTCTGGAGAACCTGACTAACACACTTCTTAATTTTTTTTTTTTTTTGGATGGTTCATTGTTAGTGTATAAAAATGTTACTGATTTTTGTGTGTTGATTTTGTATCCTGCAACTTTCCTTAATTCATTTATCAGTTCTAAAAATTTTTTTTGGTAGAGTCTTTAGAGTTTTCTATATGTCATCAGCAAACAGAGACAATTTTATTTCTTTCCTATTTGAATGCCATTTATTTATGTATTTAGCTCACCTATTCACTCTGGGTAGGGGAACAGGGATATGTTTATTTAGCCCAAGAGTCCATGAATTTACAAAGCAGTTGTGTTTGATTAGTGAAACTGATTCTCTCTCTTCTATGTTTATATTTTACATGCAATAGAGACATTGGTATTACTATTCGTCATCTGAGATACGAAAAGCCAGGAGTGTATAGATTGAGCAGTATGTAGAACTGAAATGAATTTTTAAAAACCAGTAGCTTGATGGCTGCAGTTTCAGAAGACCATTTTGAGTAAAATGTGAGTTGGCAAATAGAAATTATGCCACCTTAATACTTAGGTCTCAGCCTAGGACATGCCTGTCATAGATGTTATTAACATTGCTCTCAATGTTGGAACTTCACTGCTAAGCAAACTTCAGATTCAGGTAAGATATTAGCTGGCAGAATAAAGTATTTTATTCACTGAGCACCTACAAAGTGCCAGGCATTGCTTTAGGGCTTCAAGTATCATACAGTGGCCACTAGCCACATGTGGCTATCAGCCACTTAAACGTGGGCTAGTATGACTGAAGAATTGACTTTAAAATTTTATTTAATCTTAACTATTTTAAATTTAAAATACTGATACTTGATTTGGTGCTGGAAAACTTTTAAGTGCTTTTAGAGCAAGTTGGGTATGTGAACCTATTTTTTGGATTGTAAATTTTAAGAAATCTAAATATAGATCAAGCATTTCCTATGAAAGTTTAGTGTCTGGATTGAAGTGTGTTTTAAGTGTGAAATGTACACTGGCTTATTTTACTGAGTAGGAAAAAAGTGAATGTAAAATATTTTATTAACATAAGCTTTTCTACTGATTAAGTCTTGAAATGATAATATTTTGGATATACGAGGGTACTTCAAAAAGTTCGTGGAAAAATAGAATTGTAAGATAATACATATCTTTACATAATTTTTTTGAAGTACCCTCATATTTCATTAACTAAAATATGTTATAATGAATTTTGACAGTTTCTCTTTGCCTTTTAATATGTAGCTATCAGAAAGTTTAAAATTATATGTGTGGTTTATATTCTATTTCTATTGGACAGTGGGGTTCTAAGGGCTTTTACATATGCCATTTTGTTGAATCGTTAAAATAACCCAATATAGTAGGCACTACTCTTCCCATTTTTATAGGAAAGGAAACTAAATGAAGTCTAGAAAAGTTATTTAAGCCTCTTGGGGGTTATATAACATGCTTATGAGGTAAAGCCAGGATTCAAATCCAGGTCTGTATGGTCATCTGTTCCCTGTTTCTGTTCTGTTCTATTGTTCCCTGTTGCTTTCTTTTTTGGGATGCAAATGAGAGCTTACAGACCTTCTCTCTTGGTGATTCTTCATAATAAAGCTTTGATAACTCTACTTGTAAACAAGAGTCAGATTAAAACAAAAGAAATACCTTCTCTTCAGATGGCAACAGGAAGAATATCTGGGTTCCTGCAAAGTGAATGAACAAAACCCATGTACACGAACAAATCGAGTTTTACAAATTAGGACTAAAACATACTTAAAATATTAGAGGGAAATTTGCTTAGCAACAGGATCTTGATTATTTAATGTTTTGGGATGATTTTTGTTTTTTGTTTTTTTTTTTTTAAAGGATTTGAAATTCTGGGATCATCCTATGATTTAACATTTTCTCTTTTCTCTTTTTGATCTAATTTTTCTCTTTTTCTTTTTTCTTTTTATTTATTTATTTTTAATGGATGTGAGATTTACTTAGCAAACAGGTTTGATTCAACATTAGAAATTCTTAAAATCGCATGCATTACGTTAATAGCATCTAATATATGATCATTGCAAAGAATGCTGAAAGGCATGCCCAGGCACAGATTTTTTAATTAATTAAAAATCAGCTTCATCCCCTTTCTACTTGGTCTCTTTCTCCACATAGTAAAAGTTATGGGAGGACAAAGCCTTCCTTAATCACTTGCACAATGAATGACTAACATGGTATAAAGTTGATGTGAGAGGGACTAGACTCTAAACTGAGGGAGGGGACCCAGCTGTTCTTTGGAGGTTCACGCGTTCACTCGCTTGGAGGGGGAATATATTTACTGACAATGAGGCAACCATCTAGCAGATCATTTCTTCCATGGGGCTAGGGGCCAGCTACGTGCCTTGGAAAGCAGCAGGCCTATGTGCTCTGCTGCTGCATGAGTACTTGCTTCTCATAGACTTGTGTACTTGCCTTGACCATGGCAGGATCAGGTAGGCTCAGAACTTCAATGACACTTCACTTTGAGGGCATGTCATAGGGCCTATGACAGGAAACAAAAAATAAAAAATGGGTGACTCTAAGGCAGCTGGTCCTCCTCCCTGCACAGGTTTTCTTGTCAGGCCCTTGATGCCACCTCTCTTGGCTGTATTCCCCATGCCATCACCCAGGTGGTAGGGGAGAAGGTGTGGTCTCCAAGACCCTCTGTTTGACATTCTCTGCCTGGTCCTTTATCCTTCCCTTGGCCCTCCCCACACTGCCCCTGGTACTCAGAAGAGCACAGGCCTGCTGGAGAGCCTTGCTATTTTTACTTCTCTATGAGGGGATCTCAGGTTACAAATTATATACTGATGAGGTAAGTTACAGGTACGTGGCTCATGTTTCTAATTTAGCTTGGCACTGGTTTTGAACATTAAACAGTCTCTCTGCTGCCTCTCCCTATTTCCACTCTCCTCCCATCTTTGGCATCTCATTTCATCCTGTTTTTGAGGGTCACTTTCCTTTCCTGCTAGATCACCCAACTTTCAGGTTGTTTAGAGGGAGGAATCAGAGCAAGTCAAGTTTCACACAGGGTGAAGTTCTACACTTATTCCCCATGAACTTGGCTGTTGCCCTGTTTAAACTGGTAAAGGGCCACAAAAAATGATTACACTATGTGATGTTGAATATACTAATTATCCTGATCTGAGCATCACATTGCACACAGGTATGGATATTCAATGCTGTACCGCACAGATATTACAATTATGTTTCAATAAAAAACCAAAACTAAATAGAAGCTTAAAAAAAGCCCAAATAATCTTTTTAACCCCCACCCCCCAAAATAAACACACATTCCCACAATAGGTGAGTATTTATAAGATATTTTAGAGGTTTTCAATTGCTTTCATGCAAATTGTCTCAGTTAAGTCTTGGAGCAGCCTGGAAAGATTGGGATCATTGCAATTATCTACAATTTGCAGATGAGAAAATTAGGATGCAAAGAGATGAATGATTGGACTAAGAGTCCGTGGCCAAGATGAAGCACAGAAGTGATGAATGCATAAGAAACAAACTTCTGGTTGGAGACCTCTTGCTCAAAACCTCAGAGTCTGGAGAAGTAGAATTTCCTTCTTCCCTTCTTTCTTTCCTTCTTCCCCTCCCTCCTTCCCTCTCCTTTCTTTCTCTCTCTCTCTCTGTCTTTCCTTTCCTTTCCTTCTTCTCTCCCTCCCTCTCTCTCCCCCCTCCTTCCCCCCCCCCTTTGTCCCTTCCTTCCTCCTTCTTTCTTTCCTTTTTCTGTTTTCTTTTCCTGGGCCTCAGACCAATCTCTTGGGTTTTAGGTTGAAATGATTCTCCCTGAAGCCACCTGTGTGACAAGCACATTGAGTGTTTTCTGCAGTCTTTCTTATAAACTTGAAACTTTAGTGTGAATTTAATTAGAATGGAAGTCTTAGGAAACAAGGGATACCAAAGTTAGACTAAAGTAGATGAGGGTTATTAAGAATCAGAACCCAAATGCCTGCTTATTTCTGTTTCCTAAAAACCTAACACGTCCGTGTACTCAACTTAAACAATATTTTCATGTTAGCTTTAATAAGACATTGCGGGGACCTAAAGTACTTATGTGGCATTGTACCTATCTTTAAGTAGTTTATAATAAAAGAAATAATACAGAAGCTTTTGAAAATAAAGCAAAACTTTTCCTAATCAGATTTTTGCTATATATTTGGCAACTCAGAAAGGTTCCTAAAGGGCAGAAACAACTCTAATTTGAATATCCAGTTTTGAATTGTGGCCATTGTATTTTAAGTGGTGCCATTACCTGTCTCTTTACACGTTTGTCATTATACCTACTTGTTATGCACATAGACACATACTCACACACATGGACCTAGTGTAGCTTTTAATTATTCTCTAAGACTGTCAAAGTACCTGTGTTTTAGAATGTAAGATTGTGAGATGCCTAAAGGCAGGAACAATGCTTCTTATTTAGTTTTATTTATTTATTCCTTTATTTATCTTTGAGATTCCCATGCTATATAGCATAGGCAACACATGCCATAGCAGAAAGAACATGGGATTAAGCATAGCTTGGCCATATTTCTTATTTTCTTCATGCCTCCATTTTCTCATCTATAAAGTGAAGATGATAATATAAACCTATATTATAGGGTTGTTGGGAGGATAAATGAAATAATTCCTGTGAAGCAGCTGCAATGGTATCTGACAGGCAGTGTTCAATAAAGACTGGCATATATGTTTAATGCTTTATATAAGAATACATATATGTTCCTCTAGATCAGCTTACATTTACTTGCTTACATGGCTGACGCCTAAATAACCACATTCCTCTTTGTATTGCCCCTTACACTCAAGCACTGAGTAAATTTTTTTTCAGATGAATAAAGCAATGACTCAATAATGATGAAAGAGTTATAATGATGCTTGTCATTGATGGCTTTCCTTTCCATCACAGGTCAAGGTGGTAATTGGGGAAGGGAGGGTGCACTGTGTTTGAGGTTGGGTGAGAAGTTTTGAAACAATTTCGGACAGTGCCAAGAAAAAGGGAACCAAAATGGAGAAACCAGGACTAAAATGCTACTGGAGGCATAACACTACCAACTACAAATTATATTACAAAGCTCTTGTAACCGAAACAGCATGATACTGGCATAAAAACAGACACTTGGATCTATGGAACAGAATACAAAACCCAGGAATCCAACTACATACTTACAGCCAACTGATCTTTAACAAAGGAAGCAAGAACATACACTGGGGAAAGGACAGCCTCTTCAGTAAATGGTACCAGGAAAATTGAACATCCATATGCAGAAAAATGAAACTGGAACCGTACCTCTCACCATATACCAAAATCAACTCACAGTGGATTAAAGACTTTAATATAAGACTGAAAACCATAAAATTACTAAAGGAAAATAAGGGAAACACTCCAGGTAGTGGCAAAGACTTTATGAATAAGACCCCAAAGCACAAGCAACAAAAGAAAAAAACAAATAAATGGGATTATATCAAACTAAAAAACTTCTGCACACAAAGGAAACAATCAACAGAGCAGAAAGACAACCTATGGAAATTGAGAAAATATTTGCAAACTATACATCCAAGGGATTAATGTCCAGAACATACAAAGAACTCAAACAGTTATACAGTTAAAAACCAAATAATCCTAAAAAATGGGATAAGGAGATGAATAGATATTTTTCAAAGGAAGACATACAAATATGGCCAACAGGTACATGAAAAAATGCTCAGCATCACTAATCATAAGAGAAATGCAAATCAAAACCACATTGAGATATCATCTCATCCCAGTTAGACTGGCCACTATTAAAAAGACAATAACAAATGCTGGTAAGGATGTAGCAAAAATGAAACTCTTCTACACTGTTGGTGGAATTGTAAATTATTACAGCCGTTATGGAAAACAGTATAGTGTTTTCTCAAACAACTACAGATAGAGATACCATATGATTCAGCAATCCCACTACTGGGTATATATCCAAAGGAATGGAAATCATCATGTTGAAGGGATACCTGCACTCCCATGTTCCTTGCAGCTATACTTATAGTAACCAAAATATGGAACCAACCTAAGTGTCCATTGACAGATGATTGGATAAGGAAAATGTGGTATATATGCACAATGGAATACTACTCAGCTGTAAAAAAGAATGAAATTCTTCCATTTGCAACAACATGGATGAATCTGGAGAAAATTATGTTAAATGAAGTAAGCCAGACAAAGAAACAAATACCACATGTTCTCACTCCTAACTGGCTGCTATGAAGGAAGGAAGGGAGGGAGGGAGGGAGTGAGGAAGGAAGGAAGGAATGAAGGAAAGAAAGAAAAGACCACAACAATACACTGAACTTTCAGGAGGCGACAACAAACCTAAGGATACTAGAGAGAGTGGGGGAGATAGGGAGGGGTTGGGGAAGTGATAGGTCAGGTAAAAACATAAAGAATATCACAATTTTAAAGAAAGAATATGCTAATAATAAACTTCCAATTTTAAGTTAAAAAAGCTATTAAATTTCATATGATTAGTCAACTTTCTCTTTCTGAATCATTTGAAGCTTTAGAAGGTAAGTGCAGACATCAATAACTTTATGCTTGATTTTAGCATGGCATTTTTGATTCATTTATCTGTAGTAAAAAAAAAAAAAAAAGAAATGGGTGAAGCCCATGCTTATTAATTCATTAACTATTTCTTGTAATACAAAGACAAAATAGTTTCATAATTAGAGAATTTTAGTGGTGATTTTATGTGATTTATTACATTTTCTCATATGTATTTTGTTAACTTTTTTGAGGCATAATTTATGTACAATAAATTGTCCCACTTGAAATGTGCAGTGTGACAATATTGGCAATTATATATACTTGCCTGACTCATAACACAATCAAGTAACTCTCATTACCTCAAATGTCTTCTCTTGTCCCTTTGCAGTTGATTAAACCCTTTCTGTAGGCAGCCCTTTATCACATTTGTGTCTGGCTCTGTTCACTTAGTCTGCTTTTGTCATTCATCCGTGTTGGTGTATGTACCTGCAATTCATTCCTTTTTATTACTAGATATATTCCAAGTATGGATAGGCCACAATTTCTTCATCTATGAACCATTTTATTTATTATTTTTTCTCAACATTTAAAAAAAATGGCCACAAAACAAGTCTTAATACATTTTAAAAGACTAAGATCATAGGAAATATGATCTCTGACCACAATAACAGGAGGAAATTTAGAAAATTCACAAATGTCTGGAAATTAAACACTCTCAAAAATAAACAGTAAAATCACAGGGAAATTAGAGAGTACTTAGAGATAACAATCAAAGCATAACATATCAAAATTTATAGGATGCAGGGCTCATGTAGTGTCTGGAGGAAAATTTATACTTGTAAACTCCAATATTAAAAATAAGAAAAATCTCAAATCAGTAATACAAACTTCTACCTTAAGAAAACAGAAAAAAAGAGCAAACTAAGCCAAAAGCAAGTATAAGTAGGAAATAACAAATATTACAACAGAAATATATGAAATAAGGGGTTAGAAAACAATACAGAAAATCAACAAAACCAAAAGTTGATTCTTTAAAAAGATCAACAAAATTTGCAAACCTTTATCTACATTGACCAAGAAAAAAAAAGAGAGAAGACTGAAATTACTATTAGAAATAATGTGGGGGCATTATTACATTGTCACTATGGTTTTTTGTGATGGTAAGATTTAATTTCTTTCTCCTTGTTTTCATTTTTTTTCCTAGCAGTGAGTTTTGTTCTTTCTTCTGTATGCATGGTAGTGGTTATCATTTTTTGAATTTCAGATGCAGAACTTCCTTAAGGATTTCTTGTAGGGCTGTGGTCGCAAACTACCACAGTTTTGTTTGTCTGGAAAATATGCTATTTTTCCCTCATTTCGGAAGGATAGCTTTGCTGGGTATAGTATTCCTGGCTGGCAGTTTTTTTCTTTTAGCATTTTGAATATATCACCCCATTTTCTTCTTGCCTGTAGAGTTACTGTTGAGAAGTCTGCTGTTAATCTGATAGAGGCTCCCTTATGGGTTACTTGATGCTTTTCTCTTGCTTCTGTTAAGATTCTCTTTTTGTCTTTGAGCTTTGCCAGTTGGACTATAATGTGTCTTGGAGAAGATCTTTTTGGATTGAATCTGTTTGGAGATCTTTCAGCCCCCTGGATCTGAAGGTCTGAGTCTCTCTCTACACCTATGAAGTTTTCTGTTATTTCATTGATTAGGTTTTCCATGACTTTTCCTTTCTCCTCTCCTCTGGAACACCCATAATTTGCATGTTCGTGTGCTTAAAGTTGTCTGCTAGCTCTCTTATATTTTCTTCATTTTCTGAATTCATTTTTCCTTTTTATAGTCTGCCTGGGTTATTTTGAAAAGACCATCTTCAAAATCAGAATTAATTTCTTTGGCTGTCCTAGCCTGATGCTTAAGCTCTCAATTTTGTTTTTTATTTTGACAAGTGTATCTTTCAGTTTCATGAGTTCTGCTATATTCCTTTTTAAGGTATTAATCTCTTTGTAAATTTCCTCCTTCATATCCTGAATTTTTTTCTTGTTTCATTATGTTGTCTAGCTGAGTCTTCTTGTATCTTGGTGAGTTTCCTTAAGATTGTTGCTCAAAACTCCTTTTCAGTCATTTCAAGGGTTTCCTGCTCTATAGGATCTGGTATTTGAGAATTACTGTACTCTTTTGGTGGCGCCATATTTTCTTGGATTTTCATGTTTCTAGTATCTCTACATTGATGTCTGGTCACCTGGTAGAGCAGTTGCTTCTTCTATTACTCTGGAGTGGGCTTTGAGGAGAAAAACATCCTCCTCTTTTTCTAGTCTCTGCTGGTGACTCTCCTTGTGTCAATGCAGTTGAGTGGCTGGTGGGCCACCTGCATGGTGGCTGTGGCTACTGCTGTGGTATCAAGCTACTTTTGCAGCAGCCGTGTCTGTGGCAGTGGCTGTTGTGAGCTACCTGTACAGAAGCGGTGTTTTTGGCACACTCCTTCCCTGCTTCTGGGCAAAGGGGCTGCCTTTGGCTCCTGCCTAGGACCCTGGGCATGCTCTGCTCCTTGCCCGATCTATGAATTATTTTATGAACTTTGTGTTATTTCCATTTTGGGTCTATTAATAATGCTACTATGAACATTCATGTATATAAGTTATTTTGACATATGTACTCATTTATCCCAGATAAATTCATATGATGAGGGTGTTCTGGTTCAACTTTATAAGATACCTCCAAATGGTTTCCCAAAATGACTATCATTGTGCAAGTAGAACTAGTATGGTATGAGGAGATTAGTTTCTCTGCATCCTCATCAATACTTTGTATTGTATGTCTTTTTAGTTTTCATATTTCTAGTGAATATGTAGGGGTATTGCATTTTTTTCCCTTAATGCCTTGTGATGTTAAATATGTATTCACATTTTTATTGGCTATTTGTTTATCTTCTTTTATGAAATGTCAGTTCAAGTCTTTTGCCAATTAAAAAAAATCTAGGGTTGTTTCCTTCTTATTGAATTGTAAATGTTCTTTATGTATTCTAGATACTCTTTTATAGTCAGATATATGTTTTGTAAATATTTTTTCCAAGTGCATCTTGCCTTTTTGCTTCCTTAACCTTATTTTTCAAAAAGTACATGTTTTAAATTGGGGTATAGTTTAATCAATTTTTCTTTTTTACTTTGTTCTTTTTGTGACCTATTTAAGAAATATTTATCTCACCCAATATCACAAAGATTCTTCCTTTCAGAAACTTTATCTCTTTTTAAAAAATACATATTTATAGGGTACAGAATTGACTATCAGTATTTGTGTACCATATATGATGATCAAATCAATATTATTAGCACATTCATCCTTACAAATCACCATTACTATTTGTGTCCCTTACCCAATTACTCCCTATCCTCCCTCTTCCTCCCCCTTTTCCACCTTTGGTAACTATAGGTCTGTTCTCTCCTTCTGAAAGTTCAGTGTTTTATAGTCTTTCTTTTTTTCTTTGTTTCTTAGCTCCCACTTATGAGTGAGGTCATGTGGGTTTTCTCTTTCTGTGCCTGGCTTATTTCACTTAACATAATTTTCTCCAAGCTCATCCACATTGCTGTGAATGGCAGAATTTCACTTTTTTGTGTGGCTGAGTAGTATTCTATTGTGTATATATACCACATTTTCCTTACCTCTTATTTTTAGGTCTGTGATCCATTTCAAGTTACTTTTTGTATATGTTGCTAAAACGAAAGTCTTGAATTTCATTGTTTTTTCCTTATAGGAATAAAAGTAGTTTTTCCAGCACCATCTTTTGGAAAAACATCCCTTCCCCACTTAGTTACCTTGGTATGATGTTAAAAATCAGTGGATGGTATAAATTTGACCTTTCTTCTGAATTTTGTCCCATTGATCTTTGGGTCTGTTCTTAGCTCAGCACCATAATGCCTTGATTAGTGTAGCTTTATAGTAAGTCCTAAAATCAGATAGTCCTGAAATCAGATACTTCAACTTTGTTCTTCTTTTTAAAAATATTTTGCCTATTCTAGGTCTTTTGACTTTCCATACACAGTTTAAAATCAGCTTATGAAGTTCTTTCAAGAATCTTCCTAGGACGATTGGAGTGCTTTGTCCATTAAAATGTAAGTATTGACAGGCTTGGATTTAGGTCTATCTTTTTATTATTCATTTGCTATTAGTCCCTTTTCTATTTTGATTTTCTATTCTTTCTTTCCACCTTTTTGGAAATCATTTTATTTTTTCTGATTTTACTTATTTTTTTTAATTGAATTGGCTTTTTTGACTGTATGGATATCAATATCCTACTTACGATGTTGTAGTATAGATATTCAAGATGTTACCATTGGGGAAAACAATTTTATCAATATAAGTTGAACTTTAAAAAGACACCATTAAAACTTGAATAGGTAGAGCATAGACTGAAAGAACATATTTATAAAATGTGTACCTGGCAAATGACTTATAGCCAAGTTCTATATGTGTGTATATACATATATAAAACTCTTATAACTCTATAATAAAAAGACAAATGACCTGATAAAAGTAGGTAAATGATTAGAACAGACACTCTATAAAAGAAGATATATAAATAGCCAAAAAGCAGAGGAAAAAAGTGTTCAGCATCATCAGGAAAATGGGAAAGGCAAATCAATAGCATAATGCAGTGCTACTACACACACCAGAAAAGCCAAGGTTAAGAAGTGCGACAACACTGACCATTGGCGAGAATGTGGAGTAACCAGAAGTCCTATACAGTGTTGGTGGTGGTCTAAAAGGGTACAACCACTTTGGAAAAAGGAATGACAACTTATTATAAAACATATAAAGGTATACCTAACCTAGGATTCAAAAATTCCACAACTATGTTTTTTTCCCAGGAGAAATGAAAATATGTCTATAAAAGGTCTTGTAAGAAAATGTTCAGGGCAGCTTTAATTACAATAGACAAAAATGGATAGATACGGCTCAGGTGTCCATCAACACGGAATGGCTCTACAAACTATGGCCTGTTCATGCATTGGAACGCTACTCATCGATAAAAAGGAACAAGCTACTAATACACACAACAACATGGATGAATCACAAAAATATTATGTGGAGCTAAAGAAGCCTTATTAGAGAGCACAGACCATAGGATTCCATTTATCTGAGTTCTAGAATGCACAAAACCAACCAATGGTGGAAAATCAGCAAAGTGGATGTCTGAGGCACGGTGAATGGGAATAAGTGGGATGGGGCATAAGGGAACTTTCTGTGGAGATGGTAATATTCTCTATCTTGACACACTTTTGAACTACACAGTTGTATACTATTTTTTCAAAGGTCGTTGAATGACATATTTAAGATTTATGCTTTTCATTATATGCAAAAGTTACCTCTAAAAATATAAAGAACTGTAAAAAAAAATCATTTGGGTAGCATACTCTGTATTTCGTGATATTAACTAATTACTGTTAACTTTTACATATTTTCTCAGATCATTCTGCATAACAACTGCAAAATATAAATGGCATTCAGCTGTAGGCATTTAGTTCTTGCTCATGTGTCTATGAGTTTCCTGGAGTGGCTGTGCTGCAGGATATGGATTTGCAGGGTTTGCTGGGGTGTCTTGAAGCTTCATGTTGGATCCAGAATTTCTCCACATGTTTCTTATCCTTGTTGAACAATGGTTATTGGAGGCATGCTGTTCATATGTAAGAGCAGGAACATTTGAGTGTAAGCCCAATCCCATAAGTACATACTCTTCAACCTTTGCTTGGGTCATGTCAACTAACATCTCTTTGATGAAAGCAATTCACATGAGAGTGGGGAAATTCAAGGAGTGAGGAAATACTTGATGCCAAGGTAGGATATGGATGAATAATTCTAATGAGGAGGCGTGTGTGAAGAATTATAATCATTAATTCAATCTACCAAGGTATGATTATGGTATGGTATTAAAGATTTTCAGAGTCTTTATTTTTGGAGATACATACTGAAATATTTAGAGATTGATAGATATCACAAATTTGCATTAAAATAATCTGAAGAGGGAGAAGTGGGTGAAGGTGTAGAAGAAAAAATACTGTAGAAGAAGAAATCCGTAATGATTGAAGCTGGGTGTGGGTACAAGGGGGTTCATTATACCATTCTTTTCACTTTTGTATATGTTTGAACTTTTCCATAATAAAACATTAAAAAGAAGCCAAAAGAAATCACGTGTTAAATTTGTCACTTTTATATATGAAGAAATGGAGGTTCTCAAAGTGTGTGTTACTTGTCCCATGATGAGACAGCTAGTTATTGGCAGAGTGGAGCTAGGGTCCAAGCCAATACTTTCCAGTTGATGTGGCTTTTAGTCACTTCATTGGTAAGCCCTCAAATATTTAATACTAGGCTCTGTACAAAGTATTATAGATAAAAAGATAAAGGTGTCTATTCTTTCAAATTTCCCAATATATTGGGTCAACATATATCTAAACAGAATGCAAGCATGGAGGTATGTTAAGATGTCTTAATGGGGGTATGTACAAAATACATGGGATATAGAAGAAATCCATAAATCTGACTGAGAAAACCAGATCAGGCTTCATAGATGAGATAATGTTTGGATAGAGAATT
This sequence comes from Cynocephalus volans, assembly GCF_027409185.1. NCBI lineage: Eukaryota > Metazoa > Chordata > Mammalia > Dermoptera > Cynocephalidae > Cynocephalus > Cynocephalus volans. The sequence goes on along the minus strand of NC_084475.1, from coordinate 55,874,170 downwards.
GCAGGACTAGCTGGATAAGCCAGAGATTGCGTTGCAGGCAGCAGCAGCATGTGTAGGCAGCATGTGTTGAGGTGTAACAGAACACAGCATTATGGCACTTTGGTGGAATCATATGGACTTGCTGTAGTTAAAGGCTAACGTGTGTGTGTGTGCGCGTGTGCGTGTGCGTGTGCGTGTGTGTGTGTGTACGTACGTACGTACACTCAGGGGTTCTGGGGAAAGAAGCCTGGAGAGGCAAGGTTAGACTTCTATGCTGTGCAAAAAGTTGAGATTTAATTCTTTGGATCAGTGTTGCCTTGCCTCATTATAAGAATCACCTGGCACTCTCATTAAACTACAGGACCTTAAGTCCGAACTCTGCTCTAATGAATCAGAACTTCTGGGGGAGAGACAAGTCTGGGAAACAAGACTATGGGAGCTACTGAAGAATTTTAAGCAGAGGAATGATGTGATCAGATTTGCGTGTTAGAAAGACCACCCTGGCAGCAGTATAGAGGTTAGATTGTGAAAGGTAGGTGCATAGAGCTAGAGTCAAGTAGATGAATCAGATGGTTGCTGTGAGTTCACAGGAGACATAATGAGTTCCTAAACCATGACAGCAGTAACAGTGACTGAGAGGAAAAGCTGTTAAGGAGCTAGGATTGGTAGGCTCCAATGAGTAAATGCCTCAAGAGAGTAAGAAAGGAGGATTCGCCTTCAAGTGTTTGGCTTAATGGGCAGTAGGATAATGTTACTGTACATTTTCAGGCAGAGTTCAAGGATTCAGAATGAGGAGTTATAGCAGAGTAGATAATGAGTTCACTTTATGTAGCTTGAGGTACTTATCAGACCTCTCGAGAAAAGTGTCCAGAAAGCAGATTTTGATATCAAGAGCAAAATCTTAGCTAGAGATGGAGATTTATAAAGCATCATTATGGAAGTGTTAGTGAAAACTCTAGTTTGCATTAGATTTCTCAAGTAGATCATGTAGTTTGAGAATAAAAGTCAGAGCCCAGGAAAGCAGCAGAATTTAAGGAAGAGGCAGAAAGGGAACTTGGGGAGAAAAAGAATGGAGTTATATTAGTCAGGGTTCTCTAGAGAGACAGAACCAATAAGATATGTATATAGATATGAGAGACAATTTATTAGGGAAATTGGTTCATGCCATTATGAAGGCTGAAAAGTCCCATGATAGGCTGTCTGCAAGCTGGAGACCATGAGACAGCAGCAGCATGGGTCAGGTAAACTCTGAAAGCCTCAGAACCAGGGAAGCCAACAGTATGACTCTCAGTCTGAGGACTAAGTCCTCACCCCTGAGAGCAGGGGTGCCACTGGTGTCAGTCCTGGACCCGGAATAGTCTCCAGTTCAGATGCCTATGGACAGGAGAGAAGAGTTATATCCCAGTTCCAGCAGCTAGAGGGATTCACCTTTTCCTCTGTTAGGTTGTCTCTGGGCCCCCAGTGGATTGGATGTGCCTGCCTATATTGAGGGCAGATCTTTCCCACCCAGTCCACTCAGACTCACACACTAGTCTCCTCTGAAAACATGCTCATAGACACATCTAAAAACAGTGCTTTACCAGATTTCTAGTTATTCTTTAACCTTGTCAAGTTGACACCTAAAATTAACCATCACAGGAGTATTATGGAAATTAGGGAGAAGATGGGCAAACAGTCACAAATGAGCGCAGAAATATGCTCATTGGATTTGACAAAAACAGGTTATTGGTGGCCTGAGCCAGAGCAGTATCAGTGGAATATCGAAGGCAGAAACTATAGTTTGAGTTGAGAATTGAATGGGAATTAAGAAAGCAGAAAAAAAATATAGGTCACTCTTTCTAGAAGCTATGTCTGGGAATAAAAGACTCCTGTACTCTTATTTGAGTAGGAAATAGGGCAATTTTGGGGTGGATGGAGCATAATTAAGTATCCTGCTTCTTTTTTTCTGGCAAGACCTATGCTTCTTGACAGGTGTGAAGATTTATTGATTCACATATTTAAAATAACTGATATGAACACTTTTTAGTCCTTTGGTTGAAAATTCATTAACAGTCATTCATTGTTAATTTATGGCATAGATTTAATAATCTGGAGTAAATTTGTATGAAAGAGTCCAGATGTGACTACAGTATGTATGAAAGAATGCATATTAATTTTATTCATTAGGTAACTACGTACCTGTAGTGAGCATCTATTCTTAAGTTGGTAACATTAATATATGTTTGTATGCCTCAGGAGGGATATTTTCATATATACTTGTGTAAATTTTAAAACTAATGATATACTGGAAAGTCATCAGATCTTTTCCAGGTTTTCAAAATGAAGATCTTGAGGATATCGATAGACTACGAAATGTGAATATTGAGATAAGCTGTCAGGAAAACCATATGTTAATGTTAATTTTTCTTTCCATAATAAGATTTTTTTTTCCTTCAAAGTTTTTTTTTTCCTTTTCCTCAAGAGCTCTTGGGGGTCTGTCATAAGGTTTTAGAATACATATTTGTTCAAAGGAAAAGTCCCTTTTTATATGTTCTCTGTTTACATCATAACTCAAGCACTTTATTTTGAACTACTTGTTTGATTACATATTTCATTCTATTTTAGCCAAATCAAGAACATTGATTATATTTTTTCAACCCCATGTAACTTAGACGACTTGAAGCAGGATTGAGAAAAAGAATGTGTTTTTAAATTCTATTCTGAAACTCTTTGACACCTCTCTCTGCCCTCCCCACACTTTCTCTTCCACATTTGCCTGTGAATTTGAGAACATCCTTAGACTGACAAAAACTATGGGAAATAATTGAAGTACAGATGAGTTGTAGTTGTGCTATGATCAAGACTTTTATTGTCTGGGTAAAGAAAATATTTTAGGTAAGTGCCTTGAGAAATGATCCCTAAAAGGAAGCTGATGATTCTTGAGGGGAAGATGAGAGATTGCTCCTGCTGTAGAGGCTACTGTTGTACCTGGGATGGGTTGGTGACACAAGAAAAGGAAAAGGACAACCAAAGAATGGGGTCTGGAATGGAGAGTTAAGAAAGTCAATAAAATTTTTTTATTTTCTGCAGTAAAGCAAAGGGATCACTTGAAAGTACCTAGAAATAAAAATAAAATATGAGAAAGGTTTTCTCAAATGTATAGCTAAGCTCACAAGAAAGTAAAAAAAACTATATACATATATTTTTGAGGGCAAAAGGCACAAAAAATATGAAACAAGACTAGTAACTAGGCACTGGATCTGTAGCTGCCCAAAGAGCATTAGCTGTTCTTGGTAACTAAGAATCTTGTCTTTTAAAAGACTTTTGGGGATAGAGTGTAGGCCTTATGCTGAGCAATGGAGATTTGGCATCAAGACTCTCCAGTGTTTTGCAGGAAGTTCACCTACTGTAAGGGTAGGCTTAAAAAATCCCCGCTGGCAAAGGGAGGTAACAAAGAAATTAGTCTGTCTTGGTCAGTTATCTGGAGAGCAGAGAAAAGTTCCCCATACCACCAGAGTGGTGTGGGAAAAGTCAAACCAAGGCATTAACGTGAAGAGGTCCTCAGTTTCAGGGCCCTTTTAGACATCTGGAGAAAGAAAACATCCTTTCTGGAGGTATGAGCTCTCAATTCAGGATGGTGAAGATTACTACAAATAAAGCTCTGTTGATAAAATCTTACAAACTATAAAACACAAATGGAAATAGGCCATTATGAATAAGAGTCAGCAGAATTAGTAAATATCAGTAATAGACATCCAAGGTTTCAGATACTAGAAATATTAATTAAAGAATGTTATGTATGTATGAACAAAATATTGACAGAAATAGGAATGAGAATTAATAACATGGAAAAGAAAAAAGGTACTTTATAAAACTGATAGGCAAATATTATCAAATAACAATAAGCATATTTGGAAGAAAATATAATCACCAAAATGAAAATTTTGATGGAGAGTTTAAGTACTGGTCACAGCTAAAGACAAAATTTGTGAACTGAAAATCATATATGAATATTTTACCAATAGTAATGCATGGAGAGACAAAATAGTCAAAAAAAAAAAAAAAAAAAAAACAAGGATAAGGGATTGAGGAAAGAGTAAGAAGGTCTAATATTTATTTAATTAGAATTTAGGATGAAAGACTAGGGAGAATACAGCAAGAAGGGTAATATTCAATGGGATAAGGGCTGAAGGTTTTCAAGATTAATGAAAGATACAAATCCCCAAATTCCTGGAGGGGAATGAACTCCAAGCTGGATAAATACAACTGCAGAGACAAATAAATATTTAAAACAGTTTAGGGAGAAAAGAGAAATTGCCTACAAAGAAATAACAGACTGAAAACAGACTTTTGAGTAGAACAGGAGCCAGAAAATGGTATAATAGTATCTTCAAAGATTCGTCAACTAAAATTTAGTTCAAGCTTAACTATCATTCACAAACAAGTTGATATTAAGACATTTTTGGACAAAAAAAATACTGAGCACTTATTACCAATAGACATGTACCAAGGGAACATTTGTAGGATATAGAGCAAACTACAAGATGGAAAAAACTGAATCCACAAGGACGGACAGATGCAGAATGGAATCATGAACAAATAAATTGGTAAGTCATGCAAGTAAATATGATCAAACATTGGCTGGAATAAACAACTACCATAATAGCAACCAATTATGAAATTAATAATGTTAGAAGTAAAAATCTGGATTAAAATATGAGGATACTTCAAAAAGTTCATGGAAAGATTTGTATTATCTTTTAATTTTATTTTTCCAAGAAGTTTTTGAAGTACCCTTGTATAAGACAAAAGGGAGTGATCAGAGTTAAGGTGTTCTGAGAGATTTTTTTTATTATTTGGGAAGAGAGAGAGTTGTTAAGTTTAATTGTGTTATATGAGAACACATGCTAAAATTTTAAGGTAACTCCTAAAATAACAGAATTATTTGATAATACATTTAAAGTGCTCGAGGGAAATATGTAATAAACATGTCAGTCAATCAAAACGAGTCACAAAATGAGAAAAAAAATGTGCAAAGAGGCATGTAGAAACTGAAAAATAAGATGGGAATGTTAAATCCATTGTCCAAATGTCCTAATCATGATAAATGTAATAACGCAGAGATTTTTACATTGTGTAAAAAAAAAAGCATGAATAATGTAGTCTCAAGATATCTAAAATAAAAATTAGATAATTACAAAGAGATTGACAAACCCACAATTAAATTGGGAGAATTTTGAGGCCTGTATCTTGTAATTCGTAGGTAAATTATAAAAGAAAAAAAAATAATATAGAAAATATGGAAAAATATAACTTAAGAAATTTGATCTAATGAGTGCATATAATAATTGAGGAATAAATATTTTTCTACCACATAGAAAATATTTGTGAAAAATGATCATGTATTGGCCATAAAGCAAGTAGACTGTGTTCTCTGACAATATTAATTTAAAAATCAGTTAACTAAGACAACACTAAAAAGACTTACACATTTATAAATTTAGAAGCCCACTTAAAGAAAAATACTCGCAGGAAAAAAGAATAAATGAAAAGAGAAATTAAAACATCCTTAGTGAACAGTAATGAGAAAAAAATGTACATATCCAACTTGTAGGATGCATCTGAATTGTGCTTAAGGAAATGCTCAACATAATACTTATTTTAGGAAAATAGAAATGCTAAAAATGAATGATGTGTGCATGCAACTTAATAAATTTGATAAAGAATAACAGAATATTCTCACAATAGACATGAATGAATATTAAAAACAACTTAGTGCAACAAAAAAGTGTAATAGCTAAAATCAAGTCACTTAAAAAATCTACTAGAATAGATAAACCCAACAAAATTGAATAAAAAGAGATTAACAAATGGTAAGGACAAAAAGGGAAATTACTACAAAGCAAGGATTTTAAATAAATAATGGTATGCTTAGAATTTTATGCTAATATCCTGAAACTTATGATGAAGTGGACACCCTCACAGAAAATGGAATAATCAACAGACAGATAATCATTAGAGTAATTGAGTCAATAGTTACTTCTACAAACCCCAAATATGAGAAGATACTTCAAAAAGTTCACAAAATGTTTGTATTATCTTTCAATTCTATTTTTCCACAAACTTTTTGAAGTGCCCTCATAGACACTGACACACAACACGTATAAATTGTGTTTGGTTTTAGAAATGAGTTCTACAGGATTTTCATGGAACAAATAATTACAGTCTTTTACAAATACTTTCAAAAATAGCAAACCAGGAAAACCTCCCCAACTTATTTTATGTTTAAGTCTGGTATAGACTTGAAAAGTTAGAAGCTGACTCTGGAACTAATATTAAAATTAAAACAATTTAAGAAACACCTGTAGCAAAGAGACCAAGAGACTCACTCATTCATCTGACCACGGTTTGGCTGAAATAAAAAAAAAATTCCCCACTCTAAATGTCACTTCAATTGAGGGAAATACAGTATAAAATGTAGAAAAAGGTGTAGTAAGGGGAATCAGAACTAGATTTTAGCATAAAAAGATCTATTTCCTAAACAACTAAGGGTGGGGGGGGGCATCGACTTCAGAAATAAGGAATGACTACTAATAAAAGCTAGTTAAAAAAATCTTTCTACATGTTAAACTAGTTTACCAATGAATTGAGACAGGATGGACAGTGGGTAGAGCAAAAGTATATTTTTTGGATAATATATATAAATACAGTATCTTAGCTCAGTGCTATTACATTTATCTTTTTCAATTTTTAATAAAGCTTTGAAATAGTTAACTTCTTAATTTTTCAGATGAGGAAAAGGAGGCTCAGAGTCCCAAGTCAGTAGTAGTGGAGCCAGAGTTACCTCAGCCCTAGGCTGTTTCCCAGACAGACCATACTTCTCTCTTGACAATAGGAGAACTCTTAAGGAAAGAGAATTTTTCTTAAGTGGGTCAAATTGAGTAACATGAGTCCATTCAAATACGAGGAGCTTAGCTCTTCTGTACTTAAAGCAGACTCTCAGATTACCTCTCTTAAAAGAAAAACAAAATGTAAGATGTATTACTTATTTTAAAAGTGTATACAATGAATATGTACTATTTAAGAGTAATAATAAAATAAACATTTGTGAAACCACCACCCAGAAAATAAATTATTCTTTGTCCTTTAGAAGATGCCTGAAAGTCCCTTCTACCCAGCTTTCCAGAAGTAACCAGTATGTAGACTTTCATGCTAAATAACCTCTTCAATTTCTTTATAGCTTTACTACCTGTAACGATATCCCAAACAAGATACTATTTATTTTTGGAATAATATGCAATGCCCAATCCTGTACTGGATCCTTATCCAGGAAAAAAGAAGCTTAGAAAGAACATTTTTTGTGACAAGCAAAAGTTTCAATTTGGAATGTCTTTTAAATAATAGTATTCCATCAACATTTTTTAATTTTCTGATTGTGTTAAATGCACTGTGATTAAGTAATAGAAAGTCCTTGGTTCTGGAAAACACACTCAAGTATTTATAGATAACAAAATTAAAATAAATACAGAGTACAAAGCACAAGCCTAATTGCCTCTGTAAGATGAAGGTTCCCAAGAAAAGATAAATTGAAAAAATTATTCACTGCACCTTCTCTCTGAGAGTTTACAAGACCCTATTCTAGGGAAGCTGATGAAGCTATGAATATGTTCCTGCCAGGGTGGGGAGGGACAGTCGCCTGGAGGTAAGATTGGGGAGGGAATGCAGGGATTCAAGGGTCTTGCACAAGGCTGTACAGTCTTGTACTACCCAAACCAGCCTAGTAGAATGACTGCAAGATGGAGGTTGGGGATTGCTGAAATTCAGCCTATATGCTTTTTCCCACGAAGTGAACACTGGATGGGATGTCTGTAATTCTTTCATCCAGTGGGTGTTTGTTTTCCTAATTCCCCCATGTAGACCATCTAGAAGGGGCTCTTTTTTTTTTTTTTTGCAATTTTTCTGCGTGAAGGTGTCTTTTAAAGAATTCCCATGAACACTTAAGTTCTTGCTGATGGAGTTCTGCCAGCATCTTATTAAACAGCTCCCAGAAGTTCTTATTTTATTCCCTTCCACTGTTCACTTCTGGATTCAGAGACCCTTAGAGCTCCTGGCTTCTGTGTCTTTTGAAGGTAGTTCATTACAAATCACATTGGTCCTCAGCTGTCTCTGCTGCCGGCTCAGGATGTAGCTGTCTTGCGCTGGCTAAGTCAGGGGCTACTGGACCACCTGATTTCCAGTTCCAGAACTGGGCTGCTATGTTTGCTCTCTTGTTCTGTCTTTGAAGGTTGTCTTTTAAAATTTTTCTTTAGTGAAATTATCGTGGGGTTTCAGAGGAAGCATACTGAATTGAGATTCTAGCCTTCCATCTTCACACAGAAGCCTCTCAGACATCTAGCAATGAAACATAATCACTGGTTTTTATTCTTTCCTTAAAATCTATGTGTTGTGTGGGGGATAATGTGAGAGAAAGTAATGAGTGGGTTTGTAAAGCTCCAGAGCTCCTTTTTATTTGCATAGAAAAAAGGAAAAAAAAGAAAAAAAAAATTCCTCAATGTCTGTTTTTGCCTTCTGGGGTAATAAATGCTCAGTTGTATATTCTGAAGTCCCTGCTCCCACCTGCCGGTACCTGGTCTGGACCTGGTTAGGCCTGGAGTGGCCCTTGTACCCATTCTGTTCAGGTAGTAGTGTCTAAAATGAGTTGGGTTATTCCAAACCTACTATATGAGGGCAGTGCCAACCTTAATGCTATGGTCTGAGTTTTGTGTACCCCCCCAAATTCCTATATTGAAGTCTTAACTCTCAAAGTGATGGTGTTAGGAGGTGGGGCCTTTTGGGCAGTGCTTTCATAGTCAGATCTTTTAATGCACTAGAACACAAAATCCCCAAAGACCCCTAAAATCTATTAAAAGTGATTCTGATCCTAAGAACCTATAAAATAAAAACTTTCTAATAATTTCTTTGAAAAACACTTTATTAATATTTCATAAACTTTATAGGGCCAGTCCACAGTCATGAAATTTAGTGTCAGTCTAAAAGGAATTGAATTCTGTGTCACAGGTGAATAATCTGCTTAGTACTGAGAATTATTTATACTTCCTTAATAGTTGCTCAGTCTAGATTAATCTAGCTGATTAGGAAATTATGTTAATAAGGGAAAAATTAGGGGTGTGATAACTATGTGGATCAGTTACTTTTTCTTGCACCCACAGTCTTAGATATAACTTCTGGAACCGGCCAGCCTGGCTTGGCTCTTTACCATCACATGCCAGCTGTGGCAAGGAGAGGTGGAGAATGGTTCTGGGCCAGTGCAGGGAATTCATGCCTTGCTGATATAAATCAAAGACTGTATTATTCCTCTCTTTATTCATTCATTGACTTATTCAATAAACATATACTGAGCAGCTTTGTGTGTGTTATTTAGCAGGGTTTTATATCATGATCTTATGTAATTCTCACAAAGTCATCATCTCCTTACCGAGTCAAAACGATTAAGAAAATCCCAAATCTGGTAAAAGGTTAAATCAGAATTCAAAGCCAGGTATTCTGACTCTAACTTCAGAATTCTTGCCCCTACACGGTGGCAATCAGCAGAAAGATCACCACTGAAATAGATAAATTACCTTATAAAAGATTTTTAATTCAGAAAACATAAAAAGCTACTGGTTATTATATTGATAAATATTTATTATATTTACCAAAATAAATGTTTTTTCGAAACTCTCTTTTAATCTATAAAGGAAATTAAAACTCTCTAAGTATCCTGCCAAGAGAATAGTATTCTGGTTTAGTCTCTAAACCACCAGCAAAATAAACCCGCATTCCACAACTTAGTGGAGAGATTATATCATTTCGACATACATAGTGTAACATTATTTTTTCCATCTTTTTACTCCAAGGATAGTTTCACATCTATTTTAATAAGAATTAGGCTAATAGTGATCAAATTTTATTATTAAAAGATTTGTCTAGAAGAGCTTTCACTTAGCTAATCAAATACCTTGGTCAGTTTCCCTTAATGTGATGTTAAGCCATTTTCAAATTTCATCTTTTATATTTATCTTAATAAAATTACTTTATTGAGATAATGTCCCAGGAAAATTTACAAGAATGAAGCACAGGTCAACTTTTATCAGGCATAGCTTTGTCATTATGAATTTCCTTTTATTTTTTCTTTTTTTTTCCCAGTTATTCTCTTAACCTAATTTAATATTGCAAGTCTCAATTTCATCAAGAATTTTTTTCCTCATAGAAATACTAGAAAAATAGATAGACAAGTAGATAGATTTTTTTAAAGGTAGACAATCTGATTGTAAAGTTCCTAGAAAAAATAAACAATAAATGACAATAATGAGAAAGTGCTACCCATATTAGGTGTTAAAACCTATTATAAATCTACAGTAATTAAAATAGCATGGTCAATCATTAAGGAAACACAAACTCTACAAAACATAAAATAATTTAGTACATAATATGGCATTTAAAATTCTGGGGTAACTGATAAATGGTACTGAGACATCTAGGTAGCCAGTTCACATAAAAGGAAATTTCTATGGTTCTTAAACATATGTAAAGATGACAAACTCACTGATAGTGAGAGAAATACATATTAAACTATAATGAAATATCATGTTTTACTTTTAAACTTCCCAAAGATGAAAACATTAACAAGGATGTTGGAATCAACACACATACACTGCTGGTAGGAATGTAAATTAGTCCAACTTCTATGGGAAATTTATCCAAATTGGTCAAAATTTAAGATGAAATTGATTAAAGTTTTGACACAGCAATTCTATTCTGGGTTCATATTACAATTGGGTTGTTGGAAGGTGTACAAGAACCTGCTTATAGTTGCTATTTTCAGGGGGGAAAAATGGACAGCTGGGACAAAGTGAGAGTGGTGAACTTTTTTTTTATTTTAACTTCTCAGTATACATTGTAGTTGATTTTCGTGACCCTTTACCCGTTCCTCTTCCCCTCCCCCTCTCCCCCTCTCCCCTCCCCCACCCATCATATCTGTTCACTTGTCTTAACATGTTCAAAGAATTATTGTGGTTGTTGTGTCTTCTCCCCCCCCCATTCTTTATTTGTTTGTGTCTTTATTTATTTTTTAAGCTCCCACAAATAAGGGAGAACATGTGGTATTTTTTAACTCTATATATGTTTGTGTCTTCTCAATTTTATGCATAAAATATCAAAAAATATTATCAAAAATAAAAATGCTGAAATCAAAAAATTGTTTCTTCTACTAATTTAACTTTTAGTCAAATACAAATTTACCACATAAAATTTCAGTTTTAGATTTGATTCTTTTTTTTTCCCTACAATGTCTAATTTTTTTCAAGTCAGGTTTTCAAATTTCCAACAAATCTTACCAAGTGCAGTCTTGGCTATTGTCATTTTTTATTTGCTGTTGGTTATTATTAATTATAACTTGAGCTAAAAGGCTGAAATTTTAATTTATTTCTTGTCTACTCCATGAGAAAATTGTGAGCAGTGCTTTTCTGGAATGTCCTAACTGTCATCACCATTGGCAAAGCAAGAGGAAAAATCAAAGAATATCTTCAGCTTCAAAATGGTGAGGTTAAAACGTCCCACTGAAGTGACAACCTTCTGTGCTCGCTTCGGCAGCACATATACTGAAGTGACAACCTTCCCCTTTAAGATAATCTTGAATGTTACTATGAAAGTCACCTAAATAATGTTTCCTTTCTTTGCAGGGGTTTTGCATAATGATTTTTCTTCATGGTGTGTGTGTAAATGGAAACTTTGGCATAGATGAAACCGATCAGGGAGTAATAAATTGGACAAACTATTGCCTTCCTGATTAAGGTATATTGGTGCTCACAGTACTCATCAGTCTCTCAGCATTCAATGTCTCTCGGCAAACCAGGTTCTGAACGGTGGTCCAACTAGGACACTAGTATTAAGCCCCCACCTCAACCCCCTAAATGAGAGAGGTTCCTGTTTCTAATATTTGAAGAAAACATGAATGAGTAGAAAGGTTGATGTAAATGATTATATAGACATTTCTGAAGTTTGATTAAACTTTGGCATTGCCTCCAGTTTTTATAGATCTAATAATACAGAACAGGATTAAGATAATTCATCACATCTTTGGCAAATTAGCACAATGGACCCGTTTAAAGAATTAGTTGTTTCATTCAACAAGCATTTATTGAGTGCCTACTTTACACTAGACTTTGGGCTACACAGGCATTGAATTTACAGAGATAGGTAAGACATGTCTCTGCATATCAAGGGACCCTGGCATTTATTTAATCCCTGCATTTTCCTATTGCATTGCCAGGTAGGTGGATGAAAATGAATGTGGTTATTTGTTAGATCTTTCACATAGAGCCCTGGGACAATTAAAGACTTCAGCTTTAGAGAGAAGCTAATAAACTTTTTTTTTTTTTTACACCAGCAAATGGTAAAGTTCGTTCTTACAGTTCCTTCTGTATCCTGTGCCATTAAGATGCCAATTGATTGCTAATTGCTCTGCATTATCCATAAGCCAGCTACAAACACTTTTAATGGCATGCTCTTTGTTGTAATTTAGGGGCAGTGACTACTATCTATCTCTGTGCTTTGGAACATTTCTCTCTGAGCCTACAAAGTGTTTGGCTGGCATGCAGGGGCCTGAGGAAACTTAGGCAGAAACCTGGTCTCATGAAACATAATCCTACCACACCCTGAAATGGATAGGTGGCTATGTCGTGCCAGTGTGCGCACAGACTGGTGAGTGGAACTCTTGTCAGCCAGAATTGTGAAAGGTGCTACTGCACAGCCAGCCAGTTCTACCAAAGGAGAATGCCACTTGCCAAGGGCAGACATGTGAATGGCTATAAAAATCATGTTTTCCTTCTGTCAGATTTGCTTCTGAGTACTGACAGTAGAGACTGAAGCAAAATAGATATAACAGAAAATAAATCCTTTCCTGCCTAATGGAGTGTCTGTGCTTTGAATTCAAGATTTCTCTATATCAGAGATGAATCACTTGTTCTTAAGGAACTCCAAAGCAAAAGTTTAAGGATGGCTAAAAAATAACTATGGCTCGTGTTGGCTTGATAACTGGAACTCTGATGGATGGAGAGATTAAAAATGATCAGGCATTAAGCCAAAATGAAACCTGGTTTCAGGGATTCGCATTGCTCCATGTAGTTTCTCATGGAAGGCTGAGGATAACTGAGCTACTATTATTGAAAATAAAGAACAAAGTGGGTCATTTCTAAGTCTGGAATAGTTTAAGTTAGCTTGGCATTGATCACATCTTAAATCATGTCTCCAAATCTCTATACTTTCCTTTTTTGATTAAAAACAATAGATTTCTTGAATTACTTTATCTATAATTCTATAATTGTTCTCAAAACAGAGAACTGTTTAGGAGGTCTCGTTCCCTAGCAATGTGTGACATTTCTAACTCTCTTATCTGGTGCAGTCCTTGACTATTTTCTACTAAAACCAGGTCTTCATACATAGGTTTCTCATTAAAGATTGTTCTCAATTCTTTTCAAGATTTACTGGATGGAGCAGATTCTCGATAAAAATAGATGTGTGCCTGTCTGTTGTGGTTGCTCTTGGTGCCCCTTTCAGATGTTCTTTACCAGGCCCGTGCATGAATACTTCAGCTTCTCACAATGTCCCCTGTTAGCCTACAGCTGTTCTTCTCTGTAGAATCACCCTTGGCTAAATGGCAGCCTCTGTATCCTGGAGGATACATGAATAGCTTATAGCCAATGACTAAAGGAGTACAAAAGTCAGCCCTTGTCTCAAGGTAGGGCCAATTCTGAAGTGAAATTTATGCTCCTGAGCTCCCTGTGGGATCTGGCTGAAGTTAGACGTTCTGTGGGAAGACATGCATGCTTAGCTGTCTTCTGCCTTCCCCTGCAGCCTTCGCACTTCCCTGAGAACTAACACAAGAATGCCCGTCTCAAACTCTGATCAAGGGAACTGGCAATCCCCATCATTGTAAACATTTTTTGGCAGGTGGGTAGGAGTGGGGGGGGGGTAGTGGGATTGGAGAGGGTTTAGCACCTAATGTACCCTAGTAAGTGTTTGCCAAACAGATTTTCCAGGCTTGATGCTTGGATTAAAAGTAGCATAGCTATCATCAAAAGATCTATTTCTCAAGCAAAGCCAGGCTCCCTGATTCACTCCTAGACTGGAAACAAAATTACTAGGAAAATTTCATAAGGCTTATTGCTGAATAGAAAGAAATTAATGATTGTCAATGATGTTACTTAATCAACAGGGATTATGAAGTGCCAACTTTTCCCAGCATGTTCACCAGCAAGTACCCAGGTGGATGGTAGGTTCAATGAAAAAACAAAAAAACAAAACCTTTTTTTTTCAATGTTATATAGGTGAATTAAATCTTATTTCAATGTGGAGACAAAACTTACTCAAATGAAATAGAGAAATTATAAGACACTATGTAATCATGTGCTAATATGTACTTTATAGGTAATAAGTTCCAAAGGAGTTCAGAGAAGTAAATCAGTGTGGGCGTTGGGCTTTAACAAGTTAGGCAAGTCTTTTTGGTGGAATAGGTGTGTGGGGAGGGGCAGGAGAAAGAAGCCATCTCAAGTTGGAGAAGTGGTAGGAACAGAGCTGTGGAAACAGTAATGAGGATGCCAGTGTTTGCCAGGATACAGGAAATGAGAATGTACGTTGCCCCTGAGTTTGCTGCTGCTTTATGTTACCACCCCCACATTCCTATTTCCAATTCTTAGCGATTTATTCATTGTCACCAAATATTTTTGAGCACCTACACTGTTCCAGGAGCTGCATTATTATGTCTTAGAGATTTGGGAATACACAGAGTACCTACCCTTGTTCTCAAGGAACTGACAGTCCCCAGCTAGATGAAGGTCAGCAAACAGGCAGCAACAATCCAGGGTCAGCGTGGAGCTGTCAGAGCCAGCAGAGGGTGCTAGGAGAGAACAGGGAGAGATGTCTAACCTGGACATGGGGGAAGGTCTAGAAAAGGCTCCTGTGGAAGTGACATCTAATTTGAAACCTAAAGGATGGATGGAATTTAGTCAGGTGAAGGAAGATGCAAGGAAAAAATTCTAGAGCTGCATGGTGCTTTGAGGAAAGTGAGGGGTCCAGTGTGACGTGCGTGTGGAGGACAGAGAGACCAGAGAGGGACAACAAGCAGGGGCCAGACCAGGAACTACCATGGAACCAAGCAAAGGAGTGTGCATTTCATCTTAAGGACACGCTACCATTGTTGCCTTAAGTGTTAAAATGACTTGATCAGAACGTTACTTTTGAAACATTGCATTAGTTAGAGGAGTTTGAATAAATTGGTAGAGACCAAACTGGAAGCAGATGGACACACTGTGAAGCTTTGTTATACTCATGGTAAATGAGGGTGGGAATGGAGACAAGTGGAATGAAGAGCAACATAAATTAGTGTTTTATTGGTTTGGGGAGAATAAAAATAGTCAAGAACAATATTGCAGAATTTAGCTTAAGCAACTAGAGTGGGGAGTGGCTATTTTCATCAAGTTGGGGAACATGAGAGGAAGAGAAAGATTGGGGAAAAGATGATTGTTAGTTTTGGACATACATTTGAAAATCCTGGGGATATTCAAGTGGAGATGTGGAATAAATGGATCTGGAAGTTAGAAGAGAATTCTGGGGTCGGGGTATAGACTTGGGGTTTCCACTAAAACCCCACTCACTTCATTGTCATCCTACTCTGTCTAATGGTACGACCAGCCTCCCACTTTCCCAGGCTAGAAACTTATTTCCCTAAGGGGTCCATGGATGAACTTCATGGCGTTCATGAACTTCCTTGAAATTGTGTGCAAAATGGGGGTTATGAGCAAATATATGCTTTCTTCTGCTACTGTGAGCCATAGATTTTTATGGGACTTCTAAATGGTTTCTTGACACTCCCCCTCTGCCCCAAAATAAGGAGACCCAAAAACTCAGGGTCTCTTAGTCTCTTTTCCTCTTTTCTTTATATTTATTCATGAGTCAAGTTCTACAGTCTTCTCTAGGAAGTAATATTTGAGTATATCCTTCACTTTTCCTCATTGCTAATCTCGTAGTTCAGACTCTTACGGCTTGCAATTTTAACTGTGTTTTAATTGGGATTGTTCAACTTCCAAATACTTATAACTATATACTTTTTTTTCCCTCCAAAGTGCTAATAACTATACCAAGTCGCTCCCACCATTATGGATAGCAGAAAATCTTACTTTTGTTAGCCCCTTCTAGTAACCATCAGCCCACTTTACTGATTTTTGTAATCCAGTCATTAAAATCTCCCACTCAGTTCAAAACCCCTTATCTAACTAAATTAGACATTGCTAGGCTGCTGGAAGCTGAATGCAGAGGAGTCAGGTGTGATCAGTTCTTTACCTCTTTCTTTTTCATCTAAGGCAGCTGTTTTACTGATGGGGGTGTCATGAAGGTCAGGGCGAGTGAAAGGAATTCGCTCATGTAGTTGCCAGCATATTGGAAGTAACAAGCTGGCAATCCTTGCCTCACACTCAGCTGATGCCTTACCTGGTCCGATCTCGGGGTGTTGGTAACCAGCCTCCAGTTACATAGTGTGGGTCTGCAATACCAGCCAGCAGTCTTACGGGGCCAGCGCAGCTTCCAACCCTCACTCGTGGTGGAGGCTGTCTGTATCCCCCTTACACCAGCCCACCGTTAATCAGTAGGGCCAACCCATTGCTGCCCACCCCTTATGTGGTGACCTGGGTTAGGTCTACAGGAAACTTGGAACCCTCGCTACATCTGCCTTAATTTGTATCAAATCAAGAGGGAGGAACAACCTTTATGTCTTATGATGCACTTGTTTCTTCTGTTTTAGGATCCAGCATCCAAGATGTTCTGTGCATTTTCCCAGGACTGTAAGCCTCCAGGTGCAGCAAAGGTTCCAATAATGATGCTTTGAAACTTCATGAGCAATTCTCTAGGGGACACATGGCTTGATTGGGCAGGGAGAAGTGAGCCAAGCTGCCTCTCCTCATCCCTCACATGGAGAGCAGATGAAGAGGGAAAACACTGATTCACAAACTCAATCCTCCCCAGCAGATGACTCCTCTTCCCCTCTCCCTTTACTTAGTAAGTAAAGACATTATCTGATTAGTCTTTGCCCCTTTACTTCACGGGGGGTTGCTCTACTGGTTCTTCTGAAAGTTCTCCTTGTTAGCAAGACTTGAATCAGGGATGTCTGGCATGGCTGCTTTTCAGCTTTGAGTTGTCTCTACTTGGTAACTCCAGTAGGAAGGGGTCTTAGTATGGAGCAGAACTTCATACTTAACTGGTAACCGTGATACAATTTCTTGTATCTTCCATATATTTTTCCTAAATATTTTAACTTCAGTGACCTGACCTTGAAAATTATATTAAATGAAATAAGGCACAGAAAGAGAAATACTGCATTTTCTACTATGTGGGAGCTATAAATAAATAAATAGTTGAACTTTTAGAAGGAGAGAGTAGAACTGTGGTTATTAAAGGTGGGAAAAGGTAGGGAAGAGAGTGGATAGTGATAAGTTGGTTAGTGGATGCAAAATTACAGCTAGATAGGAAAAATAAGTTCTATTGATGTACTGTATAAGTTCTGTTGAAGTAGGCATCTATGATTTACAATAATTTACCGCATATTACCAAATGGCTAGAAGAAAGGAGATCAAATGTCCACACCACAAAGAAATGATTGTCTTGCAATGATGTATATGCTAATTACCCTGACTTAATCATTACGCATTGTATATATGTATTGAAATATAACTTTGTACCGCACAGATACATATAATCAATATGTATTAATAAAAAAAATCTGACCTCCATGTACCTTTGCAATCTTAGTAATCTTTGTAGTTATGAGCTTAGTAAATAATATGGGCATTAATCAAACAGGTCTTGTCCTATCCCATCTCCATGGTGTTGCTCATGCCATTCCTTCTGCCTGCAACATTCCTTAATTTTGATTGAACAAACTTCTATTCATTCTTTAGGTCAACCTTAAATGTCATCTTCTCCATAATATCCTACCATTCCTTCAACAGGAAGTAAGCCCCTCTATGCCATTTGCAGCTTGCTTTTACTTACCTGGTTCTAAGAGATTGTAAGAAACAGTAAAGTGGGTCTATACCTTATTCACCCCATTATCACCACGAGCCTAGCAAGGTGCCTTGAACATAGCAAATGTTCAACAGTTCAGTTATACTGAAACAAAGGCAAGGTGGAGTCAGATTATGGGAGGGGCCTCACGTGACCTTAAGCAGTAGTTCAGTTGGTATCTATTGAAGACTTGGGATAAGAGGCACAGAAGTTTCTCAGGGTTATCTATTTTTGCAATTTATAAAAATGCTCCCATTGCAATTGCTTATGAGCATTTTCCCCAAAGCAAACCACAAAACTGTAATAGGAGACCTGTCTCACAAATTTTGACTGCCTGCCTGCTAAGGCACTCTTTGCTTGTCAATATCTGGAAGACAAACTAAGCCATGTGCTTTGGATCTAAAACGCAATTGACAAGTGGGAATCTGGAGTCTAAAAGAAGATAAAGTATAGGTGTCCCTCAGAAAGCAGTCTGTGCCCCCAGAAATGAGCACCATGCCTGATGCCAGGACTCAAGTAGAGGTCAAGGTGGGGAAGGTGGGTGGGATGGGAGGTGTCACTAATTTCAGCTGTGCAGTGGTGAGGAAGGAGAAAATGAGGTGTTCTGGGATCAATTCTGGTGGGAGGAATGAAGTCCATATGGATGTCAAATGGCAGCTTGAGTTGCCTGCATTGTACAGCCATGTGGCCACTGCCATCAGGCATCTGAACTCTAACAAAGCAGAGCTTCTAGATAAACTTCATCTTCAAGAGTGGCTTTAGGCAAAGGGCTTCAAAGAGGGCTCAGGATCCTCTGAGCAACACTCAAAGTCCTCGCTACACTAAAAAGCTCTAATTTAATTTATGTGAAGACATTAGATGTTCTTTAAACAGCTCACTTGACATGCCTGAACTTTATAAACATGAGATTCACATAAATGTAAGGTTCTATAAATGTAGTTGGAAGATCATCTTGACACACCTAAATTTAATTTGGCTTGCTAACTTTCCAGAGCCAGATCTAATAATGTACATATATTACCCATTCCATAAACCAACCACATACACTTTCAGCCACCCCCACCTCCATACCATTCCGCATCCAATTTGCACACACCTGCCCTCACGCGACCACACACCCACCAACCCATCCATCCATACAAACAGGCACGTGCATATGTACATGCACACATCTTCACGAACCCTTGGGATCCTACAAACTTCCCTTCTCCTTCCAACCTATCCTGAATCATGCAGTTATTTTAGGTCATTCTCTGACCCACCAGCTACGCTCTGGGTAGAACAGCTGTGGTCAGAAACTTGGCCAGGACCTGCTGCCAAGAAAGGGTGAGAGGTGGCTGAGTGAGCAGCTATGGAGCATTGTTGTGGAATGTGGGTGGAGCCAGAGGAGAAGGGGCACAACTGATTCCACTTCTTCAAGAAGGTGGGAAGCTCCCTCCCTCCCCAGTGAGATGACTGCAGGCAGCTGTGTCCCGCTGATGTGCAGAAAATGAGACGGTGGAGCTTAGCTTCAGAAGGAGCAGCTGCTGTGGTCTGCAAGGCGCCGCCAGGTCACCCCAGAGTGTGGGCACTGCTCCAATGCCCATGTGTAATGGTGGGAGGTGGCTGACTCTCCTCTCTTTTTGGTAAGAACTTTGGTCACCTGGTGCAAAGTGTGTTGAATTTCTTTGTATTTTAGGGCCATTGCGTGATCACATATGTCAGAGGACACATTCCCTCATGCACACATGTTTACTCATATGCACAGAGGCAACTACCCTTGGGGATAATTTTTTAAGATTTCTGACTAGCAGGAAAGGCTGAGCGTTAGCAGGAGTCAGCTAAATGCATCGGATGCCCTTGCACATAGCATCTTCTTACCTGCCAAGCTCATGCTCTCACTGTCCTTGACAAGCACGGTCCCTCAGTCAGTCGGAAAGCTTTGTCCAGGCCACTTAACTCCACAATCAACTTGTCCTCTTGCTCCAGCTTACTTATTCTGGACCAAAGGAGACCAGTAGAGCCATGGGCCATCATACTTGTGGAACACAACTGATGTTTGAGAGCCAATAAAAGAGGAAACAGCAAAATCCAGCCTTGGTAAATCACCAACTGCAGTCTCAAGTTCCAGGGTCACTTGTCTTTAATGCAAGGTTCATGCTTAGTGAGATTATAAAAAATGACTCAAGTAGTTGTTGGTTTCCACCACTTTTAAGCCCCCATTCTAGCTTTTTGGTGTCTTGCTTCCTCCTACATGACCAGTGTCCTTCAGTACTTTTTCTGTCTGTCAGGCAGACCTCCACTAAGCTGCTCTGCAGTGTCCCAGAAGGCCAATTATCATCAACAGTACTATTTTGACTGCAGAAAGATCTGTGGCTGTAGAAAGACCCAGGCTTAGTAATTTAAAACCAACTGCTGGGTGAACTCATTTGCCTTTGGCATCCATCTCCCAACTTTGGAGCCTATAGTAACCATTCCTCATCCTCTCTTGCACCCCAGTTGACATGCTCCCTCTCTTTGATTCAGCAATGGAATTGGACACATCTTTGATTTCACTCCTTTTTGCCATCTTCTCAACAACAGCTGCCTTCTCAGCTTGACTTCACTCCCCATATTTGCTGTGGATAAATCCAATGCAACTGTCCCAGGCAGCTGGAAATTATAATCTCCCACTATGTGATTCCCTTGGGCAGGGAGTGGGCAACAGAACCTGAAAATTAATATTTGGATTAAAAAGTTATTCCTTTCCTTCAATAGCTCCCATAAAAATTCTTCTCTCTGTGGTATTTGGAGGACACCATCTGAATGTCAGAATTCATACTAAAATATGAATGACTACTAGATGGTTAATCAAATTAGTGGAAAGAATTATTTCAGAGGAAGGCAGCTTCTTTCTGATCTGAGAAATTAGAAGACCCTTTGCCAAGTTCTCAATCTCTGAAGGATCTACCCTGACACATCTCTGGTCTCCAGATACCAGTATTTTTATTCCTTTTCTTCCTCCACATGACCAAGGACTCTTCCAAGAACTGAGTTATAACCCTCTGGAGAACTGTACTCTTTGACCTTCTTCAGGGTGAGACCTGCATCTTTCCTTGGGTCCAGATTTAGGAACTCAGTCTCCCCCACTAGCCGTCCCTCTGATATTCCTAACTTATCAAGGCATTAGTGTGTTAGGAAATGGGATGAAGTACATGTTTCTCCTCTCTAACAAACTCTGCCTGATTTACATTGGCAGTGTTTGTAAATAGAACCATATCATTTGCTCATAATTATCAAAGTTCATAAGAAACATTTTTCATAGGCCATTTTTCCTTTCTGCATAAACCCAAAATAAAATATACAAAGAACAGTTGTTTATCCTCTCTTATTGGAGACCCATGGTAATTATGATAATTATAGTATCTTATCTTGTACATATCTCACTTAATTATCATCTCAACCCAAGGTGGCAATTACCTGCCCTATATTACATTTAAAGAAACTGAGGTTCAGACATATTAAGTAATTTGCCTAAAGTCATATAGTCAGCAAGTGGTCATTTTAGGGTTCAGATCAAATCTGTCTAATTCCAAATTCCATGTTCCTTTCACTTCCAAACCTATGGGGCTAGGGATGAGCTGCTGTGATTAACAAATATTGAGGTTTTTCTCCTCTGGAAGTTGAAGGTCATCTTAGTGACTAATGGGAACTTTGCTCCCTGTTCCCCACATTCCTCAAGTTTATAATGTAAGGACCCTTGAGACTGGCGTGACCTCATTAAGGCCCAACAGCTGGCTCACCTCACCCTCGCTCTTTCTGATGGTCATCATAAGTGACACAGAGCTGCCTTATCAACCACAATGGCTATCACATCTACATTTCTACATAGCTACATTATGTACCTATGAGGGAACTTCAAAAAGGTTGTGGAAAGAGATGGAATTGGAAGATAATATGAGTTTTTCAAGAACTTTCTGAAGTAGCCTCTTATGTGTGTTTATGTGTATGGATATATTTTTTATTTTTATTATGATTTGTCATCTTAAGGTTCCTTTCTAGCTGGGGAGAGCCTGCCCTATGGTAGAGGATTGGGGGGCTTGCCAATTTTTAAAGATAACAAAGGCTCCACTGAGCTTGCCTTTGATGTACAAATGATCCAGAGCCAGAACACCTCTACCAGGCCTGTGCACCCAAGGATGCAATAATCCTCTGCTCAATCATCCCGGGGCCAGGTACCAGACAACGAGGGACCACCACCATAGCTTACAGCCCACCAACATGATTCAAACTAGCCAATCCCAAATGGCTCACCCTGTTCTGCCTTGCCTTTCCCTAGGAAACCCCAGCAAGGGCTCTGGCCTGCACCTCTCTCTCACTCCCGTCTTCCCAATCCTGACCCCCCTGGTGTCTTTCCCATGTGCCCCTGTGTGGCCTGCTGTGCCTCCTTTATCTAAGATCTGTGAGTATAATAAACTTTGTTTTTTTCCTGAACTTCTCTGTCTCCTCTTGTGGCCGCCCCTGTTCTTTTCTTTGTTGCAGGGGAATGAATGGTTTATTTGATAAGCAGAGAGTGAGTTAAGAAGTTAAAAGTAAGTGTATGGTTTGCTCCTGACCCATGGACAGAACATAAGCTGGGACATGCAGCTGGGAAAATCCTGAACTACGGGTTCCCGATTTGTGAATTTGTGAAGCTTTATCATAAATACTGTGACGGTTGTTACTTAGCAGCAGCTGATATCACCTGGCAGTTTTGCATATAGTCCTCTTCATTTTCTAAGGCACGCCACAGATGTTTTATCCCTTGTGGTCACACCTGCAGACCTAATACCAGTTAAAAAAAAAAAACCCAGAACACTATGGGATAGCAGATGTCTTGAAATTGGAACAGTTAGGCGATTGGACAGGAAAAGAAAAACCATCACCCAAACTATTCCACTAGTCCTTTATCTGTACAAATGCCAGAAAGTAACTCCTCTTTTCACTATGATGCAAAAGAATATCAGTCCTGGCTTTTTCTGTTTCCCCTAGTCTAAAGGGTAGTTTTGACATTTTATTTACATAAAACTTGATGGTTTCGTTCTAGCCCTGAGATTCAACTCACCTGCAATAAATTGTCCCACGGTATTCCTGACCCACCAGCATAAAATAAAGGAACGCTTTTAACTCATATGAGGGCACCACATTTGCTGATGCAGAAATATGTTACTCTGATAGGAAAGTTAATTAAGCAATAAGACATGACATGACGTGAATTATTGTGTAATAACTCATGCCTTCAGCATAGCGAGGCACAAACCTGAAGGCGAGGTACCCCTACAGCATCTGGGCATGAGTTATGATACAATAACTCAAGCCCTGGAGTTTTCCAATGAAGCAAGCGGGGGAGGAGGAATCAAGGACGAAAACTGATCTCTAGCAAGTAAGAAAGGATGAAAACGAATCACTCTTCAGAACTACGTGTGCTTCCCTTAGAGCAGTACGTTTATGACAAGAATTTGAGGATCAAGAACACTGGGATTCTTTTTATCATTTCTCACAGCTTTGAGAAAAACATTACAAACTTCTAACTTAGGGCCTGGTACAATGAGCTGAAGAGAACATTTTGCCAGAATTATGGGCACTTGGAGTTCAGCATCTGCAGTGGATTCTTTTTGATGCAAAGTGGGAAATAACTCATCTCTTTATAACTTTGGAGATTTCATATTCTACCCTCTGATTTGGGGGAAATAAATGTCCTAAGACTCAGAAGTTGTGGGTCACAAGAGACAGGGGTCTGGTTACTCAAGGCTTCTGATCCATGAAAACACCATTTCCTTTGCTACCCTGAACCCCACATTAAATTGGGGTCAGGTTTTGGCTTTAAAACTAAGGTAATGAAAAAGGCCTAATCCCCCAGGCTTCAGTTTGACTTGAGGAACTAAAGACAATCTGAACCGTGTAGAAGCTACAGCATAAAGACTTAAATAGAATGAGCCCATTTGGTGTCATAGACGAAAAGCGGGAGCAAAATTAGGTGCACAGAGAGATTTCCTGCTTCTTTTCTCCCTTTCACGGGCATGTTGATTTAATGAATGATGATGTACCCAATGAGCCCCAATTAGTGCATATGGTCCTCTTAATCTCACACCTGGATAGCTTGACAGCCAATCAGATTGCTCTTTGTCAAAATCCTATTTAATAATAATAATAATAATAATAATAATAACAAACTCTACAATGGAATCAGCAGCATTTTCTTCCATTTAAATGCTGACACACAGAACTGACTGAGATTGACAAGAATGTATCCTGTCCAGCCTCACTCAACTCAAGCCCCACAAGGACCAGTGTTACCTCTTGCCTCCTGATCTCCTCCTTTAACCTTCAGCCACAGCCTGTACAGAGATGAGCAGTTCAGCAAATCTGTGACTTCAGATCTTACAAGTTTGCTGGTAAAATTCCAAAATTCATAGTCAGACCATGCCTCCCTCCATACGACTAACATATGGTATTAACAAATTTTATCAACACTGTATAAAGGGAACAGCTCCAGAATGTGTTTCTGTTATTCTTACAGTTACTCTGTTGCCTTTCAGCATGGCACTGATATTGCCTCTCTTTTTGGTCCTGTTTGAAATGCTTATTTAACATTATTTTTTTTCCTCTTAAATGGCTTCATTGTGGAATTCTTACTTTATTTGGGAAGTTGCAATTCAGTCTTTTTGTTGAGCAGGTGGAGATCTCATAGTTTTCTATTCATCTTATGAAAATGTACAGTATATTTGATTAACAAATTCGCCATAGGGGAAAAAGTGTTTTGATGAACACTGATAGTCTACAGCAGGGGTCATCAATCTTTCTGCAGAGGGCCAAATAATAATTTTTGGCTTTGTAGTCCCGTTGCAACTATTTGACTTTTCCATCCTGGTGTAAAGGCAGCCCTAGACAATATGTAAAAGAATGAGAGAGCCTGTGTTCCAGTAAAACTTTATTTACAAAAATAGACAGTAGGCTGAGTTTGGCCTAAAGCCTGTAATTTGCCAACTCATGGTGTAGAGAGTCCAAGGGAAGGGGGCCAATTCTGTTCCTTCATTTTGGATCGTGGATTCCAAGAGCTGAGGGGAGGATATGAAGGCTGACATGTTAGAATGTAGGAAGTTCAGCACTGTAATGAAAAGATAAAGGATTTCAAGTCACACAAGTGAGTGATTGAATTTTGGTCCAGCCACTTTCTCCTGGATGACTTTGGGGAGAGTTATTTAACTTCTCTGGACTGCACTTTCCTCCTGCTTAAAAGGACAGAGGCTGTTAGCTATCCATAAATATCTGTCCTGCCCTCTTCCTGGACTTGCCACTAGACTATATTTCCCAGCCTCCCTTGCAGCAAGGTGCTTCCATGTGGTTAAAATCTCATCAGTAGAATCTGCAGAGATGATGTGTTCTAGTTGTGACCTACAGGCTTCAAAACGGCTTACTTTATCTCCATTCTGCTGGACATGGTGGTGCAACTTATGGCACACATACAAGAATGATGTGATGCACGATTTGGAGGAACAAGAGGGAAGGAATCTTCTCCCTCAATGGTGGTCTGGAGCAGTGCTGCCTGATGAGCTGAAATACTCACTGAATCATTCTGTGAGGAAAAAAATAAACATTGTTTAGGGTTTCCTTGTTTCAGCAGCTTAGCCTGAAGTAAACACTGCAATGTCTAACTTGCATGATTATTATGAAGATATAAATAATTCATGTAAAGTGCTTGGCATTTAAGGGGAATTTCATAAAGGATAGCTTTTTCCTGCTTTGTTATTTGGGGGGCGATGGTAAAATTGGACTTCCTGTATCTATTTTCTTGGTTGTAGTAAGAATCTTTGCAAAATACAAAGCTGATTATGTCATCCTCCAGCTTAAAATCCTTAACAGGCCACTTCTTGCTCCTAAGATAAAATTGGAATTCTTACCATAAGCTTTGAGACCCTTCCTTATCTGGCCCTTGCTGACATTTCCAGATGCATCTTGTGTCACTGTTTCCCTAGATCTTTCTGCTGGTTCATCTGCTCTTCTTGCAGTTATCTAGACATGCTATAATCTTCCCACAGAGCTTCACTCATGCTCTCTGTCTAAAAGGCTTTCTGCCCCACACAGCCAAACCTCTTTAATGATACATCCTTTATGATTTCCGCTCAAATGCTGTGGGAAGCCTTCCTTGATGTCAAGTTATGTTTTCATTTAGCATTATATATCTTTCATCCTTAGCATGGATTACAATTTTGATAAGAAGATGTGCTTACTGGAAGTCTCCCCCAATAGACTGTAAACACCTTGATGCAGGAATCTGTATATTGTTGGTCACTATGAAGTCTCTTTTAACAGCTCCCAATATTATGAACAAATGTTGGGTAAGGGAAATCAAATCTCTACATAACTTTATATAAAAATAAATTCAAAATAGATTAAAGAATTATTTATAAAAATGAAACTATAAAAATAACAAGAAATCATAGGCAATTTGTTAAACAGTCTGAATGGGGAAGCCCCTTTGAGCAATTATATTTCATTATCTAAAACCAACATGGCAATAGTGCCCACCATAATAAAGGCACAAAGAAATATATTTACAATACACATTAGCATAAAGGGCTAATTTCCTTAATATAGAAAGAAAATTATAAATCAATAAAAAGAATTCAAGAAAAAATTAAGAACATGAATAAGTTATTCACAGAAAAAAATAATGTATGAAAAGATATTCATCCTGACTTTAAACAAATGGAAACTAAAATAACAGATTTATTTTCACTTATCAGATTAGCAATAATAAAATATATTGATGATTTCCTAGGATAAAAAGTAATTATTATACATTGATAGTAGAAATATAAATTGCTGTGAAGCTTCTGTGATACCTTTGGAAATATCTATGAAAAATTTAAATGCATATATCACTTAACCTAGTAATTTCACATCTAAGAATTTATTCTGAAATATGCTACATGATTGCTCTTAAAAAATATATGTATATGTATAAGTGCATATGTGTATGTATAAGCATATTGGTTGCAGCATAGATGGTAGCAGCAACACTCTGGAAACTGCCTAAATACTCCTCAAAATGGGATTAAATAAATGAATTGCGATGTAAACATATAACTGAAAACTACACTACCATTAAAAGGAGTGAGATAAATCTTTGTATCAGTATGAAAAAAATGTCCACTATTGATCACTAATTAGAGCAAGTGACAGAATAATACATGGACTATGATTTCATTTGTATAAAGAAGTATATACATATGGATATGTAAATATATATGCACATAATATGTGGAATGGGTGGAAGGCAACTGATTTGGAGCATTTGCAGTGACTCCCTCTGGGGAATGAATATGTGTGTCAGTGGCAGGGAGGTGATGTGGGGAGAAGAGGTGTGCGGGGAGAAATTTTTCCTTTTTTGCTTTCTAGAATTCTGTATGGTTTACTTTTCCTTCTAACAGGTTTTACTTCCACTATAAAAATCTTAAAAATAATTCTTTGCTAACTCAGTAAGCAAAGAGTGGTAACTTCTTGCTATAAGTTGTATTCGATTTCACATGCAGCTCATTTTCCCACAGTTCTTCTGCTTTTGAATTATACATTTTTGGCACATTTAAAATCTGTTAGGGAATATCTTATACTCTCCCCCCTCCATTAGTCTTGTCTCTTAAATTTTTATTCTTCTCTTGTTTTAGAGAACTTCAAAATCACACTGTCAAGTTTACTCAAAATTTTCTTAATATATTGATTAAAAGGACAATAAACTTGGAAAAGAAGTATCTCTAATTGCTTCTCCATTTACATAAATTTTCTCTCATGGCTTTTGGTGACCGTTTTAATATCTTACACATTTCTCGAATTTTATTTGTAAGCATTATAAAATATAAATTGGTTTATGGATTTGAAAATATCATTTTTCCAATTGTATTTTTCTATT
Source organism: Cynocephalus volans (assembly GCF_027409185.1). Classification (NCBI taxonomy): domain Eukaryota; kingdom Metazoa; phylum Chordata; class Mammalia; order Dermoptera; family Cynocephalidae; genus Cynocephalus; species Cynocephalus volans. Next base: position 55,846,212 of record NC_084475.1, on the reverse strand, counting down.
TGGCTTTTCATGCTTGATAGGGAATCTATTGCTTTTGTATTATTTTCAATCTGACCTCTTTGGTGAGCTTTCTTATAGTTTTCAGTTGACTCTCTTGAATTTTCCATGCAAACAATATAGGCATTTACAAATAGTGATTTTTGACTCCTCCTACTAATAGCCATATCTCTCATTTTCTTTGTTTTCTTTTCGTGTTGTCTAAATAGAGATTCTCAAAATTCTTCCTTGCAAATTCCACAGTGCCAGTTGATTCTTCCAGGAGGCTGTTGTTGATTTTTGCAAAACTCTTGCACCTGTAGAGAACCTATGGCTGCAACTGATCAATGAACTGTCTGATGGACTGTTAGTTGATATTTTTGTTTACAGGCAGTAAAATGACAGATGACAGTGAAACAGTGAAGATGTGTGTTGAAACTTCACTTGCTTGTCAACAATGTGAGGGACTTCTTGCTGAATCAGATAAGTTTTCTAATTCTGGAAGAATATTCCTCAATTTTTTGTGCTTTTCACAATGTAATGACTACTTTTATAACGTACTTTTAAGTTTAATTTGCATTATTAAAATTTACTACATCTCTTTTAAAAATCTAGGCCAGGAGTCAGCAAACTATGGCTAACAGGCAAAATCCAGCCCGATGCCTGTTTTTGTAAGCAAAATTTTATTGGAATATGGTTATAGCCATTTGTTTACATATTGTCTGTGGTGGCTTTCACACTACAATGACAGCTATAGCATAGAGATCATATGACCCACAAAGCCTGAAATATTTATTATTTGGCCCTTTACAAAAAACTCTTGCCAACCCCTGATCGAGACAATTAATGTAACAACAAATCAAACCCCGACATTTAGCATTTGTAGACGTCAATGCTATAAATACTCACATAATGGGCAATGTCAAGCTACCAGCGTGAAGTCACTGAAGGCAAAGTTGGGAAGATATGCATAGCACACATTATACAGTATTTCTACCATACTGATACAGTAGCCGCAGAGAGCCTCAAAAGCATCTAGCAAAATAATTAGGAAGTGATACATTTTAACTACTTAGTTTTGATTTTAATGTACTTTAATTGTAAGTTTACATATTTAATTTTTAATAACGGCTATATTCAATAACTGGCTCACAAAATTCCTGAAAGTTTAACAATTGGCCTCTCTTGGTAGCCAGTATGTGCCGGTTCTAGCACATCACGATCTGAAAGGCTTTTTGAAATACAGACTGAAGAACCCCCCATTTCCCAGAGTTTCTGATTCATTATGACTGGAGATGTGTAATCCAAATTATGTTAAAGAAGTGTTGACAGACTTCTAGTTTGCTGAGAATATTTTATTGTTGTTACTGCTATTAATCTGAAATTGACGTTGAATTTTATCAATTGCCTGTTGCTTATTTTTTGAGAGAATGGTTCATTTTTTCTCGTTTGATCTGTTGAGTATGTGATGTTTTTATTAATATATTTCCCATTAGGAAACTTTCTTTTTATTCCTGGCTTTGTCTATGATCATACTGGATTATGTTACTTTATTATTGCATTCAATTTGCTTATTTATTTAGGATTTTTTTCTATATTCATAAATAAAAAGAACATAATGTCCTTGCTACTTTTTGTGTTCTTTCTTTATAAGTTTCTATTTTCAAGATTATACTAGCTTTTCAAAATTAATTTTAAAACTTGCCATCTGTTTCTATGAGCTGAAGTAAAGCTTATACAGTATAGAAATTACCTGTTTCTTGAAAATGTAAAAAGTTTCATTGAAAGACACACCTGGTTTGAAAATATTTTAGAAGAAATTCTTCATAATACTTTAATTTTCTTCTAGGTGGTTTTTCTGTTCACACTATTTCTATTTGGACTTAGTTTCATTAGATCTTACTTTCCCATATAAGTAATCATTTCATCATAATTTTCAACATTTTTAAACACCTCTGAATCTGCTCTTAATTTTCTCTTTGTTCCCCTTAGTTTGTAAACTTCCCTTTTTTCTCTTTTTCCTTGACTAGGTTTGCTATTTTGTAGGTTTTGCATTTTTTTACTTTAAAAAAAAAAATCTGTTCTTAGATTTATTGATCTATTCTAGTATTTTTCTATTTTCTAATTTTTCTACATTTTATAGCTTTAGTTTCTTCTTTTTATTTCCTTAATTTTGTTTGTTTGTTTGTTCTTTGGGTTTTTTATTATTATTATTATTTTTTTTTTTTTTTGTATTTTTTCACCTCTTGAATTGAGAGCTTAATTTAATTTTGGTACTTTTGCTCTTCAAAAATTAAATTGTATAAACTTACAATTTTAAAAAAATACTAAAAACAGGGTAATAAATACCCCAAAGTTTTCATTTTCTAATCATTTTATTACTATCTATGTTCTTTTTTCCCCCATATCTATGTTCTTCATAATATAGTGACACCTATTGTATCTATATGGTGGAAATACCACGCTATACTTAATCACTGTTACATTGGGAATAGCACAAGAAAACTCAGGAAATCTTTCTCTAGAATTCAGTTCAGCAAAAGAGATTGTCATAGACAATCATGGAAAATTTTGACATGTGTCTTCATTGTCTTGACTCAATATAAACATAAAGGAAAACATTAATCAGCATTCATGTTGGTACTATACTAATGTAAAAATTAAATTACATTTAAAAATTAAACTGTCAATTACAGCCATAGATTGGCTATAGATACAAAACTTAGACAAATTTCAATTATAGCATTCTTTGAGAATCAATTGGCTTTGTGAGAGTTACAGTAAAGAGCATTGTAGATTTTATTGTTATATGTAAATTGTGTGCTACACTGTCTTTATATCAGTAAAATTTGTAATAAACTTATGCATTCATATTTTTTTTTTCTGGAGAGCCAGTTATTACTCTGATATCTATGTCAAATAAGAAGGATGAAGAGGTAGCATCTTCTAAGACTGTTGTTTGTGTGTGCTATTTCCATGTGTTTTTGAATCACTCAGATTTTACTTTGATCTAAAGGTAAATTGTGATATAACATTTATTTTTAAGTAGCTTGAGTTAACCATAATTATGAACCCTAAAAGTTTGAAAAATTGAAAAAAATGGTAGAAAGAAAATAATGAACATAACAAACTTCACTACATCTTATATACAAACTACATTTAAATTTGTATTATATAAACTTGCTTTCATTCTTCAAGAATATGTTCCCTTATCTATAAAATTGTTTGACTGTCTTGGGTTGGGACAAAATTTATCATTTATATATTTTTAATTGTGGTATCCACTATGGCCAAGATGTGGAAACAACCTAAATGTCCATCTATGGATAAGTAAAGATAATGTGTGTATATATAAATACACACATACATACACACATACATCAATGTATGTATATGTATGCATATGTATATATATGTAATATTATTCAATCTTGAAAAGCAAGGTGATCCCACCATCTTTGACAACATGGATAAACCTTGAGGACATTATGCTAAGTGAAATAAGCCAGTCACAGAAGGGCAAATACTGCATGGTTCCACTTATTTATATCTTTTCCATTGAAATTAGTATCTTTTTTCAATTGCTAGTTTTCTATTTAGAGACAGGGTTTTCATGAGAGGACTAACATTGATAATGAGGGATAGGTGTATATTAACACAACAAACTCATTTATTTCCCTACTGTCTGAGAGCAGATTAAAATATAGGACTGAGCTTTAGACACCCCATTTCTCTGGTTGAGGGGTAAGGATTAGCTGCTATGAGCTTGTTCAGTGCCTGTGGCAAACCTGGTGTTTCCTGGCCTTATAGACAGATTGCACATTCTACTACTGTGAGGGAACATCCCTTTTCAGCTCCTGGGAATCCCAGGAGATTGATCCTTCACCCCGAGGCAAATGTTGAATAAGGATCTGCTATGAGCAGGGCCCTGTGCTAGGCACTACTGGGGCATACCTTGACTAAAATGTTTTTTTTTTTTTTTTTTTTTTCTCACTCTCTAGGAGGTTAACTAGCTCCATTCAGGTCTCAGATAATCTTATCTGACTCAGTAGTAGAGTAATGCAGGCTAGACCAAAAATTATAGTAATGACTCATTGATAAAAAGAGTTTTGGTATTTGTGATGGTTTTTATTATTAAGGCTTGTTGGATTGGTTTTTTTTGGGGGGGGGGTGGAGGCTTCAATAGAATTTATTAAGCATGGTGCCCGGTACTGGAAGGCCAAAGAAACACAAGGCACTGTCCCTGAAATAACTTAACAGGAAGTATAGGAGACAGAAAGGTGAACAGTTAATAGCAATACCTTATTCTTGATTTCATTTTTAATTAAGGTAAAATTCACATTACACAAACTTCACCATTTTAACCATTTAAAGTGAACAATTCTGAAGCACTTAGCACATGTTATATAATTATTGCCACTATCTAGTTCTGGAAAATTTTTATTACCCCAAAAGGAAGCCATGAGCCCTTGAAGCAGTCATTCCCCGTTGCCCCTGGAAACTGCTAATCTGCTTTCTGTGTCTGTGGATTTTAGGCTGGTTGGATATTCATTCATTACACAGAATTGTACTCAGAGCAAAAGACAAGAGGTCAAATCCCCTGAGTTAGCTGGGTGAAATTAGTCAAAACATTGTGCCTTTTTGAAGTTCAGGTGCTTTATCTACCAAATATAAATAGTAGTAATACCTGATTTCCCTGAGACCAGATGATCCTTAAAGATTGCTTTGAGCTCTAAGCTTTATGATTACGTAATTTCACGGTATTTGTGAAAACCATGAATTGATGCTTTGCAATACACTAACTAAAGCTTTATTTGTTTGTAACCTTAGTAATTAAACTCTAGCAGGCCACCACAGGCCTGTATTTAATCAAACATACTACAGTACTTGCATGTACTCCATAGCGGGAAAAAGCAAAGCTCCAAAGTGACCAGAAATGTCTTCAGAAGCACTATTTCTTTGTGTTTTTAAGATTAGCATTAGTCATACTACAACACGAGGAGAGAAAAAGATTCGTCATTTTTTCCACATATTTTTCACTCCATTGGAATAATCACCTGTAAGAATTCTGAACTGCTGGCCCGTGCTTTGACCTATTCCTCAGTTATTAAAGGATGATAGTTAATATAACCAAAGAGAAATATCTGGAAACACAAATAGTCCATGATATGCCTAAGTAAGAGTCACCGAATTTCAAATACACATGGGCACATATAAATAACGAAGGGAATATCAACACAGACTACCCACTTGTCTCATTGCTGTCATTTTGGCTTGAGGCAGGAGGCTAACTTCCCGGCCAGTTTGAGTGTAGCTGTAACACACGCTGCACCAGCTGTTCCTATAGAAGTGCTTGATTCTCCATTTATTATCACTTTTCTTACTTTCACAATAATATGGCTCCAAAAAATGGCAGAAAGGAACACTGGTTGATTGACGATCTCTCAGAGAGACGCATTTAGCAACAGAAGCCCTTTAGTTTTTTGGGGCTGGAGAATGACCTACAGCAGGCCCTCTCAAATTGTAAATTTTAAAGCTTTCTTAAATGTCCTAAAGATCACCCATATGGGGGGACCTGATCTTGAAGGCCTTCTGGTGACTGTTTTTAAAGGAAAATATTTGCCATTACATAGAAGAGAGAATGTCTGAGTCCCATGGACTCCATTTCTGTTGCAGCCCCATATTTTTCCCTCCCCCCCTTTTTTTCTCACTCCCTGCCTCCTTTACTTTCTCCTTCCATCTGCTACTCTCTCTCTGCAGGTTGCCAGAGAGAGTCAGTTATATCACAATAGAACAGACTGCCCTGGTCGAGAAAGAGAAGCCCCTGCTACCCCAATCTACCAACATCGCTCATGATGAATTGCAGAACCCTGGACTACTGGCTTATGTCTTCTGAGATGCTTGAGACCCTATGTGATTTCATAGGATGAGGCACCTTCCATGAAAATAAACTAGCACGAAGCCCTTGGGTCATTAGTTCTGCCTGGATTGAGCATTGCAAAGAGCATAACTTTCTTTTTTTGAAAGGAAAATTCATGAAAAGAAAGTTGTTGTAAAGTTCTGGGTATTCATTAAGAGACACGTAAAAAGCCAAAGAGGCCCTCGATTTAAAGTAAGCTGAATAATTTAAGAAAATGTGCCCATAGCATAAAGCTCTGTGTATGGATTGTCCTTACTCACTAACAGCTGTGTGGGATTTGCTGTTTCTTCCATGTTTTATATGATGATAGTGAATGCCGGCTCTTAGCTTCCAACACTGATTGCTATTCAGGGACTGGATTCTGGATCTGCTCCAATCATGTGGAATCTATTTTGGACACGTCATGTCACACTTGAACTCTAAAATATGCCTATCAGTGAAAGGTTCTGTTTATCCTTCTCTTTACTCAGGCTCACACAAAAAATGGAGTCCAGTCCTCACACCGTTGGTTTTATCCTAAAACCCTCTTTGAATCCTCAGCAGCAGTAACACAAACAACAGTTCTCAGAACTTCCTGACATGGTGGCTGGTTTGCTCAGCGCTCGGGTCCTGGCCTTCTGCTCATAACGTGGGCTGCTCTTCCATTTTACCTACTCCCTTCTTTGCAAATCTCCCGTGTGGGCAATCTGGACTGCAATTTACACTGGTTGCTTCTGCTTTGCACACAGCAAGCAGCTCAGTCCTCTCATAGGACCCATAGCTGTGGCAGCCTCTCCAGGGGAAGAAATCCACCGTGGAGCATGACAGACTGCAAGAGATGCCAGTGAGAACATCAGGGGTGAAACTTCATAGTCAGGGAAGCATGCACCAAGCATGGAGGGAGGAAAGAAAGCAAAGGGGGCAAGGGACAGGCATTGACTCACTGACAGTAAAGAAGTAACCAAACCTGGTAGGTGCAAACACAATCATGACAGGCATATGCGGCCAAACCCATTTGGGCAGAACATTCTGCAACTTACCTACAAAGATGAAAATACAAGGGATGTTCTTTGTACCTTGGTCAAGTTCAGACACTGGTGTGGTTGTCTTTCTAACTCTTTATTGCAACTGAAATGAGTATAGGGTTCTGGAATTACAGTTTCTGGTAAATTTATCTTGAACTCAGAAGACCATTTGATAAAGCTTTTTGATATTCTCCTCCCCCCTCCCCCCCAAGTTAGTGAGCCAAGAATGTAGTTCAGACTTTCTGGCTACTCCATGTTGAGATTTGAGTCTGATAAAGTTGTCCAACTTAGACAGGCTAGAATCTTTTTTCTTGGTGAAGGGAGGGAGGAAGAGGAGTAGAGAGGAGGAAATGTTCTTAAAGTTCCTTAAAAAAGAGTAATTTTAGGAGGAAGGCATTGCTTCGCTCTGGAAGGCCTCTGATGCCTTTGAAAGGAGACCCCATATGCGATGTGGCATGATTGACAAGAAATTTGTTTGAAATGACTGAGAGGCCCTCATTAGGCTGGGACTCCTCACCATCTGGGTTTGAGTTTTGATAATGGGGTCAGGCTCTCTTTTGGTCTGTGCGTTGAATAGCTGAGCATAATTTGTTAGTGATTGTGGCTAAAATGCAAACATTTTTTAGTCACATTCATAGGAATTTGAAACTAACCACAGTCTCAGGGCACAACAGTGAGAAAATGCTTTCCAGCTGCACTACTGTACTTGGCGACCCCGTTGAGAAGCATTCTCACAAAGCTGCCAGTCTCACCCGGGCCTGGACGGGTGCCATTGGAAACAGAAGTGCAACTTTATCACTTGACTTCAAGAAGCGGCTTCCCAGTGGCATATGGAGACAATATACAAGACAGAGCCCACGGAGGAAGCTCCCCTCCCATGGTGGGGAGGTGGGGAGGGGATCCCCCCACTATGCTGGAGTGGGAGATAGGTAAGGCAGAGCCCTAAGAGGCAAAAGAGGGCTGGTCCAATCCTTTCTTCTTATAGAAAAATTTCAGCTGATTTCTGCCTGAATTATAGTTTAACAGATGTAAACTTGAGGCTTCATATATACCCGTGAGAAACACATGAAGTCCAAGCAACCACCTCACAGAGAAGCACCCACAAAACAGTCACTCACCCGGACAGTAATCACCCCCAGAACATTCTCCCAAAGGCTTGCGTTGACGTGTACCCAGAAGAGCAACAAACTACTTTGTGTTGTTATTTAACAATTCCAACAATCTCTTCGATATCAGAGGTGTGCTTTGAACTTCTGGCTCTGATTTTCGTTCTTTTGTTGAGGAAAGGGTAGCAGCTTTGGGTGGGCATTATGGAAAGCACAGCACTCAGCTTGGCTCATCTGAGAATCTGAGGGCTCTGGGCCCCAGGTGGTCTCAACAGAAGCAAAGCAAAGGAGGAAAACAATTAAAACACATGTTGTTAATATTTATTTATTTATTTAAAAAGGAAGCTGCTGCGAGGGCTAGTAGGCTTTGTGTGAGAACTAATCACAGTCCTGGACAGGATGACACCTTTGTAAACTTCACCAAAGTCAGCAGAGCATTTGTTTACTCTGAAAGTTGTGCATAGATGGACTCCACCTTTTTTAGACTTCAAATGTAACTCACTGATTGCTACAGCATATAAATTCCTTCCTGATATTATATTTGTAAATATTTTAAAAAGTGTAAAATTAAAAAAAAAAAACAGCTTAGAAGCACAGAGGTCACCAATAATTTCTTTTCTTCAAGTAGAAGGAAGTTTGAGAAACACTGCTCAAGAGTACAATCAGAGGTATAGGTGTAGGAGAAACACACTAACTCAGTTGAGTTGAACTTCATTAGCATTAGGACTATAATTCTGTCGATATTTTAAAAATCAGTCGAATATATTATAAGAAAAAAATTGAGAATATTTTAATTTTCTTTGGTAGCTGGCTGGTACGGGGATCCAAACCCTTGACCTTGGTGTTATAACATTGTGCTCTAACCAAGTGAACTAACTGGACAGCATGATTGAGAATGTTTTTAAAAATATAGCTACAAGAATGTTTATCTTACTAATATATATAACAGTGAAAATTGTGAAATGTATTAAAAGCCCCAAATGAATGGACTATTAATTACATTTTGGTATGTACATGGAATGGAATACAATATATACCTCAAAAAATAGTCAGTAGACATACTATATACACATCAAAAGACCATGGAAAATGCATTTTGAATATGTGTTGAAAAAGGCTACAAAATAGTAAATACCTGGGTTTGGGATTACGGGTATTTTCTATTTTCTTCTTATTGATAATCTCTGATAATATGTTTTCTCTATTGAAGCTTTTTAGATAATCTGCATAATCTAATACCTCCATAATGATCGTGTTGCTTTTGAAATACAACAAAAGCAATACATACTATTTTAAAATTAAAAATTATCAAGTACCTTCTTATATGAATTATTTAATTTTTTATCTTATTTCAAAAGAATTTGAGTGGGCTAAAAATGTACGTAATGCCATAACTTTTTTTTTTTTTTGACTGGTAAGGGGATGGCAACCCTCGGCATGGTGTGGTCCACATGATGCTCAGCCAGTGAGCACACTGGTCATCCCTATATAGGATCCGAACCCACGGCCTCGGCACTCCCAGCACCACCCCCTCCCGAGTGAGCCATGGGGCCGACCCACTTTTTAAAAGACAAAGATGAAATTATTAGGATAAAGGAATAATGAGAGGGAATAACAATATAAAAAATATTCCGTGAAATTCTGAAATTATTAAAAGTGGGCATAAATCTTTCTCTGAACGTCCAGAAAAAACTATACAAAAATGTCAAACAAATGTTTCATTGTGAATTGTAGGTATACCAATTAGTCTGGAAATGCACATTGCTCCAGGCATTGAAGCCTAAGAAAGTTTTCTTTTGTGAACTCCTTTGGCCTAGGTACAGTGTGAAGGAGTAAGTGCAGGTTTAGAGCATCTTTCTAGTAAATTCCAGGCTGACTTTCATAGAACCTTTTTGTAGACAGGGCTACCTATTGGACAGCTCCAGAGAACACTTTTCACGTCATTGTCTGTGTGAAGGTTCCTCCTGGAATTGAACCCTGCTGCCATACTTGGTGGCCCTTGATAGGGTTCACTAATCAAACTGAGGTTGCTAAATTAAATTTAGGAAAAATAATTCTGGAGGGGCCTAACATTATTCAAATCTTCAGTGCAATGGATCAATCCAGGGTTAAAATGATGGATCATGTATCCATCAGGAAAATCTTCCTGAATATTATTTCTCATGACTGAACTTTTGGCACATGTTGGGCTGTTGGAGAGCTGGAAAGACCTGTGTATACATCACCAATCAGCACAGCTGGAGCTGAGCTTAAAGAGTGATTCCTGGGCTCAGTGTGCCCCGCTGCATGTTGAGGATCAAAAGAGTTAATATTCTGTTGATTTTGGACTCAATTCCTTTACATTTGATTCATTGCATGGAAAACAGGAAGATGATAACATATTGTGTCAGGAAACTCGAGTCTGGCAAACTTCTCTTTAACAACTTCAGGTTAAAAATTTTCAGGAGAGTTAAAATGTAGAGTCATATTCTCTGAGATGGTCAAGGAATGACATTTTTAGCTTCTAAAAGTTAAAAGACAAAGATCAAGAGCGAGGAGCTATAAAGAGTATAGGAATATACTTAGGAATCTAGGTACCAGAATCAGATGAGGTCTGAAATCTTTATACCCTCACTTGCTGTGTAACTGGCCAAATCACTTACCTCTCTAAGCCTCAGTTACCACATCTATAAAGTGGGGATAATGACCCCTGGTTCAGAAGGTTGATGTATTTACCTTGAGCACATACAAAGTGCCTACCAAATTATGAGTAATCAATGATTATCCTCTTCTTTGATTTTAGGGAAAATAAGCAGAAAAAAAAAATACACAAGGAAGGGAATAACAATGGAGAAAAAGCACACAGGTGGCCTTCAGTGACCCTGTGAAAGGAAGTCATTGAGCAAAATGGGTGATTTTCCACCTAGGGTCACTTGCCCTAGCTGGCCACGTTCCACTATTGGTTCATTTCCTTGACAATTATTGATATGTGTGTTGTGGAATGTCATGACACTTAGAAGAGTCTTAAAAGGTCGTGAACAAATGGGCTGGATGAGCTCAAATAGAGAAATGTCAGCTCTGTTCATTGTCAGTACACCTCTCTGTTGCTTTGGGCCTTTCCCTTTTCTGGACTCCACTGGGTTTCATGAAATTAAATCTACTCGGTTAAAGACCCTTTTATGGTAAGCTAGTGGTGTTTATACAATCCCATTGTAAAATGCATCTTTAGACACAAAAGTATCAAATACCCTCAAAATTATTTTTAAAATAAGATAGCTCTTAGGCCAATTTGGATTTCAGATTAGACTGAACTTCCCCAGCCTCTGAGGACAGCATGATTTCCCATGATTCCTTGGGAGTCTCGTCTGAAATAGAATTGGAGGGAAAAGCAGCATGATTGACAAGGGCAGGTGATGAGGGCTCAGGCATCCTGCTGAGGGGGCTCACTTAGGATTCCAAATTAAAGTCAGCCACAGCCCCATGCTGGCTTGCACTCCCCTGATGCAGACACTGAGTCAGTTCTGGGCTAAGTACTTATGATGTACAGATTAGCAAATACAAAGGTTGAGGGTCTCAGTGCATCCTCTGTCTTTCAAAAACAAGCAGGCATAGTTACAATAGTGAGGAAATTAACTGGAAGCTGACATGAAGCTTTAAAAAGCATTTTCTAAGCTTTGTATGTTTTTCCATGTTGTTGTTAAGTTTCCTTGCACAATATTTTGTGCTTTCTTTCAAAAAACATTTATTATCCCCTTACTCATTTTCAAAGCCTTGATTAAGTTGCTCTAGACCTAGAAAAGAAACTGACATTCATTAGGTACTGACTGTTTTTCTACATGCATAAAATTAAATCCTCACTCTAAATTTTGATGGTAAATATTGCTACATTAATTTCACATAACTGAAATCTCTTAGATGTGAACTCACCAAAGCCAACACAGCAAATGATACACCTGTAATTTAAATGAATGATTCCTATGCAGATGAATAAGGTACAGCCCCTCCCTTCAGAAAGCCCAAACGTCTAGGGGAGTAATATATTAATAGACTATCACAAACCATGATAGACCAAGATTAATGTTGTAATGAGTGCCTAGCTTACAGCATTGTACATAGTAATCATTCTATAAATGTTTATGGTATTAATAAATAGAGAATACATGTGAAAATGTAGCTGATAAATATAAAAACACCCCTTGAGGATGAACGCTGAAATAGTGCTTGTATGATGACAAATTCAAATATACATTTAACTATGGAGTAAGGTTTATAAAAGGAATGACACAGGACTTGGGTGAATTTAATCTGCTATCTTCAAAAGAATTTTTCAGCAACAATTTAGAGAGATTGGCAATTGGCTTTCAGTTTTCTGCTTGCCAACCTGATCTTATACGCCTCTTCCATGAAAAGAAATTGCATTACAAGGAATGAGGTTATCATGGTCCATGTTTTTGTAGTTCCTTCTCTTGCTTACCTATCCAAGACACAGTGGGTCTCGCATCTTGAGTATATTCTGATGTATGTGGGGTCCTAGCCAAGCCAGATCTGAGATTTTTTTCTGGTGAATGGAACTGGGTGGCACTGGTCTCCACTCCTTGTCTCACCTCCCTAAGCATATACTTGCATCCACGAATTTACTTGGAAGTCAAAGATGAGAACAAAAATAAAATAAAATATATAAAACATTATCTTCAGCAAGGATGAGAGGGGAAAGCAGCAAAACCTTGATTGTAAGAGGAAACAGCAGGTTCTTGAGAGAAAGAAGGCTCACTCAGCAACCCAGCCAGAGGGGCTGGAGAAGGGTGAGGAAACGTCTGAACAGCTGGAAGTTGGGCTTGGCACCCAGTGCCACTCAGTCAGGAGGGGACGTGCCTGCTGAGGCAGATGAGAATGTCAACAGCTGTGTGTAAAGTCACTCAGATTGTGAGCCACCTAAAAGTAACACACGAGGATGGGCCTCTTACTAGATACACAAACCTGTGGGAGCATTTTCTTATTTGGCAACAAACTACTATTCGTCAGGCTCCAGGAGACACTGGTGAGAATCTGCCCCTTAGGAGCCAAGGCCAAGGGCAGAATGGTTTCTTGGCTGGCACTGAGAGGGGCAGCATTGAAGACAGCACGATCCACTGGCCCTAGATTTCCCAGTCTAGAAGTCCATGGAATCTTGAGCCAGCAACTGAGGAAAGGGTGACCAAAGAAGCTGCACAGCAGTTCCACAGCTGTGGTGACAGTGGGGGAGACCCTCCTGGGGACATCCACCAAGTGCCGTGGGGACTTCTCAAGATTTCCTTTGTGAGCTGGGGTGTTTTCATTGTCTGAAATAATGTTTAGCTTCCTCTCTGCATCAACATGGATAATCCTCAAAAACAAAATGTTGAGTGAAAAAAGCAGATTGCAAAAGGATAAGTACAGTATGCCGCCACTTACATCTAGGTTTTAAAATACACGAAACATTGGAATATATTTTTTTGGATGCATATACATATATAGGGTGACATTTTTAAAAAACCATGGCTGGGGGAGAATACAAATTGCTCCGGGATAGTAGTTACCTCTGAGAGAGGGGAATCTGCGGGGTTTATGCTACACATCAACTCTGTACATTCCATTTCTCCCCCCAAAACATCTCTGAAGCAAATACAGCTTAATTTTAATACTTGTTATACGTAGGCAATGTCTTTTTTCTTGTTCTTTCTAATGCATTTTAGTTATATTGTAGTTAAATATTTTTAAAATAGGAAAAAATCCAGGTGTTATTTGTATACGTGGGCTGATGAAGCCTGGGGTCTTTGGGCTAAGCGCGTAGCTTTGTTATCTTTAAGGAAGAGGGTTAAATTTATCCCAAGGATCTACTTTCTTGAGGATTAGATACATGCAAAGCTTCAGCTTTAAAGTTCATCTGGATTGAGTTCTCCGTACACATAAAGTTATCTTTAATTGTTGTGAGGGTAGAAAAGTGTTTTTGTTTTTGTTTTTTTTCCCATTATCCATGCTTAGCTCAAAAGCAACTGAGGATGGTATGCTCAACTTCTTAAAACTCTACCTTTGGGATAAGACTGAGCATGAAAGTGTTCAGACTCCAAAAATGGTAATGCAATGGTAATGCAAAGTTCTGATGAGTGAGAAAGTGGCTTATGCAGGAACTCTGCGTGTAATTTTAAATGTAGTCTGCTCAACCGTGAATGCTATTACCTATCCTTCCGTTTCTGAGTAAGCTATTTGTCTGTACTCATGCACGCCTTCTCTTTGACATAAGTTTTTTTTGTTTTGTTTTCTTTTGTTTAAAATAAGTGGAACAAAAAATGAAATGCTAAATATATGATTCTCTAACTTCAAAGAAAATCCAGAAGTTTTAAATTTTCTGTTTTTAGTATTCTTCTTCCCTTCCTTTCCATCAAACATGTTAGGGGACAAAAAGCAAGTAGACTAGCAGTATTTTATTAAGTAATGAGGCACAAAACTGAGATGGAGAAGAGCAGGTAACATTTCTTCCTATTATGATTCCAACAAATAGAACTGGAAATCAAATGGAAAGGGACTGCAGAGATTTTGGGGGGAAGGTATAATTTACTTTTGTGGGTGTGTGCATGCGTGCATGTGTGTGTATTATTGTGGGGGTCGGGAGGACTGGTAGGAAGTTCTTGGATCAAGTATTTGGTCTGTGCTAACAGGAGTAAGGTAGGTGTTCCAGTGGTCTTGAGGAAAGACAACAATTGACTCAGACCCCACCTGTCCCTCGCTTTAAGCACTTTTTCTACGTCCCTCATCCTGCACAGAACCCGGTTCTCACTATCCCTTCACCTTCCAAAATGATGACCGCTCTGGGAACTTCTGTCATCTCTGTATTGCACACACATATACACATGCACACCAAGAGTCCTTGCATCCTACCTGCTGTTGCTAATAATTTCATGAGTAGTATTCTTTTCTCCAAGAAAATTTAAACTTTCTTATGGAACTTACAAGGTTTTTATTTTGTTTGTTTGGGTTTTTTTTAGTTCACACAGCAGTGCAGTAAAGGAAACAGAAAGATAAATCCTATGCACACCTGGAAAGAGACAGTATCTCAATTAGAGGAAGTAGCAGCACCGAGGGTGGAATGTTCTGTCCAGTGACACACAGTGGGAGCACTGGAGCGAGCCCAGCCCCTGAAATGTTTGGGGACTGGGCCCCAGTCCTGGTTGCAAGCCTGCTGGGTGAAGAGTCTAAAGGTCTGCCTTCCCAAGACATGTCTCTCTATAAGATAGCTTGATATGGTGGGAAATCATAAAATTTGGAGTTAGACAATTCTGATTGCCATTAATTAGGGGAGTTGCTTAACCTTACTGAGCCTCCGTTTACTTATCTCTAAAACGGAAATGATAGTACCTCCATATAAAGTTCTAGTGAGGATAAATGTAATTTGAATAGTTGTATGTACATTGCCTAGCACATACCAGATCTCAAAACACTTTAGTTCCTTTCTTCTCTTTGCCAGGCCCTTCTATTTGGCAATTGATATTAGCTTCATATACTCTAGGCTTCAGGGCTTACAACTTTTTCCAAACCAAACCAAACGACAAAACATGTCAACTATAAAACTGTCTTGAGCTTCAATTATGTCATTCTCCACACATTAAATCACCTCATTTGGGTGTCAATGACAACTCAACTCGAACCCCAAATTTTCATGCCATTTGGACCTTATGATCTGAGCTTCTGGCTGTCCTCTTGCGGCATCATCAAATTAGTACATATCCTGAAGGCCACTCATTTCTAGATCCCTTCCCTTTTTCCTTTGTCCAGTGTGGGGATGTCCAGTGGCTAAGCCTGCCCTATGATCTTCTTCCTAATGTTAGAATTCAGCTTCCATAACTCTTAGTCTATTGCTTCTTCTATGCTGCCTGTGCACTCTAGGCACCCAATAAGTAGATGCTAACTGATCTGCTGAGATATAGAAAGATGGGCTGGATCAAAGCAAATGACTCTGTGACTGATGAGTAGTGGGTGGGAGTACTAGAGAGGAGGATGAGGGTATTGGTACATGGAGCCAGTAAGAAAGGGCAGAACTGGGAGAATAGACTCTGTTCTATTGAAAGTCTAGAGGTAGTAAGAAATATAGCATGTTAAGAAAGGTAATATTCAGTAGTGGTTTCTTTCTTTTTTTTTTTTTAATTTTAATTTTAATTTTTTTTATAAATCTTTTTTTTTTTTAATTTTATTTTGTCGATATACATTGTGGCTGATTATTGCTCCCCATCACCAAAACCTCCCTCCCTTCTCCCTCCCCCCCTCACCCCCAACAATGTCCTTTCTGTTTGCTTGTCGTATCAACTTCAAATAATTGTGGTTGTTATATCTTCTTCCCCCCCCAGTGTGTGTGTGTGTGTGTGTGTGTGTGTGTGTGTGTGTGTGAATTTATATTAATTTTTAGCTCCCACCAATAAGTGAGAACAAGTGGTATTTCTCTTTCTGTGCCTGACTTGTTTCACTTAATATAATTCTCTCAAGGTCCATCCATGTTGTTGCAAATGGCAGTATTTCATTAGTTTTTATAGCTGAGTAGTATTCCATTGTGTAGATGTACCACATTTTCCGTATCCACTCATCTGATGATGGGCATTTGGGCTGGTTCCAACTCTTGGCTATTGTAAAGAGTGCTGCGATAAATATTGGGGAACAGGTATACCTTCGACTTGATGATTTCCATTCCTCTGGGTATATTCCCAACAGTGGGATAGCTGGGTCGTATGGTAGATCTATCTGCAATTGTTTGAGGAACCTCCATACCATTTTCCATAGAGGTTGCACCATTTTGCAGTCCCACCAACAATGTATGAGAGTTCCTTTTTCTCCGCAGCCTCGCCAGCATTTATCGTTCATAGTCTTTTGGATTTTAGCCATCCTAACTGGGGTTAGATGGTATCTCAATGTGGTTTTGATTTGCATTTCCCGGATGCTGAGTGATGTTGAGCATTTTTTCATATGTCTGTTGGCCATTTGTATATCTTCCTTAGAGAAATGCCTACTTAGCTCTTTTTCCCATTTTTTAATTGGGTTGCTTGTTTTCTTCTTGTAAAGTTGTTTGAGTTCCTTATATATTCTGGATATTAATCCTTTGTCAGATATATATTTTGCAAATATTTTCTCCCACTCTGTTGGTTGTCTTTTAACTCTGTTAATTGTTTCTTTTGCTGTGCAGAAGCTTTTTAGTTTGATATAATCCCATTTGTTTATTTTTCCTTTGGTTGCCCATGCTTTTGGGGTCATATTCATGAAGTCTGTGCCCAGTCCTATTTCCTGAAGTGTTTCTCCTATGTTTTCTTTAAGAAGTTTTATTGTTTCAGGGTGTATATTTAAATCCTTAATCCATTTTGAGTTGATTTTAGTATACGGCGAGAGGTATGGATCTAGTTTCATTCTCCTGCATATGGATATCCAGTTGTCCCAGCACCATTTGCTGAAGAGGCAGTCCCTTCGCCAGTGAATAGGCTTGGTGCCTTTGTCAAAGATCAGATGGCAGTAAGTGTGTGGGTTGATTTCTGGATTCTCTATTCTATTCCATGGGTCAGTGTGTCTGTTTTTATGCCAGTACCATACTGTTTTGGTTATTATAGCTTTGTAGTATAGCTTAAAGTCAGGTAGTGTTATGCCTCCAGCTTTATTTTTTTTTGCTCAGCATTGCTTTGGCCATGCAATTTCTGGACACACACAAGCTCCCAAAACTGAACCATGAAGACGTAGAAAATTTGAACAGACCAATAACAATAAAGGAGATTGAAGCTGTTATCAGAAGGCTCCCAACAAAGAGAAGCCCAGGACCAGATGGATTCACAGCAGAATTTTACCAAACATTCAAAGAGGAATTGACACCGATTCTTTACAAACTATTCCAAAAGATTGAAACGGACGCAAATCTCCCAAACTCATTCTATGAAGCAAACATCATCCTGATACCAAAACCAGGTAAAGATATAACCAAAAAAGAAAACTACAGGCCAATATCCTTGATGAATATAGACGCAAAAATCCTCACTAAAATACTAGCAAACAGAATACAGCAACACATACGTAAAATTATTCACCACGATCAAGTGGGATTCATCCCAGGGATGCAAGGTTGGTTCAACATACACAAATCAATAAATGTGATACACCATATTAATAAACTCAAACACAAGGACCATATGATCATATCTATAGATGCTGAAAAAGCATTTGATAAAGTTCAGCACTCATTCATGACAAAGACCCTCTATAAGTTAGGTATAGAGGGAAAGTATCTCAACATAATTAAAGCCATATATGCCAAACCCACAGCCAATATCATCCTGAATGGGGAAAAGCTGAAAGCTTTTCCTTTAAGAACAGGAACTAGACAAGGATGCCCACTCTCACCACTCCTATTCAACATAGTGTTGGAAGTACTAGCCAGAGCAATCAGAGAAGAGAACGAAATAAAGGGCATCCAGATTGGAAAAGAGGAAGTCAAACTGTCCCTGTTTGCAGATGACATGATCCTATATATCGAACAGCCTAAAACCTCTACAAAAAAACTGTTGGAATTGATAAATGACTTCAGCACAGTAGCAGGATACAAAATCAACACACAAAAATCAGTAGCATTTCTTTTCTCCAATAGTGAACATGCAGAAAGAGAAATCAAGAAAGCCTGCCCATTTACAATAGCCACCAAAAAAATAAAATACTTAGGAATTGAGTTAACCAAGGAGGTGAAAAATCTCTATAATGAGAACTACAAACCACTGCTGAGAGAAATTAGAGAGGATACAAGAAGATGGAAAGATATCCCATGCTCTTGGATTGGAAGAATCAACATAGTGAAAATGTCCATACTACCCAAAGTGATATACAAATTCAATGCAATCCCCATCAAAATTCCAAAGACATTTTTCTCAGAAATGGAAAAAACTATTCAGACATTTATATGGAGCAATAAAAGTGGTTTCTTTCTAAACAAGGAGTGTTCAGACCATTTGACTCCAGTGGATCCATTTACAAAGCTGGCTTACTACCAGCATTACATTTATCCATTCCTTCATTAGTCATTTGACAAATACTGATTGAGCACCAAATCAGACCCAACTTAAGCACCTCCTCCAATTTCCTTGGCCTCACCTGTCCACCAGGCCCTTGGCCACTTGCTCATGGAGAGCTCTGGCTGCAGTGATGTCCCGCGCTACCGTCTCGCCAGCAAGAACGACGCGGCACACAAAGGATCCTTCTGCAGATCAGCTTTAATGCATCTTGAGAGGGAGAGCATAAGCTTGCCAAAAATGGAGACCCCGAGCGAGGGAACCCGCGCCCTTTATATAGAGACTGCTCCTCGCCTAGGACGTGCTCCTACCTTACTGGTGGCTGCCTAATCGGCCCAGGCGTGTTACCCAGCAGCCCTGCCCTCCACCGGAAATCAGCGCCATCTTGTAATGGCGATTTCGGGCAGCTCCTCACACAGTGACTCTTTTCAGGAGAATACCCTCTTTCTCAGTCACCACTGGTGAGTGCTCAGCTCTGGCACTATCTTCATACCCTTTGCAGTAAGAGCCACATAGATCTGGAACCCAGGCTTGACCCAGATAGACCCATGAGATTCTCCTTCCACTTACCCCTTTTCAATTTAAATGAAGCCTTACAACACAGGGCTTGCAATCTGGCTTCCCTATGGCTGTCCTGAAGTGCTGGGGGTGGGGGAAGGTAATTGCCTACTGGAGAACTTTGATCGGTGAGAGAAAACAGGATATAAATTTCTTTCCTTTCCTTCCTCCAACCCACCATTCCAAGGCACAGTGATTCCGTTTAGCTCATCTGAACACACCTTGCACGGCTGAGCAATGACTGTGTCTCTTGTGAAGCTGCAGCCAGCTTGGTCATCAGGGGCCCTAACTATGATCTCATGTTTGTGTTTCCTCCTTCCTTATATCACTTTCTCTTTCTCTCAGTCTTGCTGTCCCAGTACTGGACCTCCCGATAACAAATCAGCACTTGAGATTTTCCTTGGACATACCTCTATGGAACCCTGGACAGCCAAGACAAGCAGCTAATGTGAACCAGACACCATGCTAAGTGTGGACGTCAAAGGGTGAAGAAGACAGATATGGCCCCACTTCATGCAGTTTTCAATACAGAGGGACAGACAGGCAAAGCACTATTAAACAACAATAAAGAGAAAAAAGAACAACTTATGATAAGTGCTGTTAAGGAAAGAAACTGACTTCTGAGAGGAAATCATGGTGGGGTGGTAGGAGAAAAAAAGAGGTAATCAATTTAAATCAGGAGAATTGGGAAGGTCTCTTTGAGGAGGTTATGTTTCAGTTGAGACATGAAGCTGGGGAAGGAGTCAGCCATGATAAGAGCAGAGGGAAGAGAATTCTTATCTGCCAGAGAGGACAGCACAGGGCAGAGCCTGAAGGCAAGAATGGGCTTTGGTGTTCAGTATAGGCTCGGAAGATAAATTTGGAATGTCATGATCAAGGCAAAGAGTACACGACTTGAGGCTGGGGAGGATGCAAGGGTCAGATCCTGCAGACTTTGAAGGCCCTTGAACAAGGCTGGAATTTATTCTAAGTGTCAGTGAAAACCATTAAAATACTTTAAGCAGAGATGTTACAATAGAATCTGGTAGAATCCTAATTCCAATTCAGGATGCTACTTAATTTATTTGAATAATACCTTTTACTTGTAACCTTAATAATAAAAGAACAAAAGGATTATGGAAATTATCACATGAAAGTAAATTTTATAACATTTTATGAGTTAACACAAGCATAAATGTAATATGTGTTTCTTAAAGAGGAGTGTTGGTTTTAAGCACATATATAAACATGCTTATAAACAACATATATATATATATGTGTGCTTATAACCAACACTCTCTCCTCCCTAAGAAATTATGATCTATTACAGTTATTATAGTACCAATTTTCTTTTTTGTCCAGCTGGTCCAGCAGTGTTTGCTGATCTGATTCTTTTTCTAGTTTGCTCTACGTTCAATAGTGTGGGTTTGATTATTTCCTTGTATTAATTTCAGAAAGCTCACAGTATTTGTGGCTGCAATTTCTTAAAGTACAGAACATCTTCTGCCTCAATTAGAGTTTCTTCATTAACTGTAGTTCTATTGCTATGGCTGTCATTAGTGCAATCTGCTAATTCACAAATTCACGGAAGTACGGAAATACATTTTGCTAATGTGCACTGCAAAATGCCCTCTACAAAATGCCTCCTATATAATGTCATTTACAAAATGCCTGCTGCAGCTGCCAGGGGAGGGTTTTTATAGACCAACCTGGATTAGGGTGAAGGCAATATATCTTCAAGGCAGAGAAAGTTCTCCTCTGTAACCCTATAAAGGCTTTTCTCAATGGTTGCTACCTGTCTTTGACTATGAAATGTTCCCAAATTCCCTCTCTGGAGTTAGATTTTTAGCCAACTCATGCCTATTTAAGTGTGTAATATTAACAAAGAGTTGGCAGGATCTTTTAGAATAGTTTTACAAAGCAACAACTCTTGTGAAAATTTAAGCCAAATATTGATATTACCCTAGCCCAAATCATACCCAAGCAGGATTGGCAGTAACCACACGATTTATTTGAGGGACAACAGAATTGTTGAATTACCAAATGTATTATTTGCTAGCCAGAAATTGTACCATGGAGGTTCATTACTTTTTCTTGGTTGAAAAGCTTTGTCAATTCAGGAGATGTTAGCAAAAGTGTAGCGTGGATGGGTTCACAGCATGGATTTTCAGAAGACAATTGCCTGAGATGGAATGGAGCATAGAGCAGATTGTGACAGAAGAGGATGGACATTGTCAGGAAGGGCAGGGCTACCAGGGAGGCCTCTAAACAGAGAATCCAAGAAAACGCTGTGTGCCCAGGGGAGGTAGTTATGTTGGTGCTGAAAGCAAAAATGGTTGTGCGCCAAATTCTAACTTCAGACTTTTGCCTCAGGCAGCACTGTTAGCACTTCAAGTCCCATTAAAGGACCCTTGCTTTCAAGCAGATGGTGGCTTCCCTGATAACAAAGAAAACAACCTTAGTGAGAGAAAAGATGGCCAGACCAAGCTTCAAAGAGGCAAAACACCCGAGGGAAAAGTCATTAATGTTTCTTGGGAAATGAATCACTGAAAAAAAAAAAAAAGTCTTTAAATGGAAATGATACAATGGAAATAATTTATTTAAGAGAGTCGGTATTATCAAGTTGGTTTGTGATAGCCCTGGTTCTTTTCAGACTTTCTGCCTTTGAGCAGATTGATGAGGAAATCAAGTTAAAATGTATCTAATTTGAAATAAAATATAAGTGTTACAGGCTAGAACATATTTTTATATTGGGTGTATTCTGTGTCCAGCTGGGATAATTTAAGTGGAGTTTTGAGATGGTCTCTATGAAGAGAGGGTATTTAAGTTGAGCCATAAAACTTTCAGTAATCAAAATGATATCCTGCCTCTATTAAGAAACTTTTATTTCATCAGAAAGAAAATACTATGGCTTAGCTAATTTCCAAAGTAAGCTAATGTTTATATTGCGTATTTAAGAAAACCTAAATTCTATAGAAATTAAATCAATGGCCAGAAAGAAAATTATTTGTTGCTTGTACGTAGCACACGCACATGCACACATTGAATTTTGTGCCCATGCTTACATCAATATGTATGGACCTTATTAAAGTATGAACTTGTAATATATATGTATGTATATACATAAAATCGATTGGTGCCTACTAAGTCTACTTATTTCAGGTGCTCTCTTATCAAATAGCTCTATGCACCAAGCTCCACCTACAAACCTGGCCATGGTTAAGTCAGCCTGAGTTTCAGCATTTTTTGTCATTAGTGCCACATGTTGGCTGTTTTGACTTCTTCTTCTTTTTTTAAATTTTTTTTTGACCTTGCTTTTTGCCTTCACCTTGCTTTCATACAGGAAAGTCCTCAACTCTGATCTCATCTGCATCTGGCTTCCATTTCATCTGTGGTTTCTGGGCACTACCTAACCCTTTATGTTGTTTGTCAAACATGTCTACACCTTCCTGATCCTGGCTTCTCACACTGTCTCCAAAATCTGGTTTTAAGAATTATCCTGAGGTGAGCACATGGAACTTCTTACCTTCAGGCTGGTTTAACAGGGATCTGAAATTTAGTCAACTGTATGGCCTTGGCACACTAGCTTTATTTCTTGGTTCCTTTACTTCTGAAATCCAATTTTAAAGTTTCTGTCACATATCATATAATGATGACCTGATCAGATTTGCTATGTAATTGTCATGCATGCAAGATAAATAAAGGATAGTGCCTAATCCCCAGGGGCCTAACTCCAAATATGGTGGGTGAGAGAGACATATAAATAAATAATTTCAATGCAATACAATAAATACTGGTATAGTAGTTGACAAGAAGTGAGAGAGGAAGCAAAAAGAAAAGGGAATAATCCACTCAACTTATAGATAAGGGATGGTACATTGCAATTTGCCTAGGAAAATCCTAGTTTTTGACCTTGCCCAGTAATCCATTAGAGTTTAGCATTAGTTTCATTCTCTCTCACCTCACAAAGTGTCCAAGTTTAGACAAAAATATTACATGGTGATCCTACTTGTATTAGTCAGGATTCTCCAGAGAGACAGACCAATAGGATATATATTAGAATATACAGCTATAGATATATGAGAAGGGACTTATTAGGGGAATTGGCGTACATGGTTATGGAGGCTGAGTAGTCCCACAATAGGCTGTCTTCAAGTTGGAGAAC
Organism: Cynocephalus volans; assembly: GCF_027409185.1. Taxonomy (NCBI): domain Eukaryota; kingdom Metazoa; phylum Chordata; class Mammalia; order Dermoptera; family Cynocephalidae; genus Cynocephalus; species Cynocephalus volans. The sequence goes on along the minus strand of NC_084475.1, from coordinate 55,822,486 downwards.
CAGGAAAGTCAGTAGCATGACCCAGTTCAAGTCTGAAGACCTAAGAATCATGGGAGCAGATGGTATAACTCTCAGTCTGAAGTCAAAGTCCTGAGAAACTGGGGGGGCTTCTGGTGCAAATCCTGAAGTCTGAAGGCCAGAGAACCTGGAGCTCTGATGTCCAAGTACTGGAGAAGATGGTGTCTCAGCTCCAGAAGAAAGAGATCAAATTTGCCATTCCTCTGTCTTTTTATTCTGTCCAAACTCTCAGGTATCTGGATGGTGCCCACCCACGCTGGGTGAGGGCAAATCTTCCTTACTCAGTCCACTGATCCAAATACTAATATCTTACAGAAACACCCTCACAGACATACCCGAAATAATGCCTTACCAGCTATCTGGTTATCTCCTAATCAAGTCAAGTTAACACCTAAAATTTACCATCACATTACTTATAGTGGGAAGGTCAAACAAGCTTTATAAGAAGATGTTAAAAATTGAGATAAAAATTATAAGAAATTTGTTAATGTGATGAGACAGAAATAAAATTATTGGCAATGGAAATAGGCCCAGTGGCCTGAGCAATATGTGAATCTGGAGAATGATACATAGTTCACATGACTACGCCACGTGGGAGAGGGATGAGATGCTCTGGGTTGGAGAAGGAAACAGGAGCCAACAATTCTGAGTCTTTTCTGTCATGCCAAGGACCTTTGTTTTCTCTTGCAGACAATAGAGTCACATGAAAGTTTCTAACTAAAAGAATGAAATGATTAAATTAATATATAGTATTTCTATGTGATGTAAATATAAATAATGTGCAAAATAAATGAGTAAGGAATAAAATATTAGACAGACGGAGAAATTGGGAAACCATTGTAATAATCCAAACAAGAAGTGCGGAGGGCTTCAGCTAATGCAGCTCCATGAGGATAGAGAACAGAGAATGGATTTAAAGGATATTTCCTGAGATGATAGATATTAAAGGTTTATTTGATTTGGAGGATAAGAGAGAAGGAGCTAAGATCATACTCAAGTGGGCAGTTGGAGATATGTTAAGAGCTTGGAAAAGAAGTATGGGTGGCAAGTATAGATATGGAAGTGAGAGTAAAATGAAAGGTCTGAAATGCAAGGAGAAAAAGGCCAAAGCCAGAACCTGTTCTTCTAACTTTATTAGGATGGTATGAGAACATGGGATAACAAATGCAAAAGGCATTAGGAAAAAAGTATGTAAGAGACTCATCACAAATTAGTTTTGACTAAATAATTATGATGAATGTTGGCACTGGAACTTTAATTGCCAGCATAATTTTTGTTATTTATTGTATATCTTATTCTTTTTGAGTGTGGTATCACTGAACTACTGTTACATGGTAGGGATTTTTTATAGAGAGAACAAAGTATTCTTTCCCAAAGATCTATTTGGTAATGATTAATATGTACAATTAAAGCTATTGGTAATGGTCCCAGTCATATTATGAGTCAGCAGTAAGTTATATTTATGATAGAATATATAATTTTTGCACTCCTTATGTTTGGGCAAAAGTAGAACTCCCTATTTAAAGAATGTCCTGTAGTTGCTGCAACCAAGTAAAATAGTTTAAGTTCATCTCTCAATTGATGAGTTTAGATCTCTAGAAATAGTTTCAAATAGCATTAAACCTCCCACGAACTTCAGATGCAACTTTTAGAGGGGCATTTCTAAATTTAGCCCATTTTTAAGTAAGGCTGAAAATGGCCAAAAAAGAGAAATGATTAATATTTATTTATTGTATTCATTTTCCGTATTATAATTGTGTACTTTTATGTTTCTTCCACTGATCTATAAGTAAATTCTAAACAGATAGGTCTATGTAATGAAAGGTGTTTGAATTATGATACATACATATTTTCACCTAAGTATAAATTCGTACTTAAGACAGGCTTTTCTAAACATGTTGGCATTAATTACAGTATTTTCAAGTAGTCATATGCAAAGAAGGGAAATGTTTTGTAGTTTCTGAAGTACTATCTGAAGATTCAAGATATTTTTTAAGTTATCAAGGCAAAATTATCTTACACATCAAAAATTTGTACCTTAGTAAAGTTTCACTCTTTTGGACTATGCAGATTAGGATTATGTGCTAATTCAGACTATATTTATAGATAAATGTATGTGTAATGTAATAAAACTTAAAAAACATTTGATTTACTTTTTTTAATTTTCAAGGATGTATTCATCAAGAAGATGAAATTAAGAGCAGTAAAATTAATAGTTTTACTTTTTTAAAAATCAAAGGATTAAGTAATAACAAAATGTTCAAAATACATCAGCTTCTGTCCTTAGGAATTATTTTTAAGAACATCTCTATTTATCATATATTATCTTATGTGAAATTAATGTGATTTATAATATTTTGTAAGTGGTTTGCATGTGTTTAGTTGTATCTCTTTATATCTTAGAGTGTAATATAAACACACCAAGCAAAAATAGTTTCAAAAAGCAGTCTAAAATTTAGTAATTTAACTAAGTAATATCAGTTCCCTCCTTCCTATTCTATTTTCCATAATTTATGAAATATCCCATATCATATAATCTTTGACCGATGGCTTTTGTTTATCTCAGGTGGATGCTGCAGTGTGCCACCCAGATCCCCCCAGAACTGACATACTCATTACCCCAGTTTCTGGGAATGATGGCTGCTAGGCTGACAGCTAAGTCCCTCTGAGAATTGGTTTTGGCTGAAAAAAGCTACCTCATCCAAGTTTACCACCCTCTTTTCAGGGAGCAGCTCATATATAAAGACTGATCATGGAATGGTACAAAAGCTCAGTCCCCTTGCCTCAATTTGGGACATCTCTGAAAGCCCATCCCAGCTTCAAGGCTCTCTGTGGGATTGACTGGTGACTCTGTTGAAGCTGCACCGCATTTCCAGTCCTGCTTCCTTTGCTCTCCTATGTGCGTTGCTCACAAAAGTATTCCCCAGTAGATCACCTCACTGAAAATCTCAGCATCTCAGAATCTGTTTCCTTGGGAAACTGACATCTAGTGCCCGTAATAGTCAGGTTCTGAATGGAGTTTTGGAACAGAATCCCATCACTGGTGGTAGGTGGATGGTATGGACTGAACTGTGTCCCCCTGCCCCACCAAATTCATGTGTTGAAGCTCTAACTCTCTCTCAAATCAATCTTTTTTATTTAATTGTATTTGTAGATAGGGCTTTTAGGAGTTAATTAAGGTTAAAAGAGATCATGAATATGGGATTCTAATTCAATAGGTTTGGTGGCCATACATGAGGAGGAAGAGAAAGTTTCTCCCCCCGCCCCCCACCATGTGAAGACACGACGAGAAGGTGGCCATCTGCAAGCCAGGATTAGAGCCCTCACCAGAACTCAACCATGCTGGCACCCTGATCTTAGACTTCCAGCTTCTAAAATTGTGAGGGAATAAATTTCTGTTGTTTAAGCCACCCATTCTATGGTATTTCGTTATGGCAGCCCAAGCAGAGAAATACAGCGGGTTATTGATAATCCTGGTAATTGCAGTAGTGGTGCAATTGTTAAAACTTTTGTCCAGAGTGAATTCAAGTGGAGTATGGTGAAAGGGAATGTACTGGCAATATCTCAAGTGTTTGAATGCTTCTGGGAAAATAGAAATTATGAGGACTGTAGAATCACACAACTCTTTCTAAGGGCCATTGATGCCCTTATAGGAGAAAACAAAATTTAAGGGTAATTAACCACCAATTTAAGGTAAAGTATGAAAAGCCAGAGGGCCTCCTTGACAGCATGTAAAAAGACACTCATATAGCTAGAAACAGAAAATGTTGAGGATCAGGTGTAGAATTTTATTACAGGATAGCAGAGATCCAGAGATGATTAAATTCTCAACCCTAACAAGTCTGCTACGCCAAGGTCAGGGTCCTGATTAACAAAGAGTGGGTTCCTGAAATTTGAAAGGGGAATCTGGGCCAGTGAACTGGAAAATCATGAATTCTAGATCACCTCAATCTTCTTCAAAGTGGCCTATTTCCCAGTAACAGCTGTCTTTCTCTCCTTGTTTGAAAATGATGCAAAGGTCTCAGACTTGCAAGACAATACACACTTCTCTCAGGATCTAGCCCCACATTTCCACTGGTTCCAAAAGAATAACTATTTTTACATCACAACATAATCCAACCACAAAAGTGCTGAGCCTGATGGAGGAAAGAGACCACAGGGCCAAATAACTGCAGGATCAAATCAAAATGTAGTTATCTCAGTAACTAAATCCTTAGGATGCTGGGATTGAGGGGTAGGGACATAATGTTGGACAATGGAGAGTTTTTCAATACAAGGGCAATTTTCTATGACACAGTTTTTAACACCCTGGCGATGATCCTGCTGTAGTAGGCTTAGAGAAAGCAAAGGCTCATGTTAAATGGGGTAGAGGTACCAGAACTTCCTTGAGATGGTAGAGGAAGTGGTCAAGAGGCTGGCAAGTGGATGTGCTGAGTGAATACACAGCATCAGGCTAGCAAACACTCCACCTGACTCTGCTCCATGGGAAGGCCCAGGGTGGATACCACTTACTAAAAAATGAGGAATGCTCATGTCATTGGAAGCTCTGATGGCCAAGGGTGACTGTAGGAGGTGTGTTACAGAGCTGGCCTCCCCGATAGCAGTGCAGATGATAGAATCCTTGAATGATGGAGGCCAAGTGTTTGTGCAAGGTAGGAGCAGTAGTGATGACGACGTGGTCAGTGTGGCAGCATAGGGTGCCTGGGCTGCATACAACTGTGGAGATGTTTAATAGAACCCAGGAGAGAGATAGATGGGCCACCACCAAGGATACCGCTCAGCCTAAACAATCAAAAAATTATTAGGAGGCCGCAAGAAAATGACCAAGTGGAAAGTCATAATCCCTTGCCTAGTTTCTTCAATTGAATTGGTTTTCAGACTCAGAACCCACATATTGAAGGAGATGCCAGGTCACCGGATAAAGGGCCGTACAACTCCACAACAAGTGTATGAAGATTCTCAAGTTTTCACCAAAAAACTGTTTCAGCCATATGCTTGAGTAACCATACACTAGGAAAAAGAAAATACCCAGACATTTCCAGTACTAACCACAGAGCCTGTTTTGACATTGATATCTGGAGACACGAAGTGTCATCTTGGCCCTCACTGGGAGTGAGCATTTGGAAGCCAACTTGTAAATGAAGTCCTGACCCAGGTCTGACTCACAGTGATCCAGTGAATCCATGGACCTGCCCATTGATCTTTTCCTTCACACCAAATGTATAATTGAAATGGACATACTTGGTATTCGGGAGACTCCCCACATTAATTTCTTAACCTGAGGGGCTAGAACCATCACAGTGGGAAAGGCCATGAGGAAGTTTCTTTCTTTCTTTTTTTTTTTTTTTTTGGTCGTTTTTTTGTGACCGGCACTCAGCCAGTGAGTGCACCGGTCAGTCAGTCCTATATAGGATCCGAACCCGCGGCGGGAGCGTCACCGCGCTGCCAGCGCAGCACTCTACCAAGTGCGCCACGGGCTCGGCCCCATGAGGAAGTTTCTGACAGTGCCCCTCCACTTCAGCCAATATAGGAAATAAAAAATAATATTGTATCCTGGTGGAATGGCAGAGATTAGTGCTACCCTTAAGGGCCTACAGTATGCAAAATTGGTGGTTCCCATCATGTTCCCATTTAATTCATCAGTCTTGCCCCTGCAAAATTCAAATGTTTCCTGGAGAATAATGGTGAACTACTGAACACTCAACCAAGTAGTAGCTCCGGTTGTAGCTGCTTTGTCAGATGTGATATCTTCACAAAGTGCTATTATGTGCACTTGTGTGCAGCCCTTGAGCTGGTGAATGCATTCATTTTCAACCCTATTAGGAAGGAGGATCAGAAGCAATTTGCCTTCACTTGGAACAGACAGTAGTATGCATATACAGTCTCGCCCCAGAGCTGTGTTAACTCTCCCACCCTGTCATAATATAGCCCAAAGGGACATGTACTGTCTGGACATTCTGCAGAATATCACATTGGCCTACTATATCAAAGACATAATGCCAATCTAATCAGATGAGCAAGAAGCTGCGAGTATGTTAGACATTTTGGTAAGCCACATGCACTCTGGGGTTTGGGAGACAGAGCCTATAAAGATTCAGGGGCCAGCCATATCAGCGGGATCTGTAGGAGCACACCCCTGAGGTAAAGGATAAATTATTGCGTCTTGTATCTCTCATCCCAAAGAAGGAAACAGTGCCTGGTGGGCGTCTTTGCACTTCGGAAGCAGTGTATTCCTGTATCCTACATTGGGAAAACTGCTCCAACCCATTTATCAAGTGACGTGGAAGGCTGCCAGCTTTGAGTAGGACCGTAGTGGGAAAGCTCTGTAGCAGTTCCAGGTTGAAGATCTAGAAGTCCTGAACCTCGGAGAGGGAATGTTTCCACCAGAGGACACAGCAAGAGTACTTTTAGACTTTGAGTTAAGACTACTACCTGGTTACTTTGCACTCCTTGGATGCGGGCTTCCTCTAGATGGAGTGTGTCCTAAGGTGAGGTAGATCTCTTCAACTGAGGGAGGAACTCAGCTGTGAGCTTTCAGCAGCCTTCACTCCTGGCATCTGAGGGCATGAGGAGGGGATTAGGTGACAACCACTGTATCCACTACCGTCCAGGTTTTGCACCGCTTGGATGCATATAAATTGTATGGATACTTTACCCCATTTGGGAACCCCTCAGGATTCTGGTTGGTTTCTTTTTCTGAGAAAAAGGAAAGGAAATTAGTGACACACTACAGTTCTCACCACTGCAGCTAGTCTTAGGGCTGCAGCTGATGGACATCATTTCTCTTCTGTGTGAGCACACTTCCGCTCAGCCTCTGCTCTGCCTCAACTCCTGACAGGTGTCGTTGCTGAGAGCAAACCCCGGTGTGCGTGCAAGTCCCCATCACAGTGCCTCGCTCACTGGGAACGTGCTCATCAGCATCTCGGTTTCCTTTTTCCTCAGAAGGACGTTAAAGAATTTGTGATATCGTGCCTAGAGGTAACTGTATAGGCAGTCCATTGACCTAAAAATTGTAATACGATCATGCTCATTGTTCCTAACATCCATTTTCAGCTTTTAAGACAGATCTCTTTGTCTAAAATTTACCTGGAAAATTGGTAAAGAGAATTCTACCTAAGAATTTTAATTTTGAGGGGGACATTGATGCAAAAAAAAAAGTGGTCACTGTATTACTTTGCTAGAACGGCCAAACACCACCGCAAATGAAATGTCATAAACATCAGAAATTTATTCTTTCACAGATCTAGAGGTTAGAGTCTGAGATGAAGGTGTTGACAGTGTTGGCTCTTCTGAGGGCTGAGGGGGAGAATCTGTTCCAGGCCTCTCCCCAGCTGCTGGTGCTTTGCTGGCAACTTTTGCTGTTCTTGGCTTCGTGTGCTTCACTCCAATCTCTGTCTTCATCTTCACCTGGTGATCTCCCGGCGTGAGTGTCTCTGGTCCAAATTTCCCCTTTTTATAAGAACACCAATCATATTGGATTAGGGGCCCACTCTACTATGACTTCATCATAATTTAACTAATTGTATATGTAACAACCCTCTTTCCAAATAAAATCACATTCTGAGGCACTGGGGATTAGGACACAATTCAACCCATAGTACCCAACTTTGAGAGAAGGGTTGTATTTCTCAGGGAAGTTAAGTGGTAGAAAATACAAATTGAAGAAGTAATAAGCCTGGGATTCTTTTAAAATGAAAAATGACTCGCTGTTCCCTTGCTGTTTGGGGGATTTGTCCCTGTGGCTGCAGGTCAGATGGAGCAGCAGAAATCCCTGGACTCCATAGGTGCCCTGATGTGTACCTGTCTCTCTGCTCCACCTAAAAACTTTATGGCACCAAAACGAAGAGAAAAAATAAGGTGTCCTCTCTGCATGACTCCACAGTAACTGGTTACAGCTAATCTTCTGCAGAAAGAGAATTCAATCTAGCAACTCGAATTATGAGCACAAGTTCTGGAAGATGAAAACCCTCATCATCTTGTTTGGTTCACTGACTCTGAAAGGCCCACATGCCATGTCACGTTGCCAAATTGAACATCTGCATTTTCGTTGGTACATGCCTTTGGTGTTGGCATTGGCCCTGTGACCACAGTGCTTTCTATTGCAGCTATTTTAGTGGGTTGGCTCTTTTTTTACTCCCTCAGGTCTTATGGTGGAGCAAGAGGACACCCACAGTGGAAGCCAAGAGTGTCCGTCATCTTAATGACTGGCACATGACAGACCTTGTGAATGTGATTTGCATTGTTTCATAGTGGAGCTGGTGAAATTCCTGTTACTGAAGGTTCAAGTTAAATCAGGCATAGAAGTGAAGTGGAATCTTGTCTTTCAGGAAATCTGTCACAAAAGTGCTCTTGTCCCAACCAAGACTCCCTTTTGTGTGAATTTTTAAAGAAAAGATAAATCTTATATATGGAAATGGAGCATGTCCTGTGTACCAGGAGTCTAGAACTGAAGTTAGAGATGTAAGATGTGAAGGAGCTGTCCCCTGCCCTTACCTGTACTGCTCACATGTAGGACTGTATGCACAGACCCCTGAGTATAAAACCTGGGTCAGTGCTTCTGTTTGTGGGCCCCCCTCTGGTGTCCATCTCGTTAAACACAAAATTCAGGAACCTGGTGGAACTCTGCCACAACTGCAAAACACATAGTTCAGTCCCAAAGTGTCGGGGGCAGGGAGTGAAGCAAACGCTAAAGTAAATAAAAACATCTTTTATAATGTCTCCTGCTTACTGCCAAATGTGGGCTCAGAGGGAGTGGCACCAGAAGCAAGTTCCACATGGTGATGCCTTCCGTGGAGAAGCCTGGCTGGCAGGCTGAGAGGATTCAGTAATTAACACTGCCGAAGAAGATTCGCGACGCCCTGTGTCAGCAGCTCCATGTGGAAGTGCTCGCCTGCCCGCAGTCACCCTTCAGTGACACAGCTGGGATGTGGTGTCCATCAGTGGCTGGCGCACATGTGGCCTCAGACTCTTTGCTGTGAAGCATCAGAAAGTCTGTGGGGTTTCTTTGGGAGGCTTTAACCCTGTGGGGATTAGGGCTCAGAGGATCTGAGTTTTAAATAATAAACTAAAGGAGTGACTCTAAGAATGCTAAGTAACCAGTTCCTAGAAGTTGTAGTATTGTGATGGCTTTATAACTAGATCAGAGCCAGAGAGCAGTTACCTCGTGCTTGGACATATGGCATTGGCTATTGTGGCTGGGAAGAGGGCTATGGAAACATTGGGAAGGATGGGTGAATTTACAAGCTATTAAGTAGACTCTAAAACAGGGTATGGTGAAGAAGATTGACAGCCATCTCTTGAGAAAATTAGTGGGTAGGGGGCTCTGCTGTGACAGAAGAAACACAAACTGGATATGGGTTTGTGGGTTCAGTTCCCAGGACTGCCACTCTCTAGTGCTGTGACATTAGGCAAGTTACTCAATCTTTCTAAATTCAGTTCTTTATACATGTGAAATGAGAATTAGGGCCGGTCCCATGGCTCACTCGGGAGAGTGCGACGCTGGTAGTGCCGAGGCCGCGGGTTCGGATCCTATATAGGGATGGCTGGTGCGCTCACTGGCTGAGCGTGGTGCAGACCACATCGCACCAAGGGTTGCGATCCCCTTACTGGTCGGAAAAAAAAAAAGAGAATTATAATATCTCACTTGAAATGATTTTTTATTATGAATATATATGTACACAGGCATTGTCCAGTAAATAAACTATAAATATATACATATACACACATATGTGTATTTATGTGTATAGCTGTCATTTAGTGATCACCTACTATGCATTCAACAAACATTTATTGTGTACCTTTTATGAGCAGGCAGGTTTTGGTATATGACAAAGTCTCTGTTCTCTGGAGCTTACATGCTAGTGAGCTAAGAAAAACAGACTACTAAACATGAAAATGAATAAGACATTTTCAGGTTCGTGAAAATCACGGGGAGACCTATGATCAAAATTAAAAAGGGTGGTATGGTGAGGAACTAAAAAGGCTGCTTTAGACCAAATGGTTCCAGAATATTTAAATATTTTTTCCCATTCAATTTTGCTGACACCCCTGCTGTGCTAGGCTCTGCTGTTCCAATTTACCAAGATATAAAGAGAAATTCTATAGGTTAGCTCTGATGGGACAGGCTTAAAAATGTGGATGGTAAATCAGAATTGGGTGAGCTACATTGAACACATCCTCTTCAGTAAGGGGATGTCTGAGAACCAACGAATGTTTCCAGCTCATGCTGATCTTTATCTCCTTCACTTTTCTTCTCTGGGTAAACATGTACATATTACAATATTTTGTGTTGTGCCATCCAGTGATAAATACACTTGCTTAAAATGTTGGCACATATGTTACCTATCATTGCAGAACACTGGGAAAGACACAAATGGACCTAAGACAGCCACAGTGCTAAGGTTATAGACATGTGCACTAGGTATCATCAGCAATTTCTAGCTCTCTTAGACTGGGGATCTTTCACAAGAAAGCAAGACTCATCAAGAAGTTAAAACCATTGAGTGGAACTGTTTTGAACAAACATCTTTGAATTGGGAAAGAGTGCATCTTTAGATTTATTCTTTTCATGTTTCCTGTTAAAGCCTTTATTACTTGTCATTGTGTATATGGTTTAAGAAAAGGGAAGGAATTAAACTTGTATTGTGGGGAAAATATTGCAATGGAGAGAAGGAAATTAAATCATATACATCTTTGTCAAAACATTTTTTGAGCTGGATTCAAAGCATCTCAGTGTCTCCTTTCATTATGCCAAGTTTTAAAATTATGTGAAACATACGTCTCCCTGGAGCTCTCAGGAAGAACACAAGTAAAAAGGGGTTCAGATGGTACTAAAGCCTAAAATCATATAGATAAGAGCCAGGATTCCTGCTCAGTCATTGTTCTTTCCAATTTACCTATTGCTTTTTGCACAAGTAGTCACATAAATTTGCTAAGCATAGCATCAGGCACAAGGTAGACAAGGATCGATGCTTGATGAATGGACATGGCCAAGGAAATGACAGACGAGTGGGTGATGGGACAGATCTCCTCCGTCACTGGGTCTCTCACTCCCTTGTGTTTCACTCTCTCTTCTTGTTACTTTTCGGTGAAACCTCTCTGCTTGGGCGCTCTAATTCTTTGTTCTCCCCTGCCTTACTTTGGCTAGCTTTAAATGTCTTCCCCTTTCTCCTGTCATTTCCTCTAGCAGAAACTCCTTTTTCATCAGGCTCTCCTACCCCTTTCAGGCCTTTCCAGCATCATCCCTCAAAAGCCTCCCTGGAGTTAGTAGGCACTCTGTCTTGTCGAAGATTAAACAGAGATTTCTCTGACGCCTACGAGTCCCGAGCATTGTATTTTCACCACATATTCTCTCACTCAACCTTCAAAACAACCCTTCATCTACCGCGTAGTTCCATTTTACACTGGAGGAAACTGAAGCCCAGCGTGTTTATCGACTTCTCCAAAGTTGCCAGCTGATAGGTGGTAGAGCAGTAGATAAATATGCCCTCTGACCTGGGCTCATGGGCCAGCAGCAAGGTGTTGGACCATCTGTGACTCTATTTACCCTTCCCTCCTTAGTGGTGAGTAGTCAAAAGGGTGACAACGTGTAGGAGAGAAGGACAAAAACTGTGAAAGGTCCTTCAGAATCAGCCTATGCAAAACCAAGTAGTAGAGACCTAGGGAGTGGTAACTAAAATTTTGGGAAGTAGCATTTTGGTAAAACGTTAATGGTGAGCTTTGTCATACTACTGTTCCACGATCTGCTGTGTTGAGCAGCTAATTAATTCTCTTGGGACAATTACCCAACCACCAGAAATGGTCTGCTGCAGAACCATGCCCCTAGGCACAGTCTGCATTAAATAAGCAGCAGAAGAACCTTGAAGTGGCAGGTTTGTAAGCACTCCTTCCTGAGGTCAGCACTTGGAGCACTTGTGCGTTCTGGGCCCAGCAGCACAGCATCATGCACAGGTGGGTGTTCTGTAAGTGCTTTTTAATGATGGTGGTGGTGGTGATGTATGAAGGTCTGTTTATGCTTGCAGAGAGGGTCGTGTATTTTAACAAGAAGCACTTTTGATTGGCATTTCAAAGAGGCTAGTGTTGTTGGAAAATGTCAGCACCCTGCATAGGAGGGCACTTCATAAGTGTTAAGGGATTGGGTCTGCTGAGGGGATTAGGATAATTGTTTTGGAGTGAATGGGCTGGCTCAGTGGAGGTGACCTGAAGTTATTTTAATGGGCCTAGTGGAACTCATGGTGACAACTCAAGCTGGTGGATTAAGATGCTCTGATGGAAATTCCCAATCACTGCTTAGCATTGGTTGCATTGGGATACTGGCTGCCTATTGTAATGCTCTGCCTGGTAGGGTGACTCAATTTCTGGGCTTGAGCAAAGAAATACTGATCAAAGGAACTGCTACCCCACGATATGGCACAGGGTTCCTTTGCCTCTAAAGATGAAAGGTGTCTATTTCCATGGCACTTTCTCGTTTGGGGAGAGCCTTTTAATTCATGCCAGATCAGAATCATTTAGGGATGAAGTCAAACACTGTCAGAATAGAAAGAACCATGGATAAAAGCAAAGAAGGAAAACTTCTTTCTCCTAAGTAAGCACCAGGCTGGGTTGCTGAAAGTTAATATTCCATCATTCGCAAGTTTTAGGAATAAAAGATAAGCTTCAGAATGAATGCATATGTAGATTCAAAGGTTAGAAAGAATAGTGGTTTATATTATATGCTGGTAGTCCCTGTCTGTCTGCAGCTTTTTTTTAAATGATAGAAATGTTGGGTGAAAAACTTAAATTTTAAGTACTAAAGGATCCAGCCAAAAATTACTGAATCAGGCCATTTTCTTGGCCGAAAGCTAAGATGCTACCATTGCCCTTCATGTTTGAAAACTTTTATTTTAGCCAGTTTGAATTTCTTAGTTCGCAGTATCATTCAATGTCTATAAACACTACTCCCACCTGGAAACAAAACAAAACTGAAGGCGGGTATTCCAGAAACAAAAAACTGGCTTTTGCTACAAGTTTGTTTCATCATGAATATATGGGGATACTTAACTACTGACTGATAGTTTTCAGATTTACTGTGCTGTCAGCTGGCATGGGGGCTTTCAACAATAGTGCTCTAAATGCTTATAGTTTAACTGAGTCACATGCTCTACAAAGAAGTGGCTAGAGTAGAAAAGGAGGGAGGAATAGGGCAGCTGGGGCAACACATCAGCTTTGATGTCATGGAATGTACCAGTTTTGCCACAATGTGAGATTTGCACCTGCAGCAAACAAACTTTGGGTTTCTCTAGAATGCAAATTGAGGAACTGTATACACAAATGGCTCTCATCCTGGCAATTCCATGCCTTCCCACACCGGTTTTGTAAACAGAGTCTTTACACCCACATTGCAAGTGTGGCCTGGACTGCCTATCATCATTTCAGTTCTTTTGGCGAGTGGACATAAACTGCTTCAGAGGCTGGACTCTCTCCTTTTTAGTTTAATGCTTAAGTGTGCTTTATTTATGAAGCACAACTGGTCCAAGATAGCTCTTCTTTAAATTAAAAACGAATCTGCAATGAAATTTACTGTTTCTCTTGCAACAGTCTCTTTCTGTAGACACATTCATCTCTGAAACTCTTTACTCAGAATTCTCAAAGGGCCAAACAGAGTCATGAAGATTTTGATGAAATAGCCCACAACTTTGAAATATCCTTTCTCTAAAACAGTATCAGAATCACCATGGGTGGTTGTTAAAAATTAAGGTTCCCGGAATTCAATCCAGGTCTACTGAATCAAAATCTAGTGCGGGTTCAGGAATCTTCCGTACATCCAAGTGTGACGAGCACTTTTGTGAGGCTCTGCCAGATGCTACCAGCTTATTTTCAGGGACACTCACTGGACTTTTAACAGTGTCTTGGGTTAGTCATCTCATGCATATTCAGGAATTCAGCTAATTTTTGTCTGCCCACATTTTAATCTGATTCTGGAGAGATGAATTATTGTCTAAGTAATTTAGGAAAAAGAAATTTTTTGGTCATCTTTCTGGTCCTCTCTTCTTCGTCATTCCTTTTCTCCTTTGCTTTCTTCTTTTCTCTTGAAACTTCCTTGGCCTCCGTTACAAACATCTGTGATATACTGAAGAAGATATAGGGTAAAATGCCAGACCACAATAAAACGTCAAGGTGAGCCAACCTCATTTTTGGGATTTGAGTAGAAAGTCTGAGAGGGAAAAATGAATTTACAGGTGGGATCTCCAGAGGAAGAATGGCACAGGGCAAGGCTCCTGGGGCACGCTCATAGGAGAGGTGGAAAGTTGAGTGCTGAGGGATGAAACAAACACGTAATTTACAAAGGAGGACACATGGCAGGAACTGAAGATATCCAGGTGTACCATACAAATTTGACACAAAATTCAACCCAGTGTAACTATGTCATGGCATGTTGTGTGAGGAAAAGAGTTGAAAGAAATTTCTTTGTCTTCTAGCTAAACCGATGATGGGAATTTTTAATTTTTTAAAAAATTTTTAAATTAACTTAAAAAATTTAAAGCTAAACTATAAAAAATTTTAAAGTTAGAGTTTTAACCAATATACCTCCATTCTAACTACCTGCAAATTCTAAAAGTAACAGGGAACACACCTGGATAAAGATCTCATTCTCACAAAGATCCTTAACAGAGTACACTTTAAAACTAAGCTCACTTTTCATAGTTCATTTAAACAGACTAAATGTGTCTTCAAGGAATCAAATGTTTTACTCTAAACCTACCTTAAATAGTGGCAAAGCATGGTATGATTTGGGGAGACCAAAAGGCCCCTTTTTGTCCTCTCCTATTCTCTCTTTCAGCTACAAAGTTTCTATTAATTTTTAATCCAAAGAACCATTCCCTTGGATTAAGACCTGTGTTTAAAAGTCCAAAATCATAGGACACAAAAAAACCCATTTCACAACAAAGTGCTTAATGAGAGTAAGTAGCTGTTAACTAACGAAGCATGGCCCAGAGAATTTGGACCGGAGGGAAAGGGACGGGCAGTGATGGGTACCAGTTCCTGGAGGAGGGTGGGCCTGACATGAATGCTACAGAGTAGGGGCAGGGGCTGTGACAGCCGAGGGCACCAGGAGACAATACAGGAATCGTAAAGGCAGCACTGAGTGAGTAAACACCGAAGACAACATTTCCTTGCTTTGTGATAATTCTCCAGGCTGGGTCTGACGATGGGATTAGTGGAATGAGTAAAGAAGGTGCAGAAGCTGAGGCAGGGAGAGGCGGGTGTGTGTTTCATGTAAGGCACAGCCATGGCCAGTGCCAGGAGACAGACTACGAGTCAGGTGGCTATTTAGCCATTAGTCAATAATTATTTCCTCTATAAGGGTACTTCAAAAAATTCATGGAAAAATAGAATTAAGTGATAACACAAATCCTTCCATGAACTTTTTGAAGTACACTTGTACATTAAACCAACACTGATGGATTATTTTAGAAGCAGGACGGAGCAATTTCTCTAACTTGTCCAAGGCTAAAGGGAAAAAACAATTGACCCCATTCTCCTGTCAATGGGAGAACGAAATTTATGCAGCCTTTTTCTTTGGCAGGATTAGTTCAAATGATTCATGTCTGTGAGACCTGAATTTCCTGGAGAAAGGTATGAGGGAAGTTGAAGTTACAGGTTTTCAAACTCTGATCATAAAACCGTTCCCTAAGTGCAAAATAAGCTAAATAATGTATTCGATTCTTCCTCTTGCCTATTCTGTGCCTACAGTTTCTGGTTCCTGGTTGTGCACTGAGGACATTAGGAATATGGGAGGAAATGGTTATAAGATACTTAGCTCTACGAATGGCAAATTTGGCCTCTTTGATGCCATTAATTGGGCGGGTGCCTGCTTCTTCCTTCCTGATCTATCCCAAGGGCTTCAACACTTGCATGGAGACATGTTCAGGGACCGATTCTCAAATAATGGGACCAGTGTTCACAAATTTGTGTGATGAAATTCGCCTCATTATTTTAGACCTGGGATTGAGTTTTGTCAATGTGGCTGGGTGTGAGATTAGGGGGTAAATGGGATTTCTGGCAAACAGGAAAGAGCCTATCATGTCCATATGGATTAAAATTTGTATTAAAAACACAAACCCTATGCGGGCCAACAAGCAAAAACAATAAAAGCCCAAATATAAAACTGCAGATCAGATTTAACCTTTGGGGCACCAGTTTATGACTCCTGCCTTAAAGTCATGTTTCATATTTATATATGTCATTTCAAACTCACAGTGCAAGCCAAGTATGGATTTTAGAATATTTTGTGTGATCTACCTCTCTTACACTACCCTATTATTAAAGTGGTAATTGAAAGGCAGGTAAACGGGAGCTATGCATTTATTTGACTTCTAAAGTGGAGTATAGATAAAACACAAATATTGAAATTTATCTAAGTATATATACTATTTTGTTGATTTGATTTGTACATAGCTAAAGTATTTCTTAACATAATATTCTGAAGTGATACTAGCAACAGAAAATGACTTTCAAAAATACTCTGAGTAGCACAGGAGTGAAAAGTGAAGTGATACCACACAATGAGGAGGCAGGGGTCTGTGTGATACTATTGTTATGTTGTCACTATTATTATTATTATTATTATTATTATTATTATTATTATTTTCCTAAGATGTGGCAACATACCTGGTATATAGTTAAGAACTAAGTGTATGTTTGTTGAATTAAAAAAAATCAAAGTTGCTCTATTGTATTCCGCCTCCTGCAGCATCTTATATTTCAAATGAAGTCCTGGGTAGAAATGTCAGTGTAATCAATAACCAATCTGCCAGGATACCAGTGTGACAAAATCTGTGTGTTTAATTAAGAGATAAAGGAAAATAATTCTACTCCCTAAGTTCCACTGATAGAAAATGTCTCAGTGATTTTGTAATTTGTTCACGTCTCATTGAAATAATTCATTGTAGAGCTGAAGAATCAACTATGAGGACAAATGTGCAGTAAATCCAAACCAGTTAAACCTTAATAGTGTAAATGAAACCTTTAAATTGTGTGAAGCACTAGCAGCCTTGCAACTCTTTACATGTGCAAAGAATTGAATGAAGACATATGTTCACCATCAACTTGGTTATTTAATTCTGAGATGACACACGTATTAATCTAACTGAAAGGGGAAGCTACTATATAGCTGGTTGTAATTAGCCAACCACAAATTTCTATAACCACTTCAATCTAAACCAAAAGCCAAAAGTGGCATTTCGTGATTATACCATCCCACCCAGATTTGCATTTCTTGATGAATTCCCAAGGTTAGGATATGAGCCATACTGTAAAACCAACCCTCAATTACACCTTTTTAGAGGGGAAGATTAGTGGCAGGTGGTGCCTGCTATAAAAGCCTCATTAAAACACCTTCTGGTGGAGTTACACAAAAGGAAGCCACCAGATGGAGACCCATCTCCACATGGTAGTCTTACCTCAAATGAGAGTTTCACCTGACACTTTGGGGACAGACAATTTTTTTCTCACCTAACAAGCCACTGAGGTTCAAAAGACGATCTATTAGGATTAATCGTACTTGATCACTAATCCATTGTAATGCCATATGCTGAAAGCGTTGTTCAACTGTTAAGCCTGGAGCCAGGTAGAACCCCTCTGGTAATGTAAACCCTCCCATTTTCCTGCAGCTAATCTAATTTCACCACCACCCAGACCTCACATGCCGGGAACAATGCTTAACTCTTCCTACACTGTCTCTGATGCATTTTTGAGTGGTAGCAAATCTGATCTCAAAGGTAATGATGCTGAAACCTGCTGACTAATTGGAAAACGATTTTCCTGGTGTTGCTTGCTTAGTGGGGCGAATGGATAAAAGGTGTTTATTCCATTGTGAACAAATTCAAATACTCAGCCCTGGCCTTCTTGTTGGCACAGCTTGGTATTACTCATCTCCTCCTTTTTCCTAAATGTGTTGAATCTTCGATTTACTGGATTGGAACAAGTGGCCAGCTGGACAGAGAAAGTGAAATTTACATTTCATAGAGGAGATTCTGCCACCTTATGCAGTCCTTGAAATGGCAAGTTGTTTTTTCAAGTGGTTTGCCTTTAAAATGTGTCCAAACCATTAAGTGCCAAACAGTATAACATATATATATATATATGGTTCTCTTGTGTGTTTTGTGTTAAGCTCCTTACAAAGTAGCCCCTCTAAGTCACTTTATCAAAGAAACATGGTTTGCTTGCTCAAGGCCCCATGTCTGTGAGTTACATGCATAAAGATAATCATACACATGTGACCACGTGAGCCTCACACATTTTGCTCTAGTCTTGGGCCCCAATATGAGGAGTTAAATGGAATAACTTCCAAATTCTCTGCAATATTTCATAGGCACTTGGTTCCAGCTATAGACAGACTGGTACAGAGGATAAACTTGATAATACATCTGCAGTGTATAGTAAACAAGAGGATCAAGGTAGTGGTGTCCTAAAGTGCATTTAGCAAATGGGGCTGGCCTCCTGATGCATACTAAGTGCTGTACTTCACACCTTCTTGGTAAACTGCTCCCCCAAAGACCTTGGTATTTAAGGGTTACCATAATTGTAAGATCTAATCAGTGTATCAACAATGTGATCATTATATTGCATAATCATTGGGCACTTATAAACATGCAGATTCTTAGTCCTCAACGTAGACTACTGAATCAGAATTTCTGAAGGTGGAATCTGCATTTATATTTTTGTTAACAAGTTTTCCAGGTGATTCTGGTGAACACTAAAGTTTAAGGTCCAGAACAGACTTAAAGAACACATAGCCCCTTTGCTTACCTGAAACCAAGCCAGGGCTTCAGACCATTACACTCTTCTTTCCTCATACCAAAGGCCAGGTGATACTGTGGTCAGGCAAAACAATGAGTCTGTGGTCACGTAAGGAAGGGGATGGAAAAATACCTTCACTTGCTCTTTGGATCAAATTTGTAACCATGCAAGGTTGCTATGAGTGTTTTGTGTTATCCTAATGGTATAGCTAATATGTCACATACTGTACCTGTTTATGAACCTTAAAAAATCTTGAGTTTCTAATGACACATATAAATCAGTCATTGTTCTTGCAGTTTTTATGTAGTTACCAGACACCAGAGGTAAAAATATAACCCTCGCATTCTGCCGCTGGAAGAGTTTATTTTGTCATAGTTGAGAATTACTAGATTTGGCCAGGAGCCTCTGAAGATATTTTTAACAAAATAATAATAAGAAGAAGAAGAAGAAGAAGAAGGAAGAAAGCTCAGTAGCCAATAAGTTGTATCAAAGCAGGGAGTCCAGGCTTTCCCAATAATTACACATGGAGTTTATTTCTTCTCTATTTGATTGCATTTCTGAAAACGCATGGACAACACCTAGTTTCATTAGTCTCCTCTCTTGTTCACAAAAACAACTTTTACTTCAATATATTTATTAAGTCATATAAAATGTCAATATTTTGTTATAAGTTTTGGTAATCAAATTTTGAATGAAAGATCCTAGCTCATCCTCAGAAAGTAGAAGCTGACCTCTTCTCCCTCCACCCCATCCCTAACTCACCTCCACCCTGAGCACCCATAAGCAGGAGTTCTTTTCTCAAGAAGAAAGGAACCCAGGAGGCAGGAGTGTAGTGCCCTGAGACCTGAACTCAACAGAGACAAGTCAAGGAGAGATCAGGTGGGACTGGCCTCCCCCTACCTGGCCCTGGAGCTTCTATCCAATCAGGAAGAGCAATAGGAATCCTTTCTATTGTGTCAAGACTAAGGCCTGGTGAGGAGGGCAGGGAATAGGTGCCTTTGGGAGGATCAGGAAGCAGCTGGCTGGGCAGGGTAGCAATCTATCTGCATTGGGGTCACCCAGTTCCTTGGGACGCTGTGGGGATTGCAGGGGATAGAGGATTATCCCCAGGTACCTGGCTCTCCAGAGCAGCCAGATGAACCAGAGTGGCCTCCTACTTCCTTAGCATTTGTGGGATAGACTTAGACGGCTCTGAGGCTCTGTGTTGAGCAGTTAACCAGTGAGAACAACAGTCTGAAGCTCTTAGATCCCATTCCTACCTGGAAGCTGATGAGCCTAGACATTTAGGTTAATCTTGAAAAGCTAAAATGACTTAAATATAGACTTATTTCTTTCTTAGCTTTTTTGTTTGTTTGTTTTGTTTTTGATGGTATTCTTCCTGCCCATCTCTTCTCTTCTCCTTTGTTGGCCTATTAGCAGGAAAAAAAAAATTAACTCTGCCATGATGTCATTCAAGAAACATAATTCCCATTTACTTTCAGGAGGTTGTGGGGGTCTGGATGGAGGGCTCCGAATTGAGTTTGTGATACAGAAGTGCAAATAATCCTGAATTTTCTTTTACTTTATTTTTCATTCACGTTGTTTCTTTGATAGTGATATCTGTTGCTACAAAATACTGCGCTGCCCACAAACATCAGAGCACAGTTCAAACCTTTAGTATGAAATAGAGTGTTCTGCTTTGATTAAAAAAAAAATAAAGGATTTAGGTAAATTCTTACAAGGCAGCACTTGTGTTTGTCTGTATCTACTAATATTGTAACTCGAGTCAACTCTAAAATTTCCTTGCCATTATTTCTCTCGGACATTCTTCTTTTCCTTGATGGTTATTTCTTTATTTTATTTTGCTTCCACTGATTCCCAGGTTCTCCCCGATTATATGTGGAGTATGCTGGAAGTTTTCTACTTGTGGCTGCATGTCGGCTGTCATCATCCACAGCGTGTATTTCTTTTTCCTGTTGACATTCTTCTGTTTTTTTCCTCATCTCCCAACAGTTTCCACCATTACTTTAATGGTGTTAAAGTACTCTATGTTTTTTAAGAACACAAAATGTCTCATTCTTATTCACTCAGAGCTGCTTGTTGTCCACATTTTTGTGGATTGGAGAAAAGTGAGCAGGTGCGTGTCTCAGCGCTCAGCATTACGTGTGCTAGTATGTGGGAAAGCTCCTGGGTTCAGGAGTGGAGAGAGACGATCCCGATATCCAAACAAGAATCCCCCAGTTTTTTCCATACTCCTTAGTCAATTTGGTTATCAAAATACAACAACATTTTTTTCTTCTATAAACCATTTACTCGTAGAGCTTTTATCTCCTCTGATTACCTCAGATTTCCCCCAAAGAAGAAATCTAAGCCCCAATTAGGGTGAGGGAGGGGAGGAAGGGGCAGAATTAGGTGCCAGGGTCCCCAGCGAATGCTGTCACTAAAACAGACCACAAGATTCTCTCCACCGACCTCATTTCTTCCCACTTAACTAATAGAAGGCTGGGGAGTGGCCTTTGCAGGCCAGTGGGCAGGAGGTGAGGGACACTCCCCCAGATGAATGAGGGTGGGTATCTGTTTACCACACAGCATGCCAGCTGGGAGCTAATGACATTAATCCTCCTCCTGCATTTCATTAGGTGACAGACAGGGAGCCACACTTTGGAGGGAAAGGACTGCCTCCCTCATCAGCCAGCTGCAGAGAGGAGTCGCTCCAGGCCCTGCCCTTCCCTCCCTCATTTGCTTTTCTACCTCTATTATCCCTGACATGTTCACTGAACTACAGGCTGCATATGTTTAAAAATAATTAAATGCGCTCCAAACAAATAGGCAATGTTTCCACGATCCCTGCAATGAACGTTCTGTGTGTTGTGACAGATTTTTCTGTTGGTTGGATTCATCAAGGAGCCTGGCTCTTTGCTGTCACTCTGGCAGCCCAGCAGATAAACCCCCAGGGCAGGCTCACTGGCCTCAGCTCCTTCCCAGGCTCTGACCTTGGCCACCAAGAACTTTCAGGGTCTCATGACCATTGGGGGAATCCATGTCTGGGCTCCCAAGGCAGCCTGGTTCACAAACAAAACCATTACACAAAAGACAAAAGAAGATCAAAATAGATTTGCTGTTTTATTTTGAATGTCTCTATTATTCTGAGAAAAGAGACTCAAAGACAATTCTATGAGAAAGCAGAAAGACTACCATGGGGCATCAGGACATCCTCACCCCCATCCCCTGTCACATCTGGATTTCCCACACTCCTGCATGGCACCTGCCCCCACACCATTCTTTTTTTTTTTCTTTTAACTAACATTCCTCTATTAAAAAATGAAGAAGAAGAAAGAAGAAGGAGAGAAGAGAAGGTATATCTTATAAAGCTACATGAAATACAGCATAATAAAACAAAGTAGGTATAAAGAAAGTTGAACAAAGAAAATGGAGTAAGAGGGCCAAAAAGAGAGTTGGTGAGTTCACACATCAAAAAAAGATGCTAAAAATAGGGGAAGCCTAATTATTTCTGTAACTGAGACAAAGATGTCCCTCATTTGAAGGATACATTATGACATGATCAACAATGTCCTCAATGATATTCATTCAGTAACAGATTGGTAGAAATGGGCGTTTCTTTATCACTCAACATAAGCTTCCTGCATCTTGCAAAAGCATAACTACTCTAGAGGAATTCTGTGCAGTAAGGGGAGTGTGGATGTGTGTATATACATTTATATATATGTCTGAATTTTCAGGAGGGAGAAGATTAATCGATATATTTTGGTTTTGAACATAGCACTGGTGGTCAGGCTCAATCTAGGGACAGCTTTAAGAGAAATTATAGGAATGGATACTCTTTAAATCCTTTAGGCAATATGCTAAGCTGTGATTTGAATCAATATTTATAACAATTAATATAATTAATATGCAGTGACATTTATTTGCTCATTGTCTACTCTAACAGTCCATGGTGCCCAAGGTACTCTTAATATCATTTGAATATTAAAGAGCCAACAAGAACCTTCAGGAAAGTTCAAGTTTCTCCTCAAGGAGGAACTTTCTAATATAGTACAAAATGGGTTATCAAAGCACAAAATTCTACACCAGGAATTGGCAACTACAGCCTGTATATCAAATGTAGCCTGCGGCCTGTTTTGGTATGGCTCGTGTACTATGGTTTTGACATTTTCTTATAATGGTTGAAAAAAATCAAAAGAAGAATAATATTTTGTGACATGTGGCAATTATGTGAAATTCAATTTCAGTATCCATAAAATAAGGTTTTATGGGAACCCAGACATGCTCATTCATTTACCGATGACATGGCTGCTTTTGTACTTATAATGGCAGTGTTGAGACAGACTGTATGGCACACAAAGCTTAAAGTATTTACTATCTGGCCCTTTACAGAAAAAGTTTGCCAACCCCTGTTCTATGCCATAAACAAGAGCACAACTACAGTACCATTAATACTTTTTCTGATTACTAAAATTAAAAATGACTCAAATCACTCATGTTTTCCTGAGGGCTATTTGATAATATGTATCTAATAGCAGTAAGTCTACTTCTAAGGAACCTATTGTATAGTAGACAGTGGGAAACAACATGAATATCCAACAATACAGAAAATAGTTGCTATGGCTCAAACATGTCCCCCAAAAGTTCATGTGTTGGAAACTTGATTTGCACTGTAACAGTGTTAAGACGGTGGGAAATCCAATTGTGATATTTGAAACGTGGGGCCTTTGAGAGGTGATTGGAACATGAGGACTGTGCCCTCATGAATGGATTAATCCATTCATAGAGTAATGAGTTATCATGGGTGTGGACTGATGGCTTTATGCAGAGCACAAGAGAGAGCTCTTGCAATTCTCCCCATGTGATAACCTGTGTTGCTGTAAAGAGTCACCACCTAGAAGATGTCTCTCACCAGATGTGTTTCCTGGATTTTGGACTTCTCAGCCTCCATAACTTTAGAAAGTAAATTTCATTTTCTTATAATTACTTTTTCAGGTATCATTATAAGCAACAAAAACAGACTAATACAATGAGTAAATTATAGTATAGTTAGTTATACAATGAAATGCCCTGCATGCATTAAAAAGATAATTAGATATACATAACCAGGACAAAAATAAATTAACGGAAGTATTCTCAGCCTACTTATGCCATCACCAACTTCTTGGGGAGAAGAATCCTTTGTCGCTGAGGAAACTACTGGGTTTGGGCTTTCATTGTGCTGATTTGGAAAAACTACAAAATTAGATGAAGCCGAGAAAAGCCAATTTGATTTACATTTTATGGCTTAGTTATACTGCTCTTGGAAGAAAATTGGTCGGAAGGAAATAGATATGGAATGTTGGGGAGAGAGAAAGAGTAGGCTAGAGCAGTCAGTGTATTAGTTTCCTATGGCGGCTGTAACAAAGTAGTACCCGGGATGGTTTAAAACAACAGAACTTTATTGTCTCCCAGTTCTGAAGTCCAGAAGTCCAAAATCAAGGTGATGCAAGATCATGCTCCTTCCGAAGGTGCTGGGGAAGGGTCTGTTCCAGGCTTCTCTGTCCCCCTCGGTCTGCTTCTGGTAACTTCAGGTGATCCTTGACTTGTAGATGGCTGTCTGCTCCCTGAGTTTCTTTGCACATCTTCCCTCTCTGTCTCTACGTCCAGATTTCCCTTTAATAAGGACACAAGTCATATTGGATTAAGGCTCACTTTAATGACCTCATTTTTTTTTTAAGTCAGTTACCTCTGTAAAAACCTCATTTCCAGATAAGGGTCACATTCTGAGGTACTGGGCACTACAACTCCAAAATATTTACATCCTCCCACAGGGAACACAATTCAACCTATAACAACAGAGACAATGAAAACATTAAAACGGGCTGGGGTTTTGGAAGATAGAGCTGAGATTTTTCTAGGTGATACAAAGAGAACCTCAGTGAGACAACTAGTTAAAGACAGGTTTCAGGTTGTTTTTCTGTGTTATGCAAAGAATTGCCTCTTTGTATTTATTTTACACCCCTCCTTTCTCTTATTCACTTTTCCTTCCCTTTCTTTCTCTTCTCTTCTCTTCTCGTCTCTGTCTCTCTCTGCCTCTCTCTCTCTCTCTCTCTGGAATATATGCTCTTGGTATAAAATTCAAAAGGTCTGAAAAGTAGTATAGCAGAAAAGAAGTTTCTCTCCCACCATGTCTCTAAGTCACTCACCTACCCTCCCAGAGACTTTACTGTTACCAGTTTCTTCTGTGTCCTTTGAGAAATATTCTGTGCCCATATCCTGTGGTGTTGTAACACAATGATTACCCACTAAGATCACTGTTCTACCTTACTTTTTTCACTTAAAGATGTCTGTTCATAAGGAGCCGCCTTATTCCTTCTAATAATTGCATTGTGTGCATACTTTCTAATGTATTTGACCCTGTTTTTATTGATTAATATGTAGGCTATTTGCAATCATTTTCTATTATAAACAATGCCACAATGTCTATTTTCTGTATATGAAATTAGTAGTCACTTATGAAATTCTATATATGGACAGTGTAATTCCTGTTTCTGAAGGCATATGGATTTTAAATTTTGATAAATATTACAGATGCTTTCCAGAAAGTTTGCACTAAGTTATATTCCCACCTGCAACATATAATAGTGCCTGATTCTACCTCTCTCAACACAGTATTTTAACAAACATTTTCATTTCCACCAATCTGAAAGATAAAAATATTTTTTGAGCTTTAATTTAAAAATTATGAATAGGTTTTTGCATTTATTTCACCTTTCCTTTCCTTTTTTAATGAATAAGTTTGTGTATTTTTTACATGTTTCAGAACTGTTTGCATTTTCTATTCTGTGAATTGTCTGTTCATGCCCTTTTTTTTTCCTATGGGGTTGTTGGTCTTTTTCTTGTTCATTTATAGTAGATGATAATATTTGCAAATATTTTTCCTGATTGTCTTTTGGTTTTTGTCTTTTCCATGGAGAAATGTCTTAATTTCATGCATCAGACATCATTCTTTCATGACTTATACATTTTGTTTAATTTAGGAAGGACTTCCTTACTCTGAAATGAACAATTATACATATTCACATCTCTTCAAGTTCTTTTGTGTTTTCATTTTCACATATATTATTATTTTATATTCTGCATGGATATATAGAATATAAAATTAAATTGCACTTTAATGCCTTTTAAAACATATTGAGCTGAGTGTCATTCCACAATAAGAATGACTAAGGTGGTACAATTTTCTGCTGCTTACATGTGCATTTTTTCATATGATAATATGTTCACAATGATATGTATAACAGGTGTGAATATATTAGTGTATGTATTCAGGTGTGTAAAAATTCTAATTTTATTTTTTGATAAACCAATTTCTATTTTGAGTCTCATAATGGCAAAAACCTCTGTCTCAGACCAATTTGGGTAACATCAGCCCTTTAGGGTACATATAGTCGATTCAGAAGCTTCTCTTCCCACTCCTTTCTCTTTCTGCAATTGAAGCTTCCCAGGTTCCCTGTGGCTTCATGGGATGTCTTGATAGTCGTGTAGACGGTGTTAGGCTCACTCTCTTCATCTCTGGTCATCCTCATTCTGTAAGGTGGAGCACAGTTCTGCATGCATGGTCCTTAAGCATGGCCAGGCCAAGGTGATGACATCTTCTTTTTAAATTTTATTTTATTTTTTAATTTTAATTTATCAATATACAATGTAGTTGATTTTGTGTCCCTTTACTAATTCCTCCTTTCCCCCTCCTCTCTCCCCTCCCTCCCATCAACATCGTATCTGTTCACTTCTCTTAACAAGTTCAAGGGATTGTCATGATTGTTGTGTCCTCATTCCCCTTCCTCCCCCGTTCATTTGTATATTTACTTACTTATTTTTATTAACTCCTACAAATATGTGAGAATATGTGGTATTTCTCTTTCTGTGCCCGGCTTATTTCACTTAATATAATTTTTTCTAAGTCCATCCATGTTGCTGCGAATGGTAGTATTTCATTTTTTTTAAATAGCAGAGTAGTATTCCACTGTGTAGATATACCACATTTTCCGTATCCACTCATCTGATGATGGACATTTGGGCTGGATCCAACTCTTAGCTATTGTAAATAGAGCTGTAATAAACATGGGAGTACACGTATCCCTTCGACATGATGATCTCCGTTCCTCTACGTATATTCCCAGCAGTGGAATAGCTGTGTCATATGGTAGATCTATCTGTAATTGTTTGAAGAAACTCCATAACATTTTCCATAAAGGCTGCACCATTTTGCAGCTCCACAACAGTGTATGAGAGTTCCTTTTTCTCCGCAACCTCGCCAGCATTTATCATTCTCAGTCTTTCAGATATTAGCCATCCTAACTGGGGTGAGATCGTATCTCAAAGTGGTTTTGATTTGCATTTCCCGGATGCTGAGTGATGTTGAGCATTTTTTCATGTGTCTGTTGGCCACTCATATCTTCCTTTGAGAAATGCCTATTCAGCTCCTTTGTCCATTCTTTAATTGGGCTACATGCTTTTTGCTGTTAAGTTGTTTCAGTTCCTTGTATATTCTGGTTATTAATCCTTTGTCAGATGTATAGTTTGCAAATATTTTCTCCGACTCTGTTGGTTGTCTTTTCACTCTGTTAATTGTTTCTTTTGCTGTGTAGAAGTTTGATATAATCCCATTTGTTTCTTTTTCCTTTGGTTGCCTGTGCTTTTGGCGTCGTATTCATAAAGAAGGTGATGACATCTTCTGGGACCACTCTGTTCTTTTCTGGTCACAGGGCTGCAAGAGTCAGACAACCCTCCACTTGGTATTCCCTCATCATGACTGTAATTCCTTTCCATGTCCAGGACACTTGGTGTCACATCCACCCATTACCAGACACCTGCAAAAACATTTATCCCATTGGAGAGCCCAGGGACTTATTAGGGCATTTTTCAGCCTTGGTGCACCTTGCAGACATTTCAGCACCCCTCCTGTCCCATGGTAGCTTGGGGACCTAGCTGGAACTCATGTCATCTTCCAGAGCAACCATCAGGAAAACTGGGCACAGATCTCCTCTATTCTCAGATCCACCAACTGTATTGGGTTTCTCTCACACTTCCCTTGGATCTAATTATGTAGGTAATGGGGAACGTGCAGGTTTTCTTTCTATTACTCTATTCTATAACACTCCTTGGACAAATAGCCCAATAATTTTTTCTCCACACTGGGAGGTGGGGTGAGAAAGTAAACACAACTAGCTCAGCAAGTATTTTCCAAAAAATTTCGGTGTCAAACCTAGATAACAGCTTTTTGAGAATTACCAGTCAAAAGTTGATGTCTGTTTCTGTGGTCCCCTTATTACAAATTACTTTTAAGGCTAAAAAGACCACACGTTTATCTATCTAGGCTTAGTGGAAGGATCTTTGATTATCTAAAGGAATTTGATGAAGCTTGGAGGGGCAAACATAAATTGGTTCATATTTCCTAGTTGTTGAGGTAAAAAGTCAAGTGACAAAACATTTTATATATTATATATCATTTTAATAAAAATATGGATACCCCAAAATATAAAATAACAAATATTTAAAAGTAATGGGATTATCCAGGGTAAAGAGCTTATAGATAAATTTGATTTATTCCTTTTAATTTACATATTTTATTAAGTAATGCAATTTCTTACTCATTTTATAAAAATGAAAAAGCAATGTATCGATACATAATCATTTTAGAGAATTTTGAAAACACACAAAAGTACAACAAAGAAAATAAAATTATATAACGCCCCAGACTTAAGAGACCATCACTGCCAATATTTTGGTTGTGCATTTTTATATTTATATCGTCATATATTTAAAGCTATTATTTTGTGAATCATTTTTTATAATCTTAAGCACTAGCAAGCATATTAAGAATATTTTCTCATGTCACTAAATATTCCTTACAACATTAGATTTTATAGTGTTCTAAAAAATAAATACAACATGGAATTTTTAAAGAGTCTTTTGTGGTATATTTATACTCTCTAATTTTTCAGTAGTATAGAAATAACTCTATAATGAATATATCTACAGATATCTTGATTTAAGTCCTTGACTACTTTTAAAATTTTTTCTAGAAGTGAAACTGCTGTGTAAATACATTAAAATAATTTGGAAAAATGTCTAATCAATTAGAGCCAAATGTCCATCCTGGCCCTTAAAAAAGTCTTAATAAACCACCTATAAAATGTCTAGTTCTAACCCATATGACTTTCTTAGTGTGCCATCTAAGATACCTAATTAAAAATTACTCCTATACAATGGTACTTCAAAAAGTTTATAGAAATATTCATATTATCTCAATTCTATTTTTCCACAGACATTTTGAAATATCCTCACATATCTGAATATGGTGATAACTGCATAAAATTATTACCTGCAATATAGTTAAACGTAAACATTTCTACCCAAACTCCTCTTTTACTTTAAAAAAGTTGACATGGAATACATTTTTCTCTCAGTAGTCTAGTGCATAAAAATTAAAAGTTCAAAAAGTATATACCAGAGTATACATGAGTGTGATTGATGGTCTTAAAACATGGCTGCAAACTCTTAACTCTCCTCCCATTGCGAGTGCAACCTTTCTTCTGCCTTTGTTTCTGGTAGAATTGCAACCGCCTCCACCAATAGAAGATGGTGAAAGTGACACTGTGCAACTTCTGAGGTGACACTATGCAAAGGCCACCTGGTCTTCAGCTTCCACCTTGTTTATTGGAACACTTGGATGCCATGAGGAAAGTGTTCCCTGAGCACTGGTGCGTGTTGGCACTCAGAGCTATGGCCACCCACCCACATCCACCATGGTGCTGGACAAGAGGGAAGAAGCCCTTTTGAAGTGAATCCTCCATCCCCAGCTGTGACAGTCCCCAGGCACTTAAATCTCCCCTAGTTGAGGCCCTAGACATTGTGGAGCAGAGACAGAGCATCTCTGCCATGTGCTGAATCCACCACATGCAGAATTTATTACTAAAATGGTTATTTTTTATGTTTCTAAGATTTGAGGTGATTTGTTATGCAGTATTAAATAACAGCCACAACAAACATTTTTTGGCATTCTTTACATGGACAGATTACATATTCAACACATTCAAAATGGCTTCAGATAATTTATGTACAACTTATAAAGATATGAAGGCAGAAAATACTTGTGTCTTATCCCAATGGAATTTATATGATCCAACAAGAGATTGTTAGCATGAAGTCATGCTTTGATGCTAGCGTTAGAGTACAGATGCTGTGCAGCATTATAAATAGCCAACAGTCTAATCCAAATCTCTGCAGTATAGCTCAAATTGACTCCCATTTGTGTACTCAAAGGGCAGAAAAAGGTCAATAAAACCTGCAAAGAATCTTCATTATTCCTAATAAATTTCTCCAGAAGAAAGCAAAGACCACAATAGTCATCAACAGTAAAATAAGTTTCCTGAAGCTACCTGGTTTTTGCATAGGCTATCACCTAGAAAGCCCAGACTTGTAAGTTATAATGCGAAAAAGAAACATATGTTTTAGATCTAATGCATCTATAATTTAGGCAAACAAAATGTTGCTCTGACGAAGTCAAGTTATAACTGTTTGTAGAAGACACGATCCTATATAGAGAAAAACTCATAACCTCTATTAAAAAACTCCTTGAGCTAATAAATGAATTCAGTAAAGTTGCAGGATACAAAATCAATACACAGAAAACAGGAATGTTCTTGTATACCAACAATGAACAAGCAGACAAAGAAATCGAGAAAGCAAGCCCATTTGCAATACCTGCCAAAAGAATAAAATACCTAGGAATAAATTTAACCAAAGATGTGAAAGATCTTTACAATGACAAGAACAAAACACTGTTGAAAGAAAGAGGACACCAAAAGATGGAAAGACATTCGATATTCACGGATTGCAAGAATTAATGTTGTGAAAATGTCCATACTACCCAAAGCGATCTACAGATTCAATGCAATCTCTATCAAAATACCAATGACATTCTTCACAGAAGTAGAAAAACAATCCTAAAATTCATACAGGACTGCAAAAGATCCCCAATAGCCAAAACAATCCTGAGCAAAAATAAATAAATAAAACTGGAGGTATTACACTACCTGACTTCAAAATATACTATAAAGGTATAGTAAGCAAAACAGCATGTTACTGGCATAAAACCAAACACATGGACCAATGCAACAGAATAGAGAACCTAGAAATCAGCCCAGGTACTTCCAGCCAACTGTTCTTTGATAAAGGCACCAAGAACATACTTTGGGGAAAAGACAGCCTCTTCAGTAAACGGTGCTGGGAAAACTGGATATCCATCTGTAGAAGAAGGAAACTAGACCCATACCTCTCACTGTATACCAAAATAAACTCAAAATGGATTAAAGACTTAAGTGTAAGACCTGAAACTATAAAACTCCTAGAAGAAAAGGTAGGTGAGACACTTTGGAATGTAGGACTGAGAAAAGACTTTATCAATAAGACCCTAAAAGCACAATCAATGAAAGAAAAAAATAAAATAAATGGGACTACATCAAACCAAAAAGCCTCTGCACAGCAAAGGAAATAATCAACAGAGTGAAAAGACAGCCTACAGAATGGGAAAAAATATTTGCAAACTAAACATCTGACAAAGGATTAATATTCAGAACATGCAAAGAACTTAAACAATGTCACAGTAAAAAAACACAAATAATCCAATTAAAAATGGGCAAAGGAGCTGAATAGACATTCTTCAAAGGAAGACATACAAATGGCCAACAGGTACATGAAAAAATGCTCAGCATCACTAATCATCAGGGAAATGCAAATCAAAACCACATTGAGGGCTGGCCCCATAGCTCACTTGGGAGAGCGTGGTGCTGTTAGCACCGAGGCCATGGGTTTGGATCCTATATAGGGATGGCCGGTGCACTCACTGGCTGAGCATGGTGCAGACCACACCATTCTGAGGGTTGTGATCCCCTTACCAATAAAAAAAAAAAAAAAAAACACATTGAAATATCATTTCACCCCAGTTAGACTGGCTATTATCAAATAGACTGAGAATAACAAATGCTGGTGAGGATGTGGAGAAAAGGGAACCCTCCTACACTGTTGGTGGGAATGTAAAATAATACAGCCATTATGGAAGACAGTGTGGAGGTTTCTCAAACAACCATATCTAGAACTACTATATGACCCAGCAGTCCCACTCCTGGGTATATATCCAAAGGAATGGAAATCATCATGTCAAAGGGATACCTGTACTCCCATGTTCATCACAGCACTATTTACAACAGCCAGGACATGAACCAAATTAAATGTCCCTCAGTGGATGACTGGATAGGGAAAATTTGGTATATATGCATAATGGAATACTATTCAGCCATAAGAAAGAATGAAATTCTGCCATTCAAAGCAACATGGATGATCTTGGGGAAAATTATGTAAAGTGAAATAAGCCAAGCACAGAAAGAGAAATACTGCATGTCCTTACTCATGAGTGGGAGGGAGGGAGGAAGGAAGGAAGAAGGAAGGAAAGAAAAGAAAGAAAGAAAAAGAAAGAAAGAAAGAAAGTAAAACATTTACCTTTCAGAAGGAGAGAACAGACTTATAGTTACTAGAGGTGGGAAAGGGGGAGTTGGAGAGGGGTTAGGGTGTAATTGGGTGAGGGACACAAAGAAAAATTACAATTTGTAATGATGAACATGCTAATAATATTCATTTGATCATCATATACTGTACTCCAATACTGATAGTCAACTCTACCCCATAAATATGTATGATCAATTATGTTTCAATTTAAAAATTAAAAGAAAAAAAAAGGTTGCTCTGAACCAGCTAAGGCTAGCAAAGACAGTTAAATGATCACTTTCTACCTGGTCCAAAGTATCCAGCTCAAAGATAATCATAAGGAAGGGGAGTTGGGGTGGGGAGTGGGGGTGCCATGATAAAATTTCTGTTTCATGCCCTGTGCATTGATTTTCACTGGACCTTGCTGTACAACCACATTCTGTTTATATATAAAATTGTTGAGAACTTTTTTGGTTTAGTTACTCTAGCAGTTGTAAATAACAGCCTACAAAGAAATACTAGCCCCATTGAACTGATGACAGTCTTCTTATAGAGATCCCTATAGAGTGAAAGAAAGCCCTATTAACAGTAACACCAGGACAAGAAATGAAAACCAAGACTGTCCTAGGAAAACTGAGACATCTCCTTTCAAAGATGACTGACTCCACTGAGGGACATTTTAAAAAGTGAAAATAAGTTCATAAGGTAAAACCATAGATGCAGGCATGCAAGGCAGGCCGTGACTTAGAAGACTTTATAATTGCATTCAGCTTGCCAGGGAGCCAGATCAGGACTAGAAGAAAAAATGTCTGTCATATTAATCAGTAAGTTCAACAGGAGCTCCTCCATTTGGAAATGTAGCCTGTGTCCGCCGACAACTTTACGACTTGAGGGAAAACCCACTGGGAGAGGAAAACTATCCATGACCCTCTTTAGCCTTCAGTATCCTAGGAGCATACCCACTGTGTGTCCGCCCTTTCTTATTAGATACAGAACTCAAGACTGCATGGGCAGTGGACTGGAGAGAGCAATGACTTTGGGGTAGAAATTACTTAACTCCAAAATGGTGTGATAATAATGGTACCAACTTCACAGGGGAGTTAGGAAAAACATGAGATTAAAGTATAGAATGTGAGTCTCACATTGACTGGCATGTACTGTGGTGTCACTTCCTACCAAGGGCTTGATATTCTAGTGTGTCCCAGACATAATTATACATCTATTCAGTAAATATTTATTGACTATCTCTACGTGCCAGAACTTACTCCAAGGATTGATATACATTAATAAACAAAACAGGTAAATAGCCTGGCCCTCAGGAAGCTTTACAATCTAGATTTTGATAAGAGTCTGAAATCTGAAAATACTTTGGGTTAAAATTACATATGAACGCTGCAAGTAAAAGAGTACTTACCATGTTTCCCTCTAACTTTCCAGAGCAGCTCATTCTGGGGCATATAAAGGTGAAATACACCCACAATATTTATTACTGTAACTTTTTTTTCTACCTTAAGCTGCTTGAGTAGAAAATTTCTTCTACATAAGCTTATTTCAAATATTTTTAACAGCTTGGATAAGTATATGTGCATCTATTCCAGGTAACTGAGCTGATAAAACTTATTACAATTATTAAAATTGAGTGTGACTCAAAAAGTAAGAGAAAAATAAGGACATATATCTACTTATTAGTGGGTCTAAACACAAATAGAACAGGCACTGTATTAGATTCTAGGACCACAAAGAATGCTTCCTGTTGTTGTGGGAAAGATACTTGTATGTGCAAAACATACCTATTAAAAAACACGCTACTACAGAGTAAGCATAGAAATCCAGAAGCATAAGCATGCATTTTTCTGTGCTCAGAGTAGTAGAGGACATGTGGGCAATGAGGGTTGGAAGAGTTTGGAGAATAAACGGTGTTTTTCTCAGGGTCTTGATCTGAAAGAGAAGTTTGTCAGCTTGACAAAGGGTGGGCTGCTCAGAAATTTCCAGGTTGAAGCCACAATATGAGCAAAGCACAAAAGAATTAACTTAAATCTCGTCATGTCTCTGCTGATTTTATTATCCCCATTGAAGAAAAGAGAAAACAGAAACTCTGAGAGAGTTTTTAGAGTTAGTTATACTGCTAAAAGAAGAAGTGCTAGAATTTTAATCCACTTTGGCTGACTCCAAAGCATTTTCTTTCTCTACTATATTAAGTTGTGTCTCTGTTCACAGAAGGAGGACAAAGGTAAACGCAAATATATTATAGTTGTGTAAAGCTGCTGTTGTGCTGTTGAAGATCTGAACCTATTATCAGTACTGATTCATCATTTAACCAGACAAAATAGTAAACTCCTTCCTTAAGACCTCAGACACAAAATGAACAATCACTGGGTACTTGGTGTTCTATAAATAGTTTTGCTTGAAATCCCAGAGGATGCAACCTCAACTCCCTACAGAATAGAAGATGGGGTGGGGACCCAGAGTGAACTTGCACACCCCATGCCCTATGTAAAGGGGCAGCTGCTACCCAGCAGATGCCAGTTGCTGCCATGCAGAATTATGGGCCCAGGCTGGCTAGATCTGATTTTTTCCAAAAAGCCAGACATATAGATTTTGTTTAACATCTCCCTACTTTAAAATTTTGGAAACTATTTTATTTTATTTTATTTTATTTAAAGACACACCCTAGAGACCAAACAAAATGTTCCTGGGAATGTGACTATGAGGTGCCTGTTGAGAATGTCCAGATATTTGAATTGTGTTAGCAGGTGGTGGAGTTGTAGTAAAGGGGGCTGGGCTTGAAGTGAACTTGGGGTTCAATATACACGTTTGATAAACATCTGTTGACTTAACTAGTATTTTATGGGCCGTCTGAGATCCCTGGCAACTTTCTGTTCTTGTTTCTTGTTGAATTAAATTATCTATCTTGGCACTTAAAAGAGAGTCCTATGCTTCCTGACTGGTCTCTCGGGGCCCCTCTCGTCTCCCAGTCTTTGTGGTAGAAGCTTGGTCCTGCATGTCTGGTGTGAGCTCAAGTGACAAATTCTGCTGTAATCCTTGCCAAGTAGCAGAAGCACTGGGAGCCATTGTGGAGTGGCAGTGACCTTATCCAACTCTAGAGGGGATTTGGTTGCAGCTGTCCTTGTGGTAGGGTCTGTCACCTGCTGGTTCCAACACTGACTTCAAAAGAAACATAAATCACAACAATTATATAAACATGCCATAAATCTTAAGTTTGTGACCAAACACCTACAGAGGTAACTCCCAGGAGACAGACCAGGAAGTTACATTATTTGTGCTATGAACTTTCAATTAAATGAAAGAAAACAGTCAATGATCAGAGATTAGGCAATACATGTTATATGCCATTCAGGCAAATTCTGTGACCCAAAGAACGCATGAAGGTCAAGATTCCAAGACATTTTTCTGACTGATTCAGGGTTTCAGAATGATGTATGGCTGAAACCAGCTCCCATTAGATTTGGTCATATAAGAAAATACACACACAGCTATTACTTAAAGGTGCTGTTCTGTTTTATTTACTCTTTGTAACATTGAAGTAGGTACTATTGATATTCCTGCCTTAAGGAGAGACACTGAGGCAAAGAGAAGTTAAGTGATTTGCTTGAAGTTACACAGTTAGTAATAGAGCTAGGATTTGGACTTAAGACGCCTGGTTTCCAGATCCATTCTGTGCTTATGAGTATACTTTAGTATGATATCTATTACATTCTTTGATGAAAATAGTCTCTCATACAGACATGACAATAGGCAAAAGTTTTGAATACTATAAATTCAAGATTGAATTGAAAAACATCCCTAAATTCAAAATGAATAAAAATATCCCTAATATCAGAGATTCTGAAGTTTTGGTGTTCCTTCAATATATGGTTAGCAGCAAAGAATAGTGGTTGCTGGATCTGGGCTGCTCTGGTTTAACACCTACTGTGTGGCAAAAAAGTTACTTAACTCGTGTAAATGGACAACAAAAATACCTATATCAACTCATTGTAAATATTGACTTAGAGAGTACTTGCCTAGTTCTTAGAGCAGGGCCAACACATAGTAAATGCTCAATAAACACTAGCTGTTGGCCATTCAACCACTTATTTATTCATAAAATAAATCATGTATATGTCTCCCTTGACCATTACAAGGTCCATAATATGTCTGGTATCGGACAGTGGAGAATGCAAATGTAAGGAAAGCACAGCTTCTTCCCTGACAGGGTGTATATTCTAACATAGGAGACAGATACATAGGGGAAAACTATTTCATTCTGTGATGAATGCCATGGTAGAGCTACGTCCAAAAAAGATGAAAGAGCGTGGAAAGAGTGATCTATTCCATCTGGAAAGTTGGGAGGGTTTTACAATGGAGTGACATGAACTACATCTTGATGGCTGAATCACTGCTCTCCAGAAATAACAGTCTGAGCCACGTTAAGGAAACATGGAAGGTTTTCTGTGCCTCAGAGGGAGTGATGAGTGGTCAATATGGACCAAGAAGTGGTCTTAACCCTGAATGTGCAACAGACTCACCAGCCACCCCACTCCGAACATCCATGGTGGCACCTAGCTACATTTGGTACACTTTCTTTTCTAGAATAGTTTTAGGTTTACAGAAAAGAGTTGAGCAGATAACACAGAGGGTTCTCACATATTCCCTCTTCCCAAACATTGTATAAACATTGTATATTTAAAGCACTTCCCAGGCAATTCTGATGCACAGCCTGGATTCAACATTCTTGACTAAAATCTAGAATATGGGAGCAATGGATTTTGGGGGTAGAGGGTGCATAGAGTGGGAGGAGGAGGAGAAGATAGATGAGCAGGGAGACTGGCAAGTTCAAGGTCATATAGCAACATGCCCCATTAGACCCTGCCACAAAGATTGGACTTAATCCTGAGGACAGTAGGCAGCCACTGAAAGGTTTTAGGCAGGAAAGTCTGATTTTATTATTCATATTTTAGAAAAATAGACTGGTGGAAATGTGGAGAATGGATGTAAATTTGTGGCCAGGCTACAACGATGAGTTGGGAGAATGTTAAAATAGCTCAGGCAACAGATGAGCAAGGTGAAAAGCTGGAACTGGAGAGACCATGTTGACTCGTATGACAGAGGGTAGTATCTCCAGGGAGAGAGAACCATGGGGCTACTGACAGAAGGCAGAGGCTATTTGACATGCTTGATGGCAGAAAGGGAGAGAGGGAGACAGAGAGAGAGGGACTCAGATCTT
The DNA here is from genome assembly GCF_027409185.1 of Cynocephalus volans. Taxonomy (NCBI): domain Eukaryota; kingdom Metazoa; phylum Chordata; class Mammalia; order Dermoptera; family Cynocephalidae; genus Cynocephalus; species Cynocephalus volans. The sequence continues at coordinate 55,784,952 of NC_084475.1, read as the reverse complement.
CAGTTTCCCAGTTTCTTGAGTGATGAGGCTTTTCTCTCTCTCTCTCTCTCTCTCTCTCTCTCTCTCTCTCTCCATCTCATGGTATTCCTGTTTCTTTTCATTTCTGCTTTAGTCTCTGCTCTTCTCCTACCAGTTTCCTCATTGACACAGCCTTGTTATACAGAGTAACTGTCCCAGCACTAATTCTGTAAGACCCATCTGCTCTAGTGACCTTCTTCCATAGATGCTGACTGTCACATTTCCAAAGGGGAGCACATCCGATTAGTTCACTTTATCCTCCCACACGAGGTCAGTCCCAGCCAAACTATGGCTTGTCTGTCTTTGGGTCAGGTGTCCTTCTCCAGTCCATTAGCCTCTAGCCAATTGGGGGAGGGGAAGCAGTCAGATGGTGCAGAGCAGAGGTGCTTTGACAGAAGGCACAGAAGGAGTGGTGAGTGGTCAGCATGGACCAAGCAGGCATCATAAATATGTCCAGTAAAAATGGACAGTGTAAAGTGATTGATTCAATTGAAGGGGTGAGGAATACAAGGCAAAATATGTTATGTGCCTGCTCTGGGTCAAATGTGTCCCCTGTAAGTTCATGTGTTGGAAACTTAATCCCCACTATAACAGTGTTATGAGGGTGAGAGATTTTATTATGATATTTGAAAGGTAGGGCCTTTGAGAGGTGATTGGATGATGAGGACTGTACTGTTGTTAATCTTTTCATGGAATAATGACTTGTCAGGGGTGTGGACTGGTGGCTTTATAAGGAGCAGGAGAGAGCTCTTGCAATTCTCGCCATGTGATGCCCCACATCAACTTGGGACTCTGTGCAGAGTCCCCACCAAGAAGAAGGTCGTCACCAGATGCACCCCCTGGACTGTGGATTCTCCAGCCTCCCAAACTGTAAGAAATAAATTTCATTTCTTTATAAATTACAGTTTCAGGTGTTCTGTTATAAGCAGTAGAAATGGACTAATACAGTACCATGAGAGAGAGAGATAAATAATCACCATGTAGAAGGAAGGGGTCAAATCTGGTTGGATTGACCTTTCTTAAAAGTTTTTCAGTTGACAGCAATTTATGAGGATGGCTTTATTAGTTTCCTATTGCTGCTGTAATGAATTACCACAAACTTAATAGCTTAAAACAACACAAATTTATTTTCTTTCATTTCTGAATGCCAGAAGTTCCACAAGGATCTCATTAGGCTAAAATCAAAGTGTCAGTGGGGCTGCATTTCTTTCTGGATTCTCTAGGAGAGAACCTGTTTCCATGCCCTTTCTAGAACTTTCCTAGACTCATGGACTCCTTCCTTGGTCTTCAAAGCCAGTAAAAGTGGATGCAATTCTTATCATGACACATCACTCTGATCTCCTCTTCTGCCTCCGTCTTCCACATTTAAGTGCCCCTGTGGTTATGCTGGGTCCACCTGGATAATTCAGCATGATCTCTCTATTTTTAGGTCAGCTGATTAGCAGCCTTCATTCTATCTGCTACTTCAATTGCCCTCTGTCATATAACAACATATCGACTGGTACTGGAGATTAGGATGTGGACATCGTTGGGGGAGGGAGCACTATATATACAGTTGACCCTTGAACAACACAGGTTTGAACTGCATGGGTCCACTTACATGCAGATATTTTTCAACCAGTTTCAGATGGAAAGTACAGTATTTGTGGGACATGGATCCCACGTGTATGGAAGACTGACTTTTCATGTACATGGGCTCCACAGGGCCAACTGTGGGACTTGAGCCTCTGTGGATTTTGTTATATGCCAGGGGAACCATTACCCTGCAAATATCAAGGGACAACTGTACTGCCTACCACAGGGCCATTTCAGATGGACGCAAGCAAAGTTGAGAAGCAGGACAGTGAGGGTTTTTCAGATGACTAGTTTGGCTGGGGCTTAGAATTTATCAAGAGACATATTAGGGGACAGAGATAGAACAGCAGCCTGAGGTCATAGTGTTGCCAGTCTTTCATTTAGGCATTTTATTAGCTGTGTAGTGCTATCTCATTGTCACTTTAATTTGCATTTCCCCAATCCTACTTCCTGAAGTGTTTCCCCTATGTTTCTTTGGGTAGTTTTATAGTTTCAAGTCTTTTAATTTCAATTTTTTAAAAAAGTCTTCAATCCATTTTGAGTTGACTTTGGTATATGGTGAGAGGTATGGGTCTAGTTTCATTCTCCTACATATGGATGTCCAGTTTTCCAAGTAACACTCATTGAAGAAGCTGTCCTTTACCTAATATATGCTCTTGTTGCCTTTGTCAAATATCAGTTGGCTGTAAGTATGTGGGTTGATTTCTGGGTTCTCTATTCTGTTCCATTGGCCCATGTGTCTGTTTTTATGCCAGTACCATGTTGATTTGGTTATCATAGCTTAGTAGGATAATTTAAAATCAAGTAGTATAATGCCTCTGGCTTTATTTTTTTTTTGCTCAGAATTGCTGTGGCTATTCAGGGCCTTTTATTGTGCCATATAGATATTATTGGGTTTTTTTCTATATCTCTGAAGAATGTCATTGGTATTTTGATGGGGATTGCATCGAATCTGTAGCTCACTTTGGATAATATGGACATTTTCACAATGTTAATTCTTCCAGTCCATGAATATGGAATATCTTTCCATTTTTTTGGTGTCCTCTTTAATTTCTTTCAGCAGTGATTTGTAGTTCTCATTGTACAGATCTTTCACCTCCATGGTCAAATGGATTCCTAGATATTTTATATTTTATGTGGCTTTTGTAAATGGGTTTGCTTTCTTGAAAGACTTTATGGACAAGACCCCAAAAGCACAGGCAACAACAACAACAAAATAAACAAATGGAATTATATCAAACTAAAAAGTTTCTGCACAGCAAAAGAAATAGTTAACAGAGTGAAAAGACAACCTACAGAATGGGAGAAAATGTTCCCAAACTATACATCCCACAAGGGATTAATATCCACAGTTTACAAGGAACTCAAACAGCTTAACAGTAAAAAAAAATAAGTAACCCAATTAAAAAATGGGCAAAGGAGCTGAATAGGCACTTATCGAAGGAAGATATACAGATGGCCAACAGACATATGAAAAAATGCTCAGGACCACTAAGCATTAGGGAAATGCAAATCAAAACCACACTGGGATATCATCTGACCCCAGTTAGACTGACCAGTATCAAAAAGACAGAATAACAAATACTGGCGAGGATGTGGAGAAAGGGGAACTCTCCTATACTGTTGGTGGGACTGTAAATTAGTGTAAATCAGCTGTTATGGGAAACTGTATGGAGTTTCCTCAAACAACTACAAATAGAACTGCCATACGATCCAGCAGTCCTGCTGTTGGGTGTATACCCAAAGGAATGGAAACCATCACGTCAGTGCGATACCTGCACTCCTATGTTTATGGCACCTCTATTTACAATAGCTGAGAGTTGGAGCCAACCTAAATGTCCATCAGCAGATGACTGGATAAGGGAAATGTGGTACATATACACAATGGAATACTACTCAGCCATAAAAAGGAATGAAATTCTGCCATATGCCTCAGCATGGATGAACTTAGAGAAAATTATGTTAAGTAAAATAAACCAGGCACAGAAAGAGAAATACCATATGTCCTCATTCATAGGTGGGAACCAGAAAAAAAAAAAAAAGAAAGAAAGCAAGCAAGAGAAATACAACAATCACAATAATTCCTTGAATTCTCAAAAGGAGAGAACAGAACTGAGGCCACCAGAGGTGGGAAAAGGGGAGGGGGAGGAGGAGTTAGGGAGAAATTGGTAAAGGGTCACAAAAATGCTTACATTGTGTAATGATTTTCAAAAAAATGCATTTCCCTGATGATTAATGATATTGAACACATCTTTGTGTGCTTATTAGCCATTTGTGAAACTTTTTTTGTGAATGTGGGGTGATATTTTGGAGGTACTAGACATTATGCTTCAGGGAATGGAATTTGTTTGTTAAGCAATAATGATAGGGAGTCACTAAGGGATTTAGAGAAAGGGAATGAAAGATAATAGGACACACATCAGGAGATAAATTTGATATAGAGAATGGATTGGGACATGGAGAAATTGGATGAAGTCAATTCAGGCAGGAATCTGTTGAAATAGTTCATACCAGAAAGAATCAGGATGCAAATTAGAGATGCGGCCGTGGAAAGGAGGGACTGGCAAGGTCAAGATCAGATAGCAATGGGCCCCCTTAGGCCCTGCCAAGGAGATTGGACTTAATCCTGAAGATAGTATGCAGTCACTGAAAGGCTTTAGATAGGTGAGTGAGATTTTCTGATTCATATTTTAGAAAAACAGGCTAATGGAAGTGTGGAGAATGAATATAATTATATGGGGAGGCTGTGGCATAGTGGTTAAGCTTCTGTGTAGTCAACCTGCCTAGGTTTATTCCAGACATTATAAAAATTTTAAAAGGGTTTTTTAAAGGTGATAGCCCCTGAGTTGTGGTTCCATCTTTGGAGGTGATTGTCTGATCACGCACACAGCCATTGCACCTTCCTCAGGAGGTGGAGTGAGGGAGACACCCTACCCCCATGCCCTCAGAATTAAGTACAAAGTGACAGAGGGTGAGACCTAAGTCAGACTATCAGAGTTAGGAAAAGAGGTGTCGAGCCATAAAGCTACCCTGAAATGTATGTTAGATAAGAAGGGTCCAAGTAGTCCTTTAGAAGCTGGGGTGGGGAGCCAATGGCTGTCAGACAACAAAGGAAGGGCAGGAAGCAGCAAGCAGGATGAGGGGAGATGGTTTAGAGAATTCTGGGGACAGGGTGGCAATCCTTGTGGCAGTTCTTACACATGTCCCAGTGCGTGTTTTCCTGGGCCTTAAACATGACCAGAATGATGGGCACATGATAGACTTTGGCCAGAAAGATGTAGAGGTTTTAGTTCATGGCCAGATTGAGCAACTGCATTGACTCTCCAAATGATGTAAAAGCAGTAAGATTCCATTGTCTTGATTCTTTCGGCTAACGCAGTAGCCATCTACAAGTATCTGTAAAGGAAGATTTGTGCCCCCTCCCTTGCTCTGGGGCCAGACACACCTGATATTTGCAGGAAGGAGTGTAATCACTTAGTTTCTGCTTTCTTCCTGGGGGGCACTGTCACATTTTTCTGTAGAGAAGCTGCCACACGGCTGAGGTTCAGGGCCTTGCCCAGGGGCACACTGTGCGACAAGGTTAGAGTAAGGTTAGCATTTACTGAGTGTGCCCACTCTCGCCTTGGTTCACTGGTTCACTCTGCTTGTAATCGTGGCAGCCCATGGGAGCAAAATCAAGAAAATGTGATGCCAGACAGTAGCCAGAGAATTCAGAGTTGAGGAATAATCTGTTCTCAGTGTCTCTTAGAAGCAACATCATTTGATGGAGAGATCTGGGCCTCACTGTCTTGTGGACCAAAGTCTGCAGCTGATAGACCACTTGCACACAATCTGACCCAGCTTCCACTTCCTTATTCCTGAATTTGTGTGCAAAGGGCTCCCCATTGCAGTCTCTGTTGTAGGGAAATGGACCCCCTCTCACCCTGTTAGTGAATATGAAAAATGGTACAACTTTTCTGGAGGGCAATTTGGCAGTATTGTCCAGAAGCCCTTAGAATGGAACCTGACCAAGGAATTGCATGTTAAGAACAGACTATAAATAATTAAGATGGGCATAATGTTTTATGTACAAAGATGTTCATGTAAGCTTCACCTTTAATAGCAGAATTTAGAAACAACTTAAATGTCCAACAGTAGTGGGATGGTTAAACAAAGTTTGGTAAATTTGAAGAATGGAACTCTATGTAGCCACTAAGCATGATGATGCAGAACAGGAGTTGGCAAGCCACAGCTCACGGGCCAAATTAGCCCACCGCCTGTATGTGTAAATGAAATATTATGGTAGCACAGTCACACCTATTCATTTATATATTGTCTATGGCTGCTTTTTGAGTCACAACAGCAGAGCTGAGTAGTTGTGACAGAGACTGTATGACGATCTTGTATGTCTCTATCGTTTTAATGTTTATTCAAGTTCTTTCCTTAATGCGAGAGTGATGTGGCATTTTTGGTCACTATTACGACATAATCTTTTAGTGATGTTAGTTTGCAATACACAGTGTTTATTCAAAAACAGCCCATCTAATATATTAACCAATACTTCAACCTTAAAAAATGAGTTCTCCATCCTTCATTCAGTTGACGCAACCAACACAGTCAAGCTGCCCACAGCCAACGTTGGGAGGTGTAGTGTGTAGCCTTTTCCACTTTAGACTGCAACCCTTTCTTTTCTCTTTTACTAACCCTGAGAAGGATGAAAAAAGGCATAGAGGACAGTCAGGATGGAAAAGAAAGACAGAATTGTTCCCACTTGACTGATGCTTTTACAAGATGGCTTCACAGTCTCTGGGCTTGGCAGAATCACTCGTTCTTGAGCACTTTTGTGTACCCTTTCTTTTCAGAGCCCAAATCTGATTGAACATCCTGTGATGCCTGTGATTCATTTTTCTCCAGCTGCTGCTCCCCTTGCTTTTTCTGTGGGTCCTGCACATACTGTCTCTATCAGGGACCCATTGTCCTTTCTAGGGGGTCCTCTTGGGCAAGATTTAGTGTTTCATGTTTGGCTTACTCCCCACCCCTCCGTGTCCCATAGTTCATATTCGTGCATATTTCAGCTTGACACACTCCAGGCATGCAGCTGACCCCAATGTGGCAACAATTCTTTTTGCTTCACTGGCTGAACAGCTGGATGACTCATCTCTGCCTTTTAGATTTTCCAGGTGGATGTGGGACATTGGCGCATTCCATTCTCCAAACTCCTGCATAAGCATAGCAAGGCCTGAAGAGTCCTTGACAACCTGTCTCACTTACATAAAGGGAGAGGCAGTTCCTCCCCGCCTCCCTTTGTGAGAGGCAGTGAGTTGGTGGAAACAACAGCACAGCCCACTCCAAACAAGTCCTCCTTGCAAAATCTCCAGCTGCCCCTTCTTTGTGGGTGAGTTATCTGAATAGATCTCCCCCACAGGGGTTCTCTCTGGTGCCTTAATGGGTGACTTTTATTTCCTCTTAATTATCTGTATTTTTAATGGACATGAATTACTTATGTGATAAAAAATATATGTAAAAGATTCTGTGTTAGTTTCAAAATGTTACTGCCAAATCTTTGACCATCTTTTGCTGTTAGTCTGCACATCTATAAGACGGGCTAGGAAACAGCATCATCGCTTAAGGTGTAGTAGCTGTCAGTCTATTTAGCTGAAAAGCTATGCAAGGCCTATTGAAAATAGAAAATTTTATTTAGAGTAGGGTCTTTCCTTTTCTACATGTTTGATATAAAGCACAGGATTTCTTTCCCCCTTGGTGAATGGAAAGATTAGCCTCAACTGGAAAAAAACAAATAAAAACGTATATTCCCCTAAGTTACTGCTTGCTTCCAACTCAAGTTAATTACTTGAACAGCATCTTTAATGGAGAAAAGCTGACACAAGGAACTGGACAAGGTCTGTGTCTCAAGTGTGTGGAGGAGAGAGCAGAAGTAAGGCACTCTGCACAGCTCAATCATGTGCACCACAGGAAAGCCGTGCTTCCAAGGGTAGGCAATATGTCTGCAGTGTCCTCCTGGAGGAAGGAGAGCCCGGAGCTCATCTTTATGGCTTGAGGCTTGAAAGCTGCTTAACTGGGCGGAACGCCACCTCCTTGCCATCAAAGCTGTCCACCTGGCAGTGAATCTCAACGAGACAGCTGACTGGCTCCGCAGACAAGTTGCCTTGCCAAGGGGATGAGAACTTAACCAGAAGGTCTTTCAGGAAATCTGTTTAGGATGTGGGGGATGAAGAGGAAGAGAAGGAGCAATTCATCCCCTGAGTGAGGCAAAGGAGGTATAGCTGTTCCTCAGTTGCACAAACCGTCTCGAGCTTTTCTGTGCTCTTAGCTCGTTTAGCCCTAATTCTGTAAGACTCTGGCTGTAGACTCCAATATTAGCACCAAACATTAATGGGGCGTCCTTTGTGAATAGAGCATGGAAGTCGTTCAATCCAAAGAATGAAGCTAAGAAAAGATCATAAAAACATTTCCATTGGAAAATAACCAATGAAACAAGAATAGTACAGGGAAGGCATGAAGCTATTCATTTTTAAAAGCTACAGCTGAAAAATGTCTTAGATGATTACTTTTCACCAAAGGTGTAGAATTGTAAACCTAATCATTATAACTCTTATTTACCCCGTGCTTGCTATGAGCCAGGTACCACGCTCAGCACTTCACACGAGGGTTTTCATCTAATGTCCTTGAGAACCTGATGGGTAAGTCTTTTTAACTTCACTGTATAGTCAAGAAACAAGCAAGATACAGAGGCTTTTTAAACTGCCTATAGCGTGCAGTGAGTAAGTGACAAAGATTCAATCCCCGGTTTCTCTCACTCCAAAGCCTGGAATCTTATCCACCAGGCTGCATATACCAAATTTGCTATAAAAGATAGTGTTTTGTCACATAATGAACAACCAGGGCTGCGGAGAGAGAATTATGTGGACATGTGCGAGGTGTGGGGATATTTCATCAAACCATTACCACATTTATACCCCAACTGTGCCTCTGGACCTGACTGTTCCCATCACAGGTGGACCCAGCATGCAGGAGAACCTGTGTGTCCCCTGAGACAGCTCCTGCAGGTGAATTAAGCCAACAGCACACCATTCTGTGCCCTCTGCCTGGCTCCTGGTGATGAGGGGAGAGGAAGGAAGGCAGAGAATGAACGAAACCTCAGCATAATCTTCAAAAAGCCCAGTTTTCTATCTCAGGCTTTGAGTTATGACAAGACCGTTTCTTCTCTGTCCTTGGCAACAATGAAAAATTATTCATTTTTGGTAAAATGATATACATGAAGTGCTATACAGCTTGTCTTTTTAAGTGATGCCTCTGATTTTTTGGAATTAGATAAGATAAAATTCAAGAAAAATAATAAAATAAGAAGAAATAGTATGAAAGAGTTTTAGATGGAGTCTCCAAAAACAAAGCCTACTCAGACTAAATGGATATTTGGAAGGAGTATTTGGAGACAGCTTAATAGATCAAAGCACAGGCCAGGTTTGTCTCTTAGACTCACTATTTTAAGCGGTTTGATGTTGGTGGAGTGAGTTATAAAATTTAAGTTTTGGTTTCCTCATATGTAAATAAGGGCAATAGAACTAACCTCACAGGTTTGCTGTGAAAAAAATACATGAGATAACCCATATACAATGCTTAACATAATACCTAGCCTATGGCAAATACTCAGAGTTCATCATCTATTAAGTGGTCTTACTGGTGTTGAGAGCTACCCTAGTCTTAAGTATTGAAAAAATGAACCTTTGGCAGAGAATGTTCTTCAGGTTTCAGCTTGAAAGTCATCTTCAAGAAAGAATTATTTCTTCATTCACTTCATCATTGAGGAATGAATAGTAAAGAATTAACCCCTTTCCCTGCCAAGGCTGGGTTAAATATCCATTCTGGGTGTTTCCACAGCGCCTTCTCTGACCGCCACTGTAGGAAGTTGCCACATTGCTGGAAAGGGCTGTTTGCTCATCTGTCATTCTCTTGAAGGCAGAGGCTGTATTATCCTTATCCCAAGCACCCACTGTGGTGTTTGAAATACAAGGTCTGTACAACAAATATCCACTGGGAGAACAAATTAGAGTTGATGAGGTGATACGTGTGAAACTGTTCCTAAAAATGTTGTTACACTCCTTGGATATTAATGTAATAATAATAATGCCTGTGGCATGCAACTATTTCCACTATTTCTTCCTAATAATACTAATGGGGGGAAAAACACCAAAAACATTATTTAACCACTTGCTTTTTTTTTGATGGCTGGCCAGTATGTGGATCTGAACCCTTGACCTTGGTGTTACCAGCACCATGCTCTAACCAAGTAAGTTAACCAGCCAGCCCATTTGCTATTTAAATGAAAGGCTGAATGGCATCTTCCCATACCAGGGCTTCACTAAATGGTCAGTTTTATCTAAAATTGTTTTCCATACCAAACAAAGTATTTGCTGGTTTTAATAGAGAAAACTAGATATATAATCACCATTACACCATTAATAGCTCATGTATGAGGGGTCTTCAAAAAGTTCATGAAAATATTCATATTATTTTTCAATTCCATTTTTCCATGAACTTTTTGAAGTGCCTTCATAGAAGTCATTTCTGGTGACATCTATGAGGCTGTCCAGAATTTCTCTGCTCATCTCATGTGGGGGTAGCTGTGAATACTTTTTTGATGATGATAACATTGAACACGGTTCAATCCTTATAAGGCTGAAAGATGAAGGCGTTTATGCAGATCCTTTACTCTCTTGCAGTTTGCAGCATAGATCTCTGGGCTGTGGTAGGGCCTTACAAAGCCTCCCCAGATGCAGATGGGAGAGTGAAATGGCCACTGCTCTGAAGTGACTGGAGAGGAGCAAAATGAGCCACGGCTTTTGTATCTGCTCATGACAGGCGCAACAGTTATGCAAACTAAGAACCCAACGTTTTCCTAAATGGATGCCAAAAATCTCGTCCCACACTACAACAAATGTTTGAATCTGCAGAGAGCCTATGTAGAATAAAATCAATATGCTGTTGCTGGAATACATGTCTTTTGATGAAATTGGTGCTTAGAAATGCCTTGGACACATTTTGAATGAACCTTATCTAATAGCAAATTGGATATGCATTTTCTTTCTATTAGAGATGGAATTCTTGAAAATGTTCTCTTTTTCTCCCTTCAAAATTTCTGTCAGGAAGGGATGTGGAGGGAGCACAAAGGGATGGCATTGTCCCAGGCACTTTCCTCACTAGCGAGGTGGTTACTTAGTATGTCTGTTTTACAGATGGGAAAACTGAGGCTCTGAGATGTTAAAGAATTTCCCCCAGAGATGAGGCAAGTATTTGAACTCAGGATTGTCAGCACCTAAGTCTATGCTCCTGCTAACAAACTGGGTTACCTCCTAGGAAATGTGGGTGTAGTCTATGGTTTGGTTGAATCACTTTGATTTCTTATTTCCTCATTCTGCTGATATGAAGCTAAGCGTACACAGTAACACGTTCTTTAAGCATAAGCTGCTTTACTGCAGGGAGGGTGAAAAGTGGTCAAGTATTTGCTTGGTCTTTTGGTTAAGATATTTCTCACACTTAGGAGTCCCTTTGTCCCAAGAAGTAATAGGTGAACAAAAAGCAGTCTTTCAGACTCTAGGTCAGCCTCACACTTCCTAGCCCTAGAATTTGTTGTATCTAAAATCGTCAGAAGATTCCTGCAAGACCACGAGGACTTGTGACATCGATCTTTTGATTTTTGTTTGTAGCATTGAGTGAGAGTTCCATTTATCTCTATTTTGCCTTCCTTCTTCATGGTTAATCAACTAACTCCTGTTTTCTTTTAAGATTATTTTACTGCATTGTTTGTAATATCTCATAAATGGGAAGTTTATTTCTCTTGCCTCCTTTAATAATCATTCCCCCGGCACAGATGATTTCAGAGCACAATTATACAATAGAAGCTTAATATTACAATCCCACTAATTTGTTCACATTTATTATTCTGTCAAATTCTACTTGCCGAATTAGGACACAAATAATACAGCCATGAAGACACATCTGGAAAGCAAATTCCTTCTAAGAACACTTCATCCCTTTGGAGTGGGGATCTGGAGAATAGTCACACACACCAGAAAGAAAGAGCAGGTGTTGGGTGGTGAAGGGTAAAAGAGAGTCAAGTTTAATGTGAACAAAAAAGTCCCTTTAGGCCTGTGAAAGCTGGGGACCGGGCGGTCCAGGCAGATGTGAGTCAGGGTTTTCCAATATTAGTAAAGTTGTAGGTAATGCATGTCTAAGACATTTATATTTACATTTTAAATCTTTAGTTTATTGGGCATTTGTTTTTTGTTTGGGTGTGATGTAGGGACTCAACTTTATTTTTTTGCAGAAAGAGAGACAAAATTCTTAAAGCCATTGATTAAATACTGAGACTTCCCCCCATCATACTGAAATGCCACTTTAATCATGTAATAAAATATACACTTAAATTGTTTTTTTTTAATTTATTTTTAATTGTATGTATTTATGAGGTATAGTTTAGTGTTTCAATACATGCGTATATTGTACAATGATTCACTTAGGGTAGGTAGCATATCTATCACCTAAACAATTATCTTTGCAGTGATTTCATTCAACATCCTCTTTTCTAGCTATTTAGAAATATACAATACTGTATTATTAGCTATAGTCAGCCTAGTACACCAAAACTTATTCTTCCTACCTGTAACTATGTACCTGTGAACCCACCTCTTCCTCTCCCCTCCACCCTCTTTCCTTTTCAGCCTCTGGTGACCACTGTACTTCTGTCTACTTTTACTGGTAACTACATTTGTTTGTTTGTTTGTTTTGGTTTTAATTGGCTTCTTGACTCTCACTTCTCTCTCATTGATCTACCTTTTTATTCATGGGCCAAAATTTTGATCTTTTGGTCACATTAGCTTAGTCCATTTATAAATTAAAATAACAATTATTGAGTACACACTGTGTTCTGACATTGTGTAGATGCAGGGAAACAACACAGATACAAAGCCTTCCCTCTGGAAGCTTACACTGCAGACAGTTTTAGTTTCGAGAACGGAAAGGACCCCTCTCCCATTATTCTTATTTATCATACAGTTTTTGGCAATTATCATATACTTATTTTCCAAATGAACCTTTAAATCACTTTATCTAGTTTAAGAAAAAAAAAATAACCTAATTAGACTTTTGATTGGAATTTATTAAATTTCTATATTTAATATGAGAAGAAATAACTTTATTATAATGTGTGTTTTTGAACCCTGCGACACAGTATCTCTTTCAATTTATTCATTTTGTATCCAATCACATTATCAAATCTCTTATTAATGTTATTAGCTTTTCTCAGTCTTTTGAGTTACTATGTATGCATATAATATATTGTATTCATATAATAATTCTGTCTCTTTTTACCGTGAGTATCACTTATTTTGTTTTATTATTTTATCATCTTAGACTCTCCCCAAACAACATTGTTTAAATTACCTGTTTTCTTATCTTCTGCTTTTCAATGCTAATGGTTTTAGTATTTCTTTTTAATACTGTATTTGCTATTGGTATTAAATAAACGGTCTTTGAAATTCTATTGTATACTTTTTTTAACCTGGAGTTTCTGTTTCTAAATTAGAAATGGCAGCTATTTTTAAACAAATAATTCTTAGCATTAAATAATGTATTTATATTACATTTTTTCATTTTCCTTATCAATTTGATGGGTTATGTTTCAATAATTTTTTAATATTGAACTATCCCTGCATTCCTGCAATATACTCTGCTTGGTCATGGTATGCAATTCTTTTAATAGGCACCTGGATTTAATTTGCTGATTTATACATATAATTTAGGTAGTGCATTGTATCCATATTCATCGGTGAAATTTTCTATAGTTTTCTTTTTATTCTATCTTCATCAGATCTGGGAAGTAAAGTTATGCTAGCTTTGTAAATTGAATTGGGAAGCTTTCCATCTTTTGCTATGGTCAGAAATTTTTTGAATAACATAAGGATTATCTGTTCACTGAGAGTTAGATAGAATTCAGCTGTAAAACCATCTGGGCCTGGCACATACTTTAGCGAATAGATAATTTTTGAAGAGGGTGTGTGGTACAGTGAAAAGACTGTCTTTATAGTCAGAGGCTTATATTTGAATCCCTGCCCAACTCATTGCTGACTGTGTGACTTTGGTGAATGACTTATTTTCTTTTCTGTGAGGTAGTGATCTATCCACCTACCTCCTACCTATCTTGGAGGAAAGACTACTTCCTAGAGACACTTATAAAATGTGAACATTTAAGAAAAGAGTTTAGCAGTATCTGACACAAAGTAGGTGCTCAATAAACAGCTATTTCTCTTTGCTTTAAATGGTTTCCATTGTAATTATGCCTCTCTGGGTGTGTGCATTCTCATAACTCACCTTACCAACCAATACATTAATCTGTAAACAGCTGAGTTAAACTTGCAGATCTTAGTAGTTGCTGAGCTGTGGTAGTTTGGTCTGCTGGAGGGACTGCTATGTAGGACCTCTTTTCACGATGTTACTCTTTCTAATTCTGATCAAAGTTTAGAAAAATCTGATAAAGAGGCAGATTCTGGCTTTTAGGACTTCAGCTAAATTTATTTTTTTCACTCAGTTACTCAAGGATGAAGGTTTGAATAATATAAACACAGTTTGGGGATTTCTGCTACGTAAGAGCAGTTCATCTGACATATAGCCCTTTGGGTCAGACACAAAGCCAAGTTTATTGTTCGAAACCAGTTATTTAGAGTATTAGAGCATTAGAGCATATTTAGAGCATTATTTCATATTCTGAAATATTTCAATGCAACAGGTTATTTTTTATTTTCCAGTGCAAAGTACTACACAAAATGCATGGGTGATTACATGAGCAGTTTCTCAATTAATTCAAAGAGAAGCAGACTGATATTTTTAAAGTTCCAAAAGGGAAGAAAGATCTACCCAGGCTGCATCTGTATGATGCTAAGATACCTCCGAACAATTAAAATAAAAAAGGCTGTATATAGTAGATCCCATCTGGGTAGGTGAAAAAATTTACATAAATATACACATTAATATAGGCATTAACATTTTTTTGAAGGATATATTAAAACCCATTAACTTTACATTTAAAAAGAAGAACTTAGGATTCCTGGGGATAATGAGGAAAGAGGAGGATTTATATTTCATTTTTTATCTTGTGACAGAATTTTATCATGAGTTTTTTTGTTTTGTTTTTTTTGTGACCGGTAAGGGGATTGCAACCTTTGATGTGGTGTCGCCCGCACCATGCTCAGCCAGTGAGTGCACCGGTCATCCCTATATAGGATCCGAACCCGTGGCCTTGGCACTCCCAGTGCCGCACTCTCCCCGAGTGAGCCACTGGGTCGGCCCTTATCATGAATTTTAAATGGTCGATTTATCTCATTCAGTAGATGTTCTATTATATGACCAAATTAACCTTCCCTCCTCCCCTACTAAATTAATTATTATTTATCTGAATTGCAGAATCAAAGGCTTGAACCTAGTGGCACATTTGTTTGAACTCTTTCACTCCTTCACTTGGGTACCAAGTCTATCTTAGTTTTTGTCCTTCATCTTGCATTAGGCCCTCCAAGGAAAATTTACTCCAAGTCTAGCCCAGAAAACATTTCTGGAACTTAAGCTTTGTTTGGGGGTGTTTTTGAAAAGGAAATTTGCCATCATCAAATACAGTTTCTTGAGCCCACACAGAGTGTGTGGCAAGGGTCCAATAGTTCCTTTCTGGTTCCTTTGAGATTTGTTTATTACTTTGAAAATCAGAATTTCCATAAAATAGCATAAGACTCCTCTGCCTCATGGCGCAATAGAATAGCTGAGCAAAGAGATTTAACTGCATTTTGAGGATTGGTTTTGCCACATGTATTAACAACGATAAAAGCAACAACACAGAGCAAAACAACCGTGACCGAATGTGCATACAGCACAGGAAACTAAGCTTCTTTTTATTTCTCATGCAACCTTTAGGGTCAACCTGGTGTTGCTGGGTTTTGCTGGGCTGACTCAGACCTGTTCAGATGCTTGGGTGCAGAGTTAATGTTGAAATAATCATCCTTGAGGAGGTGGATTAAGAACAGGTTATAAAGCATGACGTTGTTGACAGCTAAAGCAAATTGTCTTTCAGTTCAAGCGCGAGCGACTGTGCTACTGGGGCAGGCTTGGAGTTTCAGGGCCCTTCGTGTTGCTATTGTTCTTAGCATCTGGCTTCTCAGCGTTGTTCACCTTTAACCACATGGATCAGACTCACTAGCAACCTCTTTATTATTGGACATTTAGTGACAATTTGCATATACCCTCCAAAAGTTTTCAGCATCCAGAGAGAATTTTATTTAAATTATCTTTCCTTTCCTCCCTCCCTTCCTTCCTCCTTTCATCTTTTCTTCTTTTCTTCCTTTTAACATTGGTTGTTATCATATACTGACTCAGATCTGTGTGGGAAGGTGACCAAATTTTCACTAGTCCATACTGAAATAAGAAAATAAGAACAATGTCACATATGGCTGTGGCACTCATCGGTTTGCTTGTCAAATACATGCTGCTTATCAGACATCCCTGGGTCACTTGGTACATGGTAAGTTTGCACTTCCTGGCCTTCCTATGGTTGGATAGAGTCATGTGATTAGTTCTGGCAAATGAGTTGTGAGAGAAGTCATGTATGTTACTTCCGAGCTGGAGTATCAATTGCCGATTCTAGAGCATCCAGAGCTCCCTTTCCCGCCTGCACTGCAGTCAACCACATCCGAGAAGCTGCTCTGTCAGTCGCAATCTTAAGGGATGACCCCTCCTGCCTACCCACGAAAACCATGTAGTGTGTTATTTTCAGCTGCTGAGATTGGGGAAGGGGGTGGTTTTTTTTACTATGGTATAATTTAGCCTATCCCTCTACAATAGCTAATGTGTTTTGGTTATAAATACCAGCTCTACTTTTTAAGAAACATTTATAATTTATTCTGGTATTTTTTCTACTTTAAAAAAAATTTTTTATGTCTTTTTTCAAAAACGTATTTTATATCATATTTTGTTATTGAAATGTATTGATTATACATATTTGTGGGGTAGAGAGTTGAATATCAATACATATATACAATTTAGGACGATCAATTGTATACATGTCCTTGTTTGAAATGAACAGTTCACACCCTCCAGCAGTCCTCTGTTGTTGTTGTTGTTGCAGTATTTTAACTGTATCCATCCATGAAATCCATAAGTGTGGGAACCACTGCTTTAGGTCATTTTTCATGACCCAGTAAAATAATGCAAAGACAGGCCAGAGTTTGCTAGGTATACTGACCTTAGTCAGTCAGATTCCAATTCTTCTATAATCACAGATATGATTTGTAGGTGTCCTTGACATCTAACCTTATCCCATCATCTGTGGTGATACAAAGGCTTGACTTTTGGATGTGCTATTCCTTTGAGGCTTTCTATGCTTCACTCTCACCACCTGCAAGAGTTCATTCATTCGGTGGTTTCTGCCAATCATGCTCAACCAGTTGGCAGTTAAAGGCACCTGCCCAGGGACAGTATGATTTTCGTATCATGAGAGTCACGTTGCAGGTACAAAAAACGTTCTTTAGGAATATGAGATCTAGTGGGGCAACTGCCTGTGTGTTTACTCCCAAGGGCTTGAGTTGGCTGAGAGCAGGGAAATTTTGTCTGCTTTATTTCTGGCAACTTCAGGGTTTTGGGGAATATATGGCATGTGGTAAAAACTCAATAAATATTTGCTGAATTAACTAATGAAATATGTGTATTTCATGGATTAATGGTAAGATCATTTAGAAGGTGAAAATTTCCCTGACTGCTTTCCAGTTTTTCAATAATGTTAAGTTTAGGTTTTAGAGGCCTTCGATCTTACAATCAAGTGTATAATTAGTACAGCTCCACATGAATAGGTTCATTTCTCCCTGAAAGGACAGGCTTTCCTTTTATTTCACTCATCCAGTCAGACAGGATCGTCCCCTCTGGTGTCTTAAGGGTATTTCAAAACCGCAGGTATGTGTGTGGTTTTTTAAGCCTGAAAGCACAAAGCCACATATACTTTTAAAAAGTATTACTATTTTCCTTTCTATTGTTAAAAGTTGAAACTATTCATGTATTTACCCTAAGGACAGTCGTGCATGACAGAGGTATGTGTACTGAAAATTCTTTCCTTGTCTCTCATGCTGTCACCCACACTGTTTGGACTCAAATACAGTTCTTTGTTCACACAGTGAAGAAACTCTCTCACTGTCTGAAGACACAAAGGCTCAAATTTAGCAGTGTCTGTAGTTCATGTGTACACACACCCTAGCCTGATTTATCTGCAATTCTTAGATCTTGCACAGTCTGTGTAACTACAACCTTGATGTAGCTGATACTTGGTTTGAAAATTATTATTTGAAAATTGTATCTCCAGCTGCATCAAAGTCCATGCCCAAGACTTGTACACCAATGATTAAATTTGGATAGTAGAATTTTAAGTGATTCCTAACCTCCTCTTATTTTTAATTTGTTTTGTCTCTAGTCAGCCTGTCAACAAATATGTACTAAGTATACTGTCTTCTCAGCCTTATGGTGAGAACTTGAAATACACAGGGTAGGATTCCCACTCTTATGGTTCTTATAGTCCTTCTCAAACTGGCAGTGTGAATGCACATTGTTTTGTAATGGAGATGACTAACTCATTTAAAGGTATTAAGTATACTTTTATCAGTATCTTCTATAGAATTCAGCTGAGTTCTAAACTAACACTGTCTCTCCCACTCACTTGCCAGGTCTCCCCTGTGCCGTTGAATATCCAAGTTTAGCAATGCAAAGTGTTTTTCAAAATGAATTACGTTCCCATGTGTTAAGCATAAAGACTATGTGTCTGCCTCGTGGAACACTGGAACACGCATAGTTAACAGCTGCCGTCACACATCCTTGCAGAAAGCACGGGCAGTGAGGATTTCCCATTTTCTTGTTTCTAGGTGACTCTGAGAAACCTGAGGGTATTTGGATTGATGAATGATGTGCTTAACTCCAGTCTTGTGCCTGCCCGGCTCCAGAGCTTATCTGCTTTCTGTTTGTTTTCTGTGCTCCTATTAGGTTGTTGTTAGTTACATTCTGATGTTTGTAGTTTGGGGAAATCTGTATCTTTGTTATTTATGTTATCAATAATGTGACCTGGGCCTTCCCCAGCAATGTTCCAACTGTTCCCAGGTCCTCAATCACTAATTATGCAGATGAACAGATTGTGGAAATTCTTTCCTTATGGCTGCATTCTGGAGGAGTTGTTTTTATTAAATTGCCAGTGTCTTGAATTATAATTAGGTACTGGCCCATATTTATGGTGTTTCTCTTCACTCTGTCTCTCTTTCTCCCTTTCTCTTCTCCCTCCTTCTCACTTTCCTTTTTCTCCTCCCCATATCCTCTCCTTTTTTTTTTACTTACCATGGGCTGAAAACTTTACCAAAAAAAATGAGTAAGAAAAGCCTCAAGTCATTAGCTTCAGAAGTAAGCTTGCCTAATAGCAGATGACAGGGCAGCATGTTAGATATCAGGAGGTTCTCCTTCTTGCAAAAAGTCATTAGGATGTGGAGCAGCCTGCCAGACAG